>NC_079196.1:14991477-15591477 GCF_029499605.1 Hyla sarda | reverse complement strand
TGTAAGGGGTTAATGTTTAAAAAAAAATTATAATAATAAAATAACCTGAGATAATTGCAGCAGTTCTACTGTCTACTGCAGGCGACGTCTCCTATCCCTGGACCACCTGCAAGAACCTAATCCCACCTGCAGGGCTGACTGCTGCCAGGAACCGCTGTACGGATGAGGTATCAGGGAGCAAAGATTAAGTAACAACATCTGTGTTATTGTCTGGTGAGAGCGCAATGCGGAGTACGGAGCGTACAGTGTATTAACTGAGCCGAGACTGTATGAGAGATCATCATCCAGCAAGAAAGTAAAGTGTCAGAGAGAGAAGCGCAGCTCCACCGGTGACCACAGATCACTATTCTGCTGATGAGGTCACTGTGTACATACATTACATTACTTATCCTGTACTGATCCTGAGTTATATCCTGTATTATACTCCAGAGCTGTACTCACTATTCTGCTGGTGAGGTCACTGTGTACATACATAACATTACTTATCCTGTACTGATCCTGAGTTATATCCTGTATTATACTCCAGAGCTGTACTCACTATTCTGCTGGTGAGGTCACTGTGTACATACATTACATTACTTATCCTGTACTGATCCTGAGTTATATCCTGTATTATACTCCAGAGCTGCACTCACTATTCTGCTGGTGAGGTCATTGTGTACATACATTACATTACTTATCCTGTACTGATCCTGAGTTATATCCTGTATTATACTCCAGAGCTGTACTCACTATTCTGCTGGTGAGGTCACTGTGTACATACATTACATTACTTATCCTGTACTGATCCTGAGTTATATCCTGTATTATACTCCAGAGCTGCACTCACTATTCTGCTGGTGGGGTCACTGTGCACATACATTACATTACTTATCCTGTACTGATCCTGAGTTATATCCTGTATTATACTCCTGAGCTGCACTCACTATTCTGCTGGTGGGGTCACTACGTACATACATATATTAAAATACTTATTAGTTACATCCCACTAATGAGATTTATAATTTGGCTTCCTGAGAGGATAATATTGTATTAATGTTTCTTCATATTGAGTAGAGGAAAACAATCTGGGATCATGTGATCAGCTTCACGTGATCTGTTTTTGTGATAGTACAGTTCTGTATTTTATTATACATTTTCCACCAGTAGATGACTGTGTTATCTTCCTCGCTCTTCTCACATGTTCTCGATGTGTCGAGTCCACAGCGCGGGGAGATTTCTAGAAATAAGAATCTCAAGGTGGCTCCAGAATTTCCTTCTCTACTTGATATGAAGAAACATCGTCCATTATTACAATAATTTCCATGTTATGTAGAATAATGATCAGCAGAATGCAGGGACCTGGGAAGAGATTGATCAAAACCTGTGCAGAGGAAAACGTGACCAGTTGCCCATAGCAACCAATCAGATGGCTGCTTTCATTTTGCAGTGGCCTTTTCAGAAATGAAAGAAGCAATCTGATTGGTTGCTATCTGCAAATGGTTAAGGTTTCCTCTGCAAAGGTTATGATAAATCTCCCCCCTGGGCTCCACATTTGTGACCCTTTGTTGGTGATGTATAAGTTCTGGATATTCTGTTTTCCTATCCATCAGTGACATCTATACCCCCCCCCCCCCCCCCCCCCCCACACACACACACACACACTATATACAGTATATATATAACTTATACCAGCTGTACATATATAATTATATACAGTATATACCCAGGTTATACCAGCATGGTCCATATCACTATATACAGTATATATATAACTTATACCAGCTGTACATATATAATTATATACACTATATACGGAGGTTATACCAGCATGGTCCATATCACTATATACAGGAGATATATAACTTATACCAGCTGTACATATATATTATATAAAGTATATACCCAGGTTATACCAGCATGGTCCATATCACTATATACAGGAGATATATAGCTTATACCAGCTGTACATATATAATTATATACAGTATATGCCAGGTTATACCAGCATGGTCCATATCACTATATACAGGAGATATAAAACTTATACCAGCTGTACATATATAATTATATACAGTATATACCAGGTTATACCAGCATGGTCCATATCACTATATACAGGAGATATATAACTTATAACAGCTGTACATATATAATTATATACAGTATATACCCAGGTTATACCAGCATGGTCCATATCACTGTATACAGTATATATAACTTATACCAGCTGTACATATATAATTATATACACATGGTCCATATCACTATATACAGGAGATATATAACTTATACCAGCTGTACATATATAATTATATACAGTATATACCAGGTATACCAGCATGGTCTGTATAACTATATATACAGGAGATATATAACTTATACCAGCTGTACATATATATTATATACAGTATATACCAGGTTATACCAGCATGGTCTGTATCACTATATATACAGGAGATATATAACTTATACCAGCTGTACATATATATTATATACAGTATATACCAGGTTATACCAGCATGGTCCATATCACTATATACAGGAGATATATAACTTATAACAGCTGTACATATATAATTATATACAGTATATACCCAGGTTATACCAGCAATGGTAAATATCACTATATACAGTATATATAACTTATACCAGCTGTACATATACAGTATATATTCAGGTTATACCAGCATGGTCCATATCACTATATACAGGAGATATATAACTTATACCAGCTGTACATATATAATTATATACACTATATACCCAGGTTATACCAGCATGGTCCATATCACTATATACAGGAGATATATAACTTATACCAGCTGTACATATATAATTATATACAGTATATACCAGGTTATACCAGCATGGTCCATATCACTATATACAGGAGATATATAACTTATACCAGCTGTACATATATATTATATAAAGTATATACCCAGGTTATACCAGCATGGTCCATATCACTATATACAGGAGATATATAACTTATACCAGCTGTACATATATATTATATACAGTATATACCAGCATGGTCCATATCACTATATACAGGAGATATATAACTTATACCAGCTGTACATATATAATTATATACAGTATATACCAGGTTATACCAGCATGGTCTGTATCACTATATATACAGGAGATATATAACTTATACCAGCTGTACATATATATTATATAGAGCATATACCAGGTTATACCAGCATGGTCTGTATCACTATATATACAGGAGATATATAACTTATACCAGCTGTACATATATATTATATACAGTATATACCAGGTTATACCAGCATGGTCCATATCACTATATACAGGAGATATATAACTTATACCAGCTGTACATATATAATTATATACACTATATACCCAGGTTATACCAGCATGGTCCATATCACTATATACAGGAGATATATAGCTTATACCAGCTGTGCATATATAATTATATACAGTATATGCCAGGTTATACCAGCATGGTCCATATCACTATATACAGGAGATATATAACTTATACCAGCTGTACATATATATTATATAAAGTATATACCCAGGTTATACCAGCATGGTCCATATCACTATATACAGGAGATATATAGCTTATACCAGCTGTACATATATAATTATATACAGTATATACCCAGGTTATACCAGCATGGTCCATATCACTATATACAGTATATATATAACTTATACCAGCTGTACATATATAATTATATACACTATATACGGAGGTTATACCAGCATGGTCCATATCACTATATACAGGAGATATATAACTTATACCAGCTGTACATATATATTATATAAAGTATATACCCAGGTTATACCAGCATGGTCCATATCACTATATACAGGAGATATAAAACTTATACCAGCTGTACATATATAATTATATACAGTATATACCAGGTTATACCAGCATGGTCCATATCACTATATACAGGAGATATATAACTTATAACAGCTGTACATATATAATTATATACAGTATATACCCAGGTTATACCAGCATGGTCCATATCACTATATACAGTATATATAACTTATACCAGCTGTACATATATAATTACATACACTATATACCCAGGTTATACCAGCATGGTCCATATCACTATATACAGGAGATATATAACTTATACCAGCTGTACATATATAATTATATACAGTATATACCAGGTATACCAGCATGGTCTGTATCACTATATATACAGGAGATATATAACTTATACCAGCTGTACATATATATTATATACAGTATATACCAGGTTATACCAGCATGGTCCATATCACTATATACAGGAGATATATAACTTATACCAGCTGTACATATATAATTATATACTGTATATACCAGGTTATACCAGCATGGTCTGTATCACTATATATACAGGAGATATATAGATTATACCAGCTGTGCATATATATTATATACAGTATATACCCAGGTTATACCAACATGGTCCATATCACTATATACAGTATATATAACTTATACCAGCTGTACATATATAATTATATACACTATATACCCAGGTTATACCAGCATGGTCTGTATCACTATATATACAGGAGATATATAACTTATACCAGCTGTACATATATATTATATACAGTATATACCCAGGTTATACCAGCATGGTCCATATCACTATATACAGGAGATATATAACTTATACCAGCTGTACATATATAATTATATACAGTATATACCAGGTTATACCAGCATGGTCTGTATCACTATATATACAGGAGATATATAACTTATACCAGCTGTACATATATAATTATATACAGTATATACCAGGTTATACCAGCATGGTCCATATCACTATATACAGGAGATATATAACTTATACCAGCTGTATATATATATATTATATACAGTATATACCCAGGTTATACCAACATGGTCTATATCACTATATACAGGAGATATATAACTTATACCAGCTGTACATATATAATTATATAAACTATATACCAGGTTATACCAGCATGGTCCATATCACTATATACAGGTGAAAAAGACGATCGGATCCAGCTCTTGTGCGATTAAAAGACTGTATTTATTCCAACATGAAAACACAGGAATGGTAGGTAACGCGTTTCAAGCGCTTTTAGTCATACAGCAAAGGAAGGAAAAACATGTATATTTATAGGTGGAGCAATCACACTGGGTCACAGGTCATGTGTCCTGGGCATATTAACTCCTTCCAAACTTCATGGTTAACCATCGTAAAATACACAAATAATAAAAACAATAATGTTTATTAATTACCATCAGAATAAAAAGTATCTAAAAAACAATAACTATAAAGAACATCATTAGGAATCAACGAATAAAGAGGTGTTACAGAACAAAAATAAATATGGAAGCAAGTGGAGTGGTTTCATATGGAGGAAGGGAATAATGACCTGAGCATTGATGTAGTCCGGGGGGTGAAGATTGCCCACACAATAATAAAACATATTACAGACATACACTGCTCAAACAATAAAGGGAACACTAAGATAACACCTCCTGGATCTGAATTAATGAACTAATCGTATTAAATCCTTTCGTCTTTACATAGTTGAATGCGCTGACAACAAAATGGAAATCAAATGTATCAACCCCTGGAGGTCTGGATATGGGGTCACACTCAAAATCACAGTGGAAAACCCCACTACAGGCGGATCCAACTTTATGTAATGTCCTTAATACAAGTCCCAATGAGGCTCAGTAGTGTGTGTGGCCTCCACGTGCTCGTATGACCTCCCTACAATGCCTGGGCATGATCCTGATGAGGTGGAGGATGGTCTCCTGAGGGATGTCCTCCCAGACCTGGACTAAAGCATCCGCCAACTCCTGGACAGTCTGTGGTGGATGGAGCGAGACGTCCCAGATGTGCTCAATCGGATTCTGGGGAACGGGCGGCCAGTCCATAGCATCAATGCCTTCCTCTTGTAGGAACTGCTGACACACTCCAGCCACATGAGGTCTAGCATTGTCTTGTATTAGGAGGAACCCAGGGCCAACCGCACCAGCATATGGTCTCACAAGGGGTCTGAGGATCTCATCTCGGTACCTAATGGCAGTCAGGGTACCTCTGGCAAGCACATGGAGGGCTGTGCGGCCCCCCAAAGAAATGACACCCCACACCATTACTGACCCACCGCCAAACCGGTCTCATGCTGATGCTGGAGGATGTTGCAGGCAGCAGAACGTTCTCCTCGGCGTCTCCAGACTCTGTCACATGTGCTCAGTGTGAACCTGCTTTCATCTGTGAAGAGCACAGGGCGCCAGTGGCGAATTCGCCAATCTTGACGTTCTCTGGCAAATGCCAAACGTCCTGTAAGCACAACCCCCACCTGTGGACGTTGGGCCCTCATACCACCCTCATGGAGTCTGTTTCTGACCGTTTGAGTGGGCACATGCACACTTGTGGCCTGCTGGAGGTCATTTTGCAGGGCTCTGGCAGTGCTCCTCCTGCTCTTCCTTACACAAAGGCGGAGGTAGCGGTCCTGCTTCTGGGTTGTTGCCCTCCTACGGCCTCCTCCACGTCTCCTGATGTACTGGCCTGTCTCCTGGTAGCGCCCCCATGCTCTGGACACTATGCTGACAGACATAGCAAACCTTCTTGTCACAGCTCGCATTGATGTGCCATCCTGGATGAGCTGCACTACCTGAGCCCCTTGTGTGGGTTGTAGACTCTGTCTCATGCTACCACTAGAGTGAAAGCACCGCCAGCATTCAAAAGTGACCAAAACGTCAGCCAGGAAGCATAGGAACCGAGAAGTGGTCTGTGATCACCACCTGCAGAACCACTCCTTTATTGGGGGTGTCTTGCTAATTGCCTATAATTTCCACCTGTTGTCTGTTCCATGTGAAATTGATTGTCAATCAGTGTTCTTCCTGAGTGGACAGTGGGATCTCACACAAGTGTCAGTGACTTGGAGTTACATTGTGGTGTTTAGGTCTTCCCTTTATTTTTTGGAGCAGTGTAGAAATAGCCCAGACATTAGTGCTATACAAGGGTGATCCGAGGGAAGACAACCGACAGAGTTAAAAATATATATATGAACAATAAAGACCTAATAATTTAATAGTGTAAAACGACATCCCGGCGTTTCTTCATACCCCATGGCACCCTAGTGAAAAGTTTTAGAATCCAAAAAACCTCCCTATTTAAAGGGGTACTACCGTGCTAACAACTTATCCCCTATCTAAAGGACCCCGCTCTCGCACGCAGCACCCCGTTCTCATCAGGCCCCGGAGCGAACATCCGCTCCGGGTCTGATGACGGGGCCGGTGATCGTGACGTCACAGCTCCGCCCCCGTGTGACGTCATGCTCCGCCCCTCAATGCAAGTCTATGGCGGGGGGCGAGACAGCTGTCTCGCCCCCTGCCATAGACTTACATTGAGGGGGCGGAGTGTGACATCACATGTGGGCGGAGCCATGACATCACGATACTCCGGCCCCGTGATCGGCAGTCATCAGACCCGCAGCGATGTTTGCTCCGGGGGCCTGAGGAGAGCGGGGTGCTGCATGCGAGAGCGGGGTCCTTTAGATAGGGGATAAGTTGGTAGTACCCCTTTAAAAGCTTTTGCTTGTGATCTCTTCCTCTCTTAGACGGGTTCACTCTTTCAATGGCTGAAAATTGTAGTGACGTAAAACTGCCCTCATGTATCTCAGCACAGTGTTTGTAAACTGCAGATACATTAGATACATCTTAGACGAGAAGTGCGGAATATCCGACAAACGTTTGCGAAGTCTCATTTTTTATGGATTTGTGGTTCAGCCGACATATTGCATGCGACAAATTATGCATGACACCAAATAGACCCCATAGGTAGTACAGTGGTCCCTCAACATACAATGGGAATCCGTTCCAAATGGACCATCGTTTGTTGAAACCATCGTATGTTGAGGGATCCGTGCAATGTAAAGTATAGGACAGTGGTTTACAACCTGCGGATCTCCAGATGTTGCAAAACTACAACTCCCAGCATGCCCGGACAGCCAACGGCTGTCCGGGCATGCTGGGAGTTGTAGTTTTGCAACATCTGGAGGTCTGCAGGTTGAAGACCACTGGTATTGGAGGTTATACTCACCTGTCCCCGCCGCTCCGGACCGTCACCGCTCGTCACCGCTGCCCTGGATGTCGCCTTCCATCGCTGTCGCCGCGTCCCCGGGGTGTTTCTGACGCTCCGGGAAGGTCTCCGCTGCCTGGGAACGTCGCCGCCATCACGTCGATATGCACGCCGCTCCTATTGGATGACGGGATGGCGTGCGCAGTGACGTGATGACGACGATGGAGAGCGACGGCGATGCAGGGGATCCCGAAGAGGACGCGCCGGAGCCCCGAGGACAGGTAAGTGATCGTCAGCGGACCACACGGGGCACCGTAAACGGCTATCCGGTGGCAGCTAAAGCAGTCTGAGCTGCCGCATAGCCGTTTATGCGATGGCCCCGACATACAAAAGCATCGTATGTTGGTGCTGCCTCTGAGAGTCCATCGCATGTTGAAATTATCGTATGTCGGGGCCATCGTAGGTCGGGGGGGGGGGGGTCACTGTATTACAACTGATATATCGTTTGAGCAAATATGTAGTGTACATCATTATATACGGTGCAGTACTCTATATAACCATAAACCTACAACAAAAAACATGGTCTCAAATGGCTGGAGGTGCTCAACCCCAAATGCAGTTGTGCATTTATACTGGGGGAGCAGATCCTGCCCTTGTAGTCCTTTGCTAGGGGCGATCCCCAGCATAAAAATGCATACAATGGAGGATGTCTGCAGCGGACTACAAGTGCCACAATAGAATCCTACACCAGATAAACGGTGTGGATGTGTAACAATTAGAATAATACAATACAGGAATATGGGTCACTACTGTGGTAGATGTAACAGTGACATTGGCTAATCCCTCAACACTGATGTTAAAATTGAGACATTCGCCAGTATATCCTTATATGAAGGACACCAGAGCCCGCACACCAACGCCAAGGTTTCTCAAAATGGTGCGGGACCTACGCTAATCCTACCTGTGCGTGATAAGCAAAACGGGGGCCAGTGGGCAATTACGGCAGCATTAGGCCGACTCACAGAGTCCTCCCAGGTACCCCCCAGCGTGACTGAGCACACATACAATGGGAGGAGGGAGGCAAGCTGCAAGCCCCACCTGTGTTGGCTCATATGGGTGCCTGGCCTCACAGGTGCTACCTTAATGCTGCCTGGAAGATATTCAAGGCGCATTAATTTTGGAGTTTACACACCTCCAAGTATAAAATTTAAACAAACAACAAAAAACGTGGTCTCAAACTCCAAAATTAATGCGCCTTGAATATCTTCCAGGCAGCATTAAGGTAGCACCTGTGAGGCCAGGCACCCATATTAGCCAACACAGGTGGGGCTTGCAGTTTGCCTCCCTCCTCCCAATGTATGTGTGCTCAGTCACGCTGGAGGGTATCTGGGAGGATGCTGTGAGTTGACCGAATGCTGCCGTAATTGCCCACTGACCCCCGTTTTGCTTATCACGCACAGGTAGGTTAGCGTTAGGTCCCGCGTCATTTTGAGAAACCATGGTGTTGGTGTGCGGGCTCTGGTGTGTCCTTCATATAAGGATACACTGGCGAATGTCTCAATTTTAACATCAGTGTTGAGGGATTAGCCAATGTCACTGTTACATCTACCACAGTAGTGACCCATATTCCTGTATTGCATAACCATAAACCTACAAAAGGCATCTGCCCAAAATAAATAAATATCACAAATTGATAATCATAAAAATATTATGCTTTATTTGTACACAAAAAATTCATATAACAAACAATGGCAATACCCATCCTCCCTTAAAGGGTAGCTCCCACCATCCAATTTTTTATTTTTTTTGCTAGCCCGTTCACCCCCCCGCTACGGCACTAGCCCGTTCCCTCCTCCCGCCCCGCATACCCTCATTACACTTGCAGTTACTGCAGAGTCCGGCAGCGGGTGTGCAGGGACAGCGGCGGCAACGAGGCGGCGATGACATGTGCGGGAGGAGTGGCCTCCCAGCCAGTAGCCGGGGAGCCAATGCGCTCGCTCCCTCCTGTCTGATTGACAGGCAGGGAGCGAGTGCAGCCTAACTGAAAAAGGACTGATTGCCAGGCCAAAATCAGTCCTTTTTCAGTAGCCGGTTTTTAAATGTAAATTAAACCTTTTTAATGAAAAAAATAATAATAATAAAAGTATATTAGAGATATGTTGTAGTACATAAGTACTGCAACATATCAAAAAATAAAGTTGGTGACAGTGCCCATTTAAAAAACATATACACATGACATAAGACAGTATTAAAAAATCAAATAGATGGGGGGGGGGGGGGACATCCTGGACAAGAGATAATAATATGAAAAAGTCTAAGTATATGCACACACACCAAGATATGGAACGAGCACGGGGATATGTGAGGATATAAATTCATAAATATTGCACTGTGCCCATGAATTGTATTGCTGTTCCTTATGTGCAAGATAAAAAACACTGCAACTATACTAAAGCGACCGGCGCATGTGCACATATGCAACATAAGGTGCAAAATACGCTCTAGGAGGAAGCTTGGCGAAACGCGTTGGAGTGTGAGGTGGGGGGACATCCTGGAATATACCCTGCGCACCTTAGACTGATTGGCATGGTATATAGGAATAGTGCTATACGCCATGATTTGATATCCTGCATCTTGCCTTGCACCTTATGCTGTAAATGCGCATATGCACTGGACACTTTAGTAGAGTTGCAGTGATTATTATTACTTATAGAACTTCGTTTTGCATATAAGGAACAGCATTATCCATAGTCTTGGATTTGAGATACGTGAACAATGTTTGTTTATACAAGATACCGGTTCCGCTCACCACCTATTAGGGAACATGCATCAGCTGAGCACGGACGTGCCGGTCCCGCCCTCGGCCAAAGACGGAACATGAACAAAGAAGTCGTCCAGCTCCCAGGATGCAATAAAAGAAGTATTCTTTATTGATCCAGCAGATAGGATTGACACACAGAAGCGCCTGACGCGTTTCGCACAGAACGTGCTTATTCGTAGTCTACGAATAAGCACGTTCTGTGCGAAACGCGTCAGACGCTTCTGCTTCTGTGTGTCAATCCTATCTGCTGGATCAATAAAGAATACTTCTTTTATTGCATCTTGGGAGCTGGACGACTTCTTTGTTCATGTGAACAATGTTATATGCTATGTTATGATGTTTTGCACCTTGTTCTGCACCTTATGTTGCATATGTGCACATGCGCCGGTCGCTTTAGTATAGTTGCAGTGTTTTTTATCTTGCACATAAGGAACAGCAATACAATTCATGGGCACAGTGCAATATTTATGAATTTATATCCTCACATATCCCCGTGCTCGTTCCATATCTTGGTGTGTGTGCATATACTTAGACTTTTTCATATTATTATCTCTTGTCCAGGATGTCCCCCCCCCCCCCCCCCCCATCTATTTGATTTTTTAATACTGTCTTATGTCATGTGTACCGTATTTTTCGCCCTATAGGACGCGCCGGCGTATAAGACGCACCCATTTTTTAGGGGCAAAATCTAAAAAAATAAAGATTTTGAACCCAATAGTGGTCTTCAACCTGCGGACCTCCAGATGTTGCAAAACTACAACTCCCAGCATGCCCGGACAGCCGTTGGCTGTCCGGGCATGCTGGGAGTTGTAGTTTTGCAACAGCTGGAGGTCCGCAGATTGAAGACCACTGCATAGGAGGTAATACTCACGTGTCCCCGCTGCTCCGGACCCGTCACCTTGGATGTCGCTCCATCGCTGTCCCCGACGCTCTGGAACGTCTCTGCTGCCGGCCGGGTATCCTCGCTCTCCGTCGCCGCCATCACGCCGTTACGCATGCCGACGCACGTACGTGATGACGAGGAAGGAGAGCGCCGGCCATACAGGGGATCCCTGAACGGAGAAGACACTGCGGAGGCAGGTAAGGTCCCTCCCGGTGTCCTGTAAGCACTAACCCGGCTATTCAGTCGGGCTGTTCGGGACCGCCGCGGTGATATCGCGGCGGTCCCGAACAGCCCGACTGAACAGCCGGGTTAGTGTCACTTTCCCTTCAGACGCGGCGGTCAGCTTTGATCGCCGCGTCTGAAGGGTTAATACAGGACATCACCGCGATCGGTGATGTCCTGTATCAGCCGCGGGTCCCAGCCGTTGATGGCCGCAGGGACCGCCACGATAGGGGTGTATTCGCCGTACAAGACGCACCGACTTTTTACCCCCAGTTCTGGGGAAGAAAAAGTGCGTCTTATACGGCGAAAAATACGGTATATGTTTTTTAAGGGAGGATGGGTGTTGCCATTGTTTGTTATATGAATTTTTTGTGTACAAATAAAGCATAATATTTTTATGATTATCAATTTGTGATATTTATTGATTTTGGGCAGATGCCTTTTGTAGGTTTATAGTATTTTTTTGGGGGGGGGGTTACTGTTGGACCCCCTTACATACGGTAAATTGGTCCTTTTTTGTAGGTTATATTCCTCTATATAACCAGCAGGTGGTGTTGTAGATTCCTATTTCTCCTCCTATCAATGTGCAGGACATATGATTATAATTTTTCGCCTACAATGATCTTTTCTCTGCACCGTAATGTTTCCTAAATTTACCCTCTTACATTATGAACTCTGTTCTGGGATACCCTCATTTCCGCGAGGGTTCATTAAAGGGTTAATGACACTGTCCCAGCGGTGACAATACGAAGTAGACGGAGATGAAGTGCTCCCTCTATATTAAAAACAATCTGTTTTCCGTGGTCGATTTTCCCCTTTCTCTGAACTCGTCCTTTTTTGTTCTGAATAACCGGCTAAATAAGCGGCTGCGCCATTAACCCTTCGCAGCACCAAGCACAACAATAAGATAAAAGTGTCATCACCAAAAGGGCAGAGGCATTATAGGACACCTCCGCTGACAAGTGAAGAGGCCGCAGTGCTCCCCTTAATCCAATGTCCTATTCTGCTTACAGGGCTTTTCTGGCTTTATGTCAGTAAAGCTTATTTGGGCCCCGTTCAGACTACGGAAATTGTATGCGAAGCGTTGCAGATTGCCGCACTGATTTCCTCCGGAATTTCCCTAGTGTAAAATTTTCTTAGTTTAACCTTTTTTTTTTTTTTTACTTTTACACAATTTATCTTACGGGATCATTAACATTATATTTTAATAAGTCTGACATTTCCGACAATTGTTTTTAAATATTTTATTAGAAAAATAGTAAAAGATGGTGCTTGTTAATTTTTATTAGGGGATGGGCTTCTTGTATATAATTATTTTATTTAATCTTTTTACTTCCCCATAGGGTATTTTTATATATATATATATATATATATATATATATATATATATATATATATATTTTTTTTTTTTTTTTTTTTTTTTTTTTTTTACTTTTACCTCGTCCACCATGCAGGATCATTAAAGGGGTTATCCAGGAAAAAACTTTTTTTATATATATATCAACTGGCTCCAGAAAGTTAAACAGTTTTGTAAATTTCTTCTATTAAAAAATCTTAATCCTTTCAATAATTATCAGCTGCTGAAGTTGAGTCGTTGTTTTCTGTCTAGCAACACTGCTCTCTGCTGACACCTCTGTCTGTCTCGGGAACTGCACAGAGTAGAAGAGATTTGCTATGGGGATTTGCTTCTACTCTTAGACAGAAGAGAGAGAGAGCACTTAGACAGAAAAGAACAACTCAACTTCAGCAGCTCATAAGTACTGAAAGGATTAAGATTTTTTAATAGAAGTCATTTACAAGTCTGTTTAACTTTCTGGAGCCAGTTGATATATTAAAAAAATGTTTTTTCCTGGATAACCCCTTTAATGTTATATTTTTTATAATTTAGACATTTCTGCACGTGGCAAATTTTAATTTTTTTTTTTGCAAAATGGGAAGAGAGTGATTTTTTAGAGGGCTTGTTTTTTTTATTTTTAGGGTACGTTCACACGTACAGGATCCTGCGCAGATGTGATGCGCAGCATTTGTAACTGCATTAGAAGCTGCGCTCATTTAGTTTACATTGAAATGTGCAGCAGAAAATCCTGCGCATCAAATCTGCGCAGGATCCTGTACGTGTGAACGTGTTCTTATTTTTTATAGGAGACTATGATATATAATCACTTTATAATGCTGTCCTATAGGGTTATCGGTGATCTACTGTTAGAGCCTGACTCAGCCGGCTGGGTAAACAAGCCAATCGTTATGTTTGCGGGGGGCGCCGATCGGTTTGGGGGACTGCAGCACTTAAAGGGTTACTCTGCTCCCCAAGGTCTGGAACTCAATGTTCCAAACGCTGGGTGCGAGCTTCCGCGTTCACACCCGCCCCCTTGTGACATCACGCCCCGCCCTCTCAATGAAAGTCTATGGGAAGGGGGCGCGACGGCAGTCACGCCCTCTCCCATAGACTTGCATTGAGGGGGCGGGGTGTGACGTCACGAGGGAGCGAGTGTGAACACGGAAGCTCGCACCCAGCGTTTGGAACATTGAGTTCCGGACGCTGGGGAGCAGTATAACCCTTTAAGTGCCATGATCGCTATTGATCATGGCACTTAAAGGAGCCAAAGACACTTATCCCCTACCCCCCTGCGATCTCGTGTACGGGGCCTTGGCTCAGCCGCGGCTCTCCCGTGCAGGAGGCGTGTCGGCTGCAGCATGACTCCGCCCCCTCCATGTATCTCTATAGGAGAGGCGGAGATGCAGGGTTCGCACATCCCCGCCTCTCCCATAGAGCTGTATGGAGGGGGCAGAGCCGCAGCAGTGTTGGGTCCCCGTACGGGAGATCGTGGGGGGTCCTTGCAGTCGGACCCCCTGCGATCAGACACTTAGAAGTGTCTAAGACTGCAGTACTCCTTGAAGGGATTAATGACAGCTCTCGCTTCCTAGTCGGAATGCCGCTTAGTGGGTAAATGTACGTGTCCTGGTGCGTTCTCCGGAGGCAAAAATAAAAAATTTTAATCAACTGGTGCCAGAAAGTTTTATAGATTACTTAAATAAATATATATATATATATATATGTAATGAGGAAGTTGTGTAGCTCTTTCCACAGTGCTCTCTGCTGCCATCTCTGTCCATGTCAGGAACTGTCCAGAGCAGGATAGGTTTGCTATGGGGATTTTCTCCTACTCTGGACAGTTCCTGACACAGACAGAGGTGGCAGCAGAGAGCACTGTGGACAGACTGTGCACCTCCAGATGTTGCAAAACTACAACTCCCAGCATGCCCGGACAGCCTTCGGCTGTCCGGGCATGCTGGGAGTTGTAGTTTTGCAACAGGGTTCCAATAGTACAAAAATAGTTAACGTTTCCTCTTTAAACAAATCCTGGATTAAACCCAAGACACCCGAGGCCGCTCCCCTGTGTTTTCGGCTGGTGTATGACACATAACAGTACACGCAGCGCCTGCGGCAATGTCTTCTATACGGTATCTCAGATTTCGTAGAGAAGCCGATTCCCATTCCCGGTCGTCCTTCTGCAGGTGGTGGCTGAGCGGTGACATCCGGGAAATGACACGCGACTATTAGTCATGAGAGACGCCAAACCTCCCGTCAGCCACACGTATGGACGCCACCGATTCTGGCGGGAGGGATATGGGCGGGGAGGGTTTTTTTTTTTGGGGGGGGGGGGTTTGTATCTTATATGCCAATCATCAGCCCCCCCCCCCCCCCCCCCCAAACCTAAATGGCTGATAACGGGGAACAATAAATTGTATTATGCCCCACAAGAGGTTTAGGTTCATTGCCGCTATCAGGGCATGATGGGAGTTGTAGTTTTGCAGTTGGAGAGCCACAGGATGGGGAACATATGGGACATACACACATAGAAAGATGCACCTGACAGATACAGTCAGTGCTTCAATAATCCTACTGTACATTACATATATATATATATAAATATATATATATATATATATATATATATATATATAATTCTGCCATACCGTACACATAACCTGTGCCACTAAACAGTATGCAAATAATCATACTGCGCGTAGAACTTATAGCAAAATGTTGTATATGGTATTTATTTCTGTCATGTTGTATGCGCAATGGATACACCATACAGTAGATCAAAACATCACATACACATAACTAACGTCACCATATAGTACATAAATAATTCTGTCATACTGTACACATAACTAATGTCACCACACAATATATAAAGAATGAGGTCTTTCCATTCACATATCTAATGCCACTATATAGCACACAACTAATGCTAACTAATGCCACCATATGGTACATAAATAATTCTGTCATACTGTACACATATCTAATGCCACCATTTAGCATAAACCATAATGCTGTCATTACTGCACACATATCTAATGCTGCCATACAGTACATAAATAATGCTGTCATTACTGTACACATATCCAATGCTGCCATACAGTACATAATGCTTTCATACTGTACACATATCTAATACCACCATATGGTACATAAATAATGCTGTCCTTACTGCACACATATCTAATGCCGCCATACAGTACATAAATAATGCTACCATTACTGTACACATATCTAATGGGACCATATAGTACATAAATAATGCTGTCATTACTGTCCACATATCTACTGCTGCCATACAGTACATAAATAATGCTGCCATACTGTACACATCTAATGCTGCCATACAGTACATAAATAATGCTACCATTACTGTATACATATCTAATGCCACCATATAGTATATAAATAATGCTACTATTACTGTATACATATCTAATGCTGCCATACAGTACATAAATAATGCTGTCGTTACTGTACACATACCTAATGCCACCATATAGTACATAAATAATGCTACTATTACTGTACACATACCTAATGCTGCCATACAGTACATAAATAATGCTGTCATTACTGTACACATACCTAATGCCACCATATGGTACATAAATAATGCTACTATTACTGCACACATATCTAATGCCCCCATATAGTGCATAAATAATGCTGTCATACTGTACACATATCTAATGCCACCATATAGTACATAAATAATGCTGTCATTACTGCACACATATCTAATGCCACCATATAGTACATAAATAATGCTGTCATTACTGCACACATATCTAATGCCACCATATAGTACATAAATAATGCTGTCATTACTGTACACATATCTAATGCTGCCATACAGTACATAAATAATGCTACCATTTCTGTATACATATCTAATGCTGCCATACAGTACATAAATAATGCTGTCATTACTGCACACATATCTAATGCCGCCATACAGTACATAAATTATGCTACCATTACTGTACACATAACTAATGCCACATATAGTACATATATATTAATGTTATACTATATACAACTAATGCCACAACATTGTACATAAATATTGCTGCCATTACTGTACACATTTCTAATGCCGCCATACAGTACATAAATAATGCTACCATTACTGTACACATATCTAATGCCACCATATAGTACATAAATAATGCTACTATTACTGTACACATATCTAATGCCACCACATAGTACATAAATAATGCTGTCATACTGTACACATATCTAATGCCACCATATAGTACATAAATAATGCTACCATTACTGTACACTTATCTAATGCCGACATACAGTACATAAATAATGCTCTCATTGCTGTACACATATTTAATGCTACCATACAGTAAATAAATAATGCTGTCATACTGTACACATAGCTTATGCCACCATATAGCACAAAAATAATCCTGACATTACTGTTGCATATCTAATGCTACCATACAGTACATCAATAATGCTGCCAATATTGTGCACATATCTAATGCCACCATACAGGAAATGAATAATGCTGTCATACTGTACACATAGGTAATGCTACCATATAGTACATAAGTAATGCTGTCATTACTGTACACAGGGGTCATTTCCTGGTGGCGTAGGATAGTGGAGTGGTTAGAATTGTATATCACTTTTTTTCACCAGTTTTCCCTTCTGCAGGCTCCACCCCTAATGTTCAGTTGTCTCTGAGGTAGAGGATAGACTGTCTGCTATGATGTCTCACAGAGGAGGGGATGCGACCTGCCCCCCATATCTCTACAGATTTAACAGACTAGATCACAAGTAATAGGGAAAGAGAGACTAAATCTCATCACACATGACAGGCTTAGATACACAGCTCTGCAGACAGTATCACACAGGATAGGATTAGATACACTGTCCTAGCAAACTATATCCCACAGGATAGGCTTAGATACACAGCTTTGCAGACAGTATCACAGAGAATAGGCTTAGATACACTGTCCAAGCAGACAATATCCCACAGGAAAGGCTTAGATACAGTGCCCTGGCAGACAGTATCAGGATAGGCTTATGTGGTGTCCCAGTACGGGAGGTGTTACCCCGTGCTCCTGCTGTCCTGTCAGGCAGCCTCCTTCAGTGTCCCCAGGGCCCCTGCACTTGTTTCCCCATTGTAAATATGTTTTACCATGTAAAGTGTTATAAATGTAATGTTGCTTTAAGAGTTATACCATGTGATATGTCATGTGATTGTTACCCAGGAGGTACCAGTGATCAGGTGACCCCAAGAGTGACCTATGGGCTCCCTGCTAGTCTCCCCCATACAGTGATCTATGGGCTCCCTGCTAGTCTCCCCCATATAACCCCTGTGTGGAGCTTCTCTCTCTTCTGCTGAGGTCCAGTGCAGTCTTGTCTAGTCTGTGTGTCCAGAATGTTGGAGACCTCAAAGTCCAGTCCTGCAGCCGCCATCAAGTCAAGTAAGATAAAGTCCCAGCTTTATGAGTCAAGTCAGTCCCTGTCATCTGTCAAGTCAGCGTGGTCTGCATTCAATTGTCCAGTCCTACTACAAGTCCCAGCAAGTCCTTAAGGTCTCTGTATCACTGGTCACCTCCTTGAGCACTGGCTGAACTGTATAGACTTTGCCATCTCTCTACCCTCAGTAAAGCTACCGTTATCTGTAACTTGGCATCAGAGTCATTATTGCCCCCCGTGCCTAGCCCAGGATCCAGCAGTATACCTTCAGGTGGTTTTAGGCTAAATCATGCCCTGGCGTCACGAATACAAGGGGTTAATGCCATCTGCCCCTAGGGTAACAACATCTGCCCTCATCACACCCCACTGCCACACTTAGATACACTGCCCTAGCAGACAGTATCACAGGATAGGCTTAGTTACAGTACGCTAGCAGACAGTATCACACAGGATAGGCTTAGATACAGTACCTTAGCAGGCAGTATCACACAGGAAAGGCTTAGATACAGTACCCTAGCAGACAGTATCACACAGTATAGGCTTAGATACACTGCACTAGCAGACAGTATCACACAGGATAGGCTTAAATACAGTACCCTAGTAGACAGTATCACACAGTATAGGCTTAGATACACTGCACTAGCAGACGGTATCACACAGGATAGGCTTAGATACAGTACCCTTGCAGACAGTATCACACAGTATAGGTTTAGATGCACTGCCCTAGCAGACAGTATCACACAGGATAGGCTAAGATACACTTCCCTAGCGACAGTATCACACAGGATAGGCATTGATACGGTACCCTAGCAGACCGTATCACACAGGATAGGCTGAGATACACTGCCCTAGCAGACAGTATCACACAGGATAGGCATAGATACGGTACCCTAGCAGACCGTATTACACAGGATAGGCTGAGATACACTGCCCTAGCAGACAGTATCACACAGGATAGGCTTAGATACAGTACCCTTGCAGACAGCATCACACAGGAAAGGCTTAGATACACATGCACAGCCACACTGTGAATACCAGTGTTTCCAGCTGTTGCAAAACTACAACTCCCAGCAGTGGTAATGTTTCTCAATCAGAATGCCTCCAACGGCTGTCCGGGCATGTTGGGAGTTGTAGTTTTGCAACATCTGGAGGAGACCCCGGCTGTAGGTGATCTCTTGGCACAGGTTGTTGTTACATAACTGGCAGGTTGGCACGGTCACAGGGTGGTAACCTTTTCACCTCCCGTCACCACTCCCATCATCCCCGGGGGCGGCGGGGGCCCCAGCGCGGTTCAGTCCCGGATTAGAAGGGCTCAGTCTTCTGCGGGATGATTCAGCCCCTGCTGTAAATGAATAATGCCGCTACATGTGTGCCCATGCAGCCTTATGTTAGCGCTCAATTACCCATGCTTGCTGCTGGGCGCCGTGCCCACTACTGAATAACAAACGCATCTGTTTTCCCGTAAGACCAGAAGCGGCGTGCAGCGGGAACGTAGAGCCTGCAATTAACCCTTCCAGGGAAGATATACGCCACAAATCTTAGAGAGCAACATTTATCACACCTTGGGTCATACTATAGGGCAGTGGTCTCCAACCTGTGGACCTCCAGATGTTGCAAAACTACAATTCCCAGCATGCCCGGACAGCCAACGGCTGTCCGGGCATGCTGGGAGTTGTAGTTTTGCAACATCTGGAGGTCCGCAGGTTGAAGACCACTGCTTTAGGGAGCTCTCACACTTTACCAGATTCCCCCGAACACCACTGCGTGCCCCCTCTACCTAATGGGTAGTATTTATTTATGCCATGGCGCTGTGTGGTACTAATATGTTTGCACTGTATGGCATTATTATGTTGGCACTCTCTAGTGCTGTTCTGTAGGCACTGTCGGTACGTTCTATATGGTGCTATGATGTGGGCACTGTGATATGTGCACAGTACGGCACTGTTTTGTGGGCACTGTACTGCACTATGATGTGGGTGCAGTATGGCACTATGATGTGGGCAATGTATCGTAATATGTGGGCACTATATAGCACCATTATATGGGCACTATATGGCACTGCGATATGGGCACTATATGGAACCATTACATGGGCACTATATGGCACTATGATATGAGCACTGTATGGCACTATGATGTGGGTGCAGTATGGCACTATGATGTGGGCAATGTATCATAATATGTGGGCACTATATAGCACCATTATATGGGCACTATATGGTACTGCGATATGGGCACTATATGGCACTATGATATGAGCACTGTATGGCACTATCATATAGGCACTGTATGGCACTACGATGTAGACACTGTATGGCACTGTTATGTAGGCACTGTACGGCACCATGATGTGGGCACTGTATGATGCTGATGTGGGCCCTGTAGGGCACTATAATGTGTTCACTGTATTGAACTATGATGTGGGCACTGTATGGCACTATGATGTGGATACTGTATGGCACTATTGTTTAGGCACTGAATGTCATTATTATAAAGAAAACACTGTATTGTGTTATGTTATATGTAATATGTTATGTGATATTATATTGTGTATTATGTAGACACTGTATGGTCCATGTGTAAGTAGACACTCTATGACAGTCTATGACAGTATCATCTACTGTGTGCATTGTTCCATTGGATGGTATTATTATATAGACATTGCGTGGTTACAATGAATACACTGTATAGCATTAGTAATATAGAGGCACTCTATGACAGTATCATCTTCTGTATGCATTTAGCCATTGTATTATGGAGTGCATGAAATGACAATGAAGGCGCGGTATAGCATTGCTATGTGTTCACTCTTTGGTAGTATCATGTAGGCATTATATAGCAGTAGTATATTGCTACTGTATGGTATTCTTCTATAGACATTGTATAATATAATGCAGGCACTGTGCGGTATTGCTATGTGTTCACTCTTTGGTAGTATCATGTAGGCATTATATAGCAGTAGTATATTGCTACTGTATGGTATTCTTCTATAGACATTGTATAATATAATGCAGGCACTGTGTGGTATTGCTATGTGTTCACTCTTTGGTAGTATCATGTAGGCATTATATAGCAGTAGTATATTGCTACTGTACGGTATTCTTCTATAGACATTGTATAATATAATGCAGGCACTGTGTGGTATTGCTATGTGTTCACTCTTTGGTAGTATCATGTAGGCATTATATAGCAGTAGTATATTGCTACTGTAAGGTATTCTTCTATAGACATTGTATAATATAATGCAGGCACTGTGTGGTATTGCTATGTGTCCACTCTTTGGTAGTATCATGTAGGCATTATATAGCAGTAGTATATTGCTACTGTATGGTATTCTTCTATAGACATAATATAATGCAGGCACTGTGTGGTATTGCTATGTGTTCACTGTCAGCCATATTGGGAGCTGTCGTTTAGTAACAGCTGGAGAGCTACAGGTTGGGGAACACTGGTCTACAGGGAGCCATGTGCCTGTTATGACGTTGCTGAGTTGCCCATAGCAACCAATCAGATCGCTTGTTTCACTTTTAAAAAGGCCTCTGAAAAATGAAAGTAGCGATCTGATTGGTTGCTATGGGCAACTCAGCAACTTTTCCTATAGACAGGTTTTGATAAATCTCCCCCATTGTATTTAGGCCGGAGCAATTGATCATATCCTAGAGCGGTGTTTTTCAACCAGGGTGCCTCCAGCTGTTGTAAAACTACAACTCCCACCATGCCCGGACATACAACGGTATGCTGGGAGTTGTAGTTTTGCAATAGCATGGGGAACCCTGGATGGAAAACACTGGGCTATACTATGAGGGAGATTTATCAAAACCTGTCCAGAGGAAAAGTTTCTGAGTTGCCCATAGCAACCAATCAGATCGCTGCTTTCATTTTTAACAAGGCCTCTGCAAAATGAAAGAAGCAATCTGATTGGTTGCTATGGGCAACTCAGCAACTTTTCCTTTGGATGGGTTTTGATAAATCTCCCCCTATACGTCTGGACCTATATGTATCTATATATATATATATATATATATATATATATATATATATATATATGTATAAAACTCAATGGCCCTCATTTACTAAGACCGGAGAGTTGTTTTGTTTTGGAGTGTTTTTGCTTTTCCTCCATTATTTTTCTCGCCTTATTTACTATTGTGTCGCAAGTGTCGGGTTTTTTCTGTCGCACGGAATATTGTTGGGTCGCACAAACTCGGGTTTAAAAAAAAATAATAAAAAATGCAGACTTGGAGACCCTATTGAGAAGAGAGGACGTTTATAGAAAATCACTATGTTCAAAGCCATAACAAACAACATATCCATCACTAGTCAAAATTCATTTTAAAGTTTACAGCAATAGTACATGTAAAGAAGGGCTGACTAAGGCTACGTCTCCACTTGTTTTTTTTTTCTGGCAGTTTTTGGAAAACAGCCACTGCAGTTTTTGAGCCCAAGTCAGAAGTGGATCCATAATGGATTTTCCAAAAACTGCCAGAAAAACGAACAAACAAGTGGAGACTTATCCTAAAGGGCACAAAATCAACCACCAGCTTGTTAAAGGGGTACTCCGGCCCTAAGACATCTTATCCCCCTATCCAAAGGATAGGGGATAAGATGTCTGATCGCGGGGGTCCTGCCGCTGGGAACCCCCGCAATCTTGCATTCGGCACCCACCATTGAAATCCTTTTTTCAATGGTGGAGGTTCAGGAAGACTACAGTCTTCCTGAAGCGCCACCATTGAAAAAGGGGATGCAGCTCCCCGAAACGCGTCTTGTGTTAAGACAACCCTGCACATCATCTGAGACAATGGTTACCGCATTGCCGGTCCTCACCTACCCTCTCACCTGCTCCCCGTGCCGTCGGGGTAGAGAGGATACTTCCAGCGCTGCCATACGCTGCTACGATCACTAGGCTTCGCAGCGCTGCCACACACTGCTTCCCAGCCATCATCTCCGACCCCCAGCACCGGATCCTATCACTCCTCCTACATTTCACCCGTGCCGCCGGAACAGAGGGACGTGCATCCGGATCGCAAGCACAGCCGCACACATCTGACCGTGCACACTGTAGCCGGTAAGAGGCACTAAGTGTCTGAACTGTATAGCGATTGCCCTCTTGCATTCAGTCCCCGTGCCGCCGGGGTAGAGGGGGCATCGCCTGTATCTCTGCACCTAAAAACGTTTATAGTGGGCCCCAATCTGGGAGGCTCCAGAGCTACTGAAAATTGCCCTATTGGATTAATAACTTTTTGCCATGCACTTTCATCTTATAATATGATTTACAGTATAACTAAACAGATACTGTTTGCACTGTCCCATTGCCGCACTTTCATTGTCTCAGTGCAATATCACTGTTTATATTTTATATTTTTAGTATTTTATACCATTGTAAACATTTTATCTAGTGACCAGTCTGCGACAAGGGCCCTGCCGCAGACCTCACATCAGTTTCTAAATAAATGTCACTATTTTATGCTATTTTAGACACGTTTTGTCTTTCTCTTTCTCTTTTTTCTAATTTTTGACCATATATCTTTTACTCTTACCTAGTCTAGCAGGACTGCCTCCCTTTTTATACTGTTAGGGTGCGTTCACACGCTCTTTTGTTTTTGCGGGTTTTCCGCAGCGTATTTGAAAGGGACGGGCTCTTCTCGGCTGTGCAACACAGTATCCCCGGTATAGGTTTTCCCTCTTTTTTACGTTTAGCTCCCAAATTTTTTTTTTTACTCTGGAACACGCCCCATTTCCTTGCAAATACGCCCATTTGGTGTATTTTACTAAACACTCGGAGAGTTTTCAAAAAGCCGTGTTTTTTTGGCCGCACACACTGTTGCATACATCGTGCAACAGAATATTAGGCGCTAAACCGACAAAAACACTCGGGTTCACATTAGTAAATCAGGGCCAGTGTGTGTGTATGTATGTGTGTATGTATATATGTGTGTGTGTGTGTATGTGTGTGGGTATATAAATATGTGTGTGTATGTATGAGTGTATGTATGTATGTGTGTGTGTGTATGTATGAGAGTATGTATATGTGTGTGTGTATGTATGTATGTGTGTATGCATATATGTGTGTGTGTGTGTATGTGTGTGGGTATATAAATATGTGTGTGTATGTATGAGTGTATGTATGTATGTGTGTGTGTATGTATGTATGTATGTGTGTATGTATGAGAGTATGTATATGTGTGTGTGTATGTATGTATGTATGTGTGCATGTATGTATGAGTGTATTTATGTATGTATGTGTGTATGCATGTGTGTATGTATGTGTTTGTATGTAGGTATGTATGTGTGTGTGTGTATGTATGTATGTGTGTGTATGTATGTATGTGTGTGTATGTATGTATATGTGTTTGTATGTAGGTATGTATGTGTGTGTGTGTATGTGTGTGTGTGTATGTGTGTGTGTATGTATGTGTGTATGTATGTATGTGTGTGTATGTGTGTGTGTATGTGTGTGTGTATGTATGTATGTGTGTTTGTATGTAGGTATGTATGTGTGTGTGTATGTATGTGTGTGTGTGTATGTGTGTATGTATAGATATGTATGTATGTGTGTATGTTCCAGCATCACGTCCAAACTGCTAAAGATATTAACATGAAACTTGGCCACATGTTACTTATATGTCACCAACAAACATAGGATAGGTGATTTAACCCTTACTCACCCCCATTTGCCAGGGTCGGGGTTTTTGTTTAAAGTCCCATACAAGTCTATGGGAAATATATGTTACTGCATAACTTCCAAACGGCTCGAGATATTTTGATAATACTTGGTCACATGTTACTTATATGTCCACTTAAAATAGAGGATAGTTAATTTAACCCTTAACTACCCCCATTTGTGAGGGTCGGGGTTTTGTTTAAAGTCTCATGCAAATCTATGGGAAATGTATGTTCCCACATAACTTCCGTACGGCTGGAGATATTTCAACAATACCTGGTAAACATATTACTTATATTTCAAATAAAAATATATGATAGTTACATTAACCCTTACCTACACCCTTATATAAAAGACGGGTTTTTGTTTCACATCCCATGCAAGTATATGAGACTTCCAGAACCTTACTACACAAGCTCCGCTCTGCATCTCCTGGTGAATGTGTCAATCCGGCTTGCAAGACACACCCCATCTCACAAAGACAAGCCCACAGTTTAAGCCCCACCCCTTTTATTATCTACCCTTTTTGTGCATCGGTCTGGCTTGCAAATCACACCCAGTCCCACAAAGCCACGCCCCCTTCTATTTTCAGCTTACAATATCTTCATCACAAATCAGTCCCACCTGAGGACAGAATATGAGGGTGGGATATGGAAATATGGGGATATGGGGTTGGGATATGAGGTCGCGATATGAGGACGGGAAATGAGGTCGAGATAGGAGGTTGGGATATGAGGTTGAGATATGAGGACGGAATATGAGGATGGGATAGGAGGTCGAGATGTAAGATCGAGATATGATGACGGGATAAGAGGACAGGAGATAAGGTCGAGATATAGGGATGGGATATGATGTTGAGATATGAGGACGGGATATGGGGACGGGATATGGGGTTGGGATATGACAACAATACAAGAGGACGGATATGAAGTCAAAAGCTTCCTCCTTTGTAGATTTTCCTCCCCAACAAGGATTAGGAAGGAAAAACCGGGCAACACCGGGTACTCAGCTAGTATATATATATGATTCTCTTATGCTGCCTATATTTCCCATGAATCCTCTGACTGCTGTTGCAAAACTACAACTCCCAGCATGCCCGGACAGCCTTTGGCTGTCCGGGCATGCTGGGAGTTGTAGTTTTGCAACAGCTGGAGGCACCCTGGTTGGGAAACACTGGCCTAGAGGATACAATGGAGATCCCCAGCATGTCCTGAGTATATACTGTATCCCGTGTCATAAGTATATCTGTGTGCACAGGGACGGGGGGGACAGGGGGGGGGGGGGGGGAGGCACGGCAGCTGCCAACTTCTGCCTCTCTACCAGTAGCTCGGGGTCTGTCGGAGCTTGTTCTATCTGACACAATTTTAGGAATCATCCAAAATCTATAATTATCATGACAAGCCTGTTACAACGCCTCCCTCCTTGGGCCTTTCCACTCCTGTAATCTGGATTTAACCCCTCGTGCGTGACAGGTGTCCCGGCAATGACTAATGGTATCACCTTTACGGTAAATCTTCTTCCTTGTTGGGGGGTTTATAACGTGAACCATATTTAGGCAGGGTTCAGTATAAGTCTCCAAATCTTTGCAACTAGACAAAGCTGGGAGATATATACAATACGCACCATCACCGTAATAGAATAGTAAATGTGCCGCCATAGGGGATGACTGGTAATACCGCTACAGTACTGGGCAGAATTGGCGTTCAGGAGTCCGAGGACTCTACATGACACGTAGAGCGGGTTAAATAAGTATCAAATACATCACTAAATATATTTCCACGAGCTATTGACACGAAATTTGGTGACAACCCAAGTAATCCATATACCGTATTTATCGGGGTATACCACGCACCGACCTATAACACGCACCCTCATTTTACCAAGGATATTTGGGTAAAAAAAGTTTTTTACCCAAATATCCATGATAAAATGAGGGTGCGTGTGTGCACGTGTATACCCCGATATACCCCCAGGAAAGGCAGGGGGAGAGAGGCCGTCGCTGCCCGCTTCTCTCCCCCTGTCTTTCCTGGGGTCTAGAGCGCTGCTGTCGGCCCTTCTCACCCCCTGGTTATCGGCGCCGCTGCCCGTTCTGTCCCCCTGACTATCGGTACCGGCGCCCCATTGCCGGCGCCGATAGCCAGGGAGAGAGAAGCGGCGCCGACAGCCAGGGGGAGAGAAGGGGCAGCGGCACCCATTGCCGGCGCCGCTGCCCCGTTGCCTCCCCCCATCCCCGGTGGCATAATTACCTGAGTCCGGTCCGCGCTGCTCCGCTGCTCCAGGCCTCCGTCGTGCGTCCCCGGCGTCATTGCTATGCGCTGAACGGCGCGGCGCACTGACGTCATGCGCCGCGCCGTGCACAGCAACGGGCACAGAACGGGCAGCGGCGCCGATAACCAGGGGGTGAAAAGGGCTGACAGCAGCGCTCTAGACCCCAGGAAAGGCAGGGGGAGAGAAGCAGGCAGCGACGGCCTCTCTCCCCCTGCCTTTCCTGGGGGTGTATCGGCGTATAACACGCACACAGACTTTAGGCTAAAAATTTTAGCCTAAAAAGTGCGTGTTATACGCCGATAAATACGGTGTATATATATATATATATATATATATATATATATACACTGCTCAAAAAAATAAAGTGAACACTAAGATAACACCTCCTAGATCTGAATGAACTAATCGTATGAAATACTTTCGTCTTTACATAGTTGAATGCGCTGACAACAAAATCACACAAAAATTATCAATGGAAATCAAATGTATCAACCCATGGAGGTCTGGATATGGAGTCACACTCAAAATCACATTGGAAAACCACACTACAGGCTGATCCAACTTTATGTAATGTCCTTAATACAAGTCCCAATGAGGCTCAGTAGTGTGTGTGGCCTCCACGTGCCCGTATGACCTACCTACAATGCCTGGGCATGATCCTGATGAGGTGGAGGATGGTCTCCTGAGGGATGTCCTCCCAGACCTGGACTAAAGCATCCGCCAACTCCTGGACAGTCTGTGGTGGATGGAGCGAGACATCCCAGATGTGCTCAATCGGATTCAGGGGAACGGGCGGCCAGTCCATAGCATCAATGCCTTCCTCTTGTAGGAACTGCTGACACACTCCAGCCACATGAGGTCTAGCATTGTCTTGTATTAGGAGGAACCCAGGGCCAACCGCACCAGCATATGGTCTCACAAGGGGTCTGAGGATCACATCTCGGTACCTAATGGCAGTCAGGCTACCTCTGGCAAGCACATGGAGGGCTGTGCGGCCCCCCAAAGAAATGACACCCCACAATATTACTGACCCACCGCCAAACCGGTCATGCTGGAGGATGTTGCAGGCAGCAGAACGTTCTCCACTGCGTCTCCAGACTCTGTCATATGTGCTCAGTGTGAACCTGCTTTCATCAGTGAAGAGCCCAGGGGGCTCCATTGGTGAATTTGCCAATCTTGGTGTTCTCTGGCAAATGCCAAACGTCCTGCACAGTGTTAGGCTGTAAGCACAAACCTGTGGACGTCGGGCCCTCTTACCACCCTCATGGAGTCTGTTTCTGACCAGTTGAGTGGACACATGCACACTTGTGGCCTGCTGGAGGTCATTTTGCAGGGCTCTGGCAGTGCTCCTCCTGCTCCTCCTTGCACAAAGGCGGAGGTAGCGGTCCTGCTGCTGGGTTGTTGCCCTCCTATGTCCTCCTCCACGTCTCCTGATGTACTGGCCTGTCTCCTGGTAGCTCCTCCATGCTCTGGACACTACGCTGACAAACTTGACACCCTCTGAAGAAGCAGTGTGCGAAAACGTGCGTTCGAGGTGGAGGTGACAGGTATTCAGGCAGGGTGCATTATTATTATGATGACTTTCTTTGTTCTTTCTCATGTTTTACATGTACTTGTATATGCTTATTTTTCTGCCATGCATTGATGTACTTTCTCATTAGGTTCACTATTTTGTGCTTGAGCTGGCAGCATTTATTATCAGACTATACATGTACTGTTTTAACCTTTGTATGCTCTTATATACCTTCCTCCTGGATATATCACCTCCTCTCGTCCTCCCATTCTTTCTCCTATGCTACCATCTTGCCATCCTCTATAAGTTTTTACCTGTTTTTATATGTTATTTTCAATAAAGATTAATATGTTGTTGTAAATTTATACTTTGGTCCCTGATATTTGGTGTTGCTGACAGCCACAGCAAACCTTCTTGCCACAGCTCGCATTGATGTGCCATCCTGGATGAGCGGCACTACCTGAGCCACTTGTGGGGGTTGTAGACTCCGTCTCATGCTACCACTAGAGTGAAAGCACCGGCAGCATTCAAAAGTGACCAAAACATCACCCAGGAAGCATAGGAACTGAGAAGTGGTCTGTGGTCACCACCTGCAGAACCACTCCTTTATAATAATATCACAAATAAAGTTATGTGTAATAATGTGAAATGACACAGGGAAAAAGTATTGAATGCATGAAAAAAGGAGAGTGCAAAAAGGCCTGGAAAGCCAAGACACCAGAATGCCTCCAACTGTTGCAAAACTACAACTCCCAGCATTTGGCTGTCCGGGCATGCTGGGAGTTGTAGTTTTGCAGGAACAAAAAATGTAAAAGCTCTCAATCTATTAAGTATAAAGGAATATATGCACTTAGATGCCTTGGCCTCCCATCATTGAGGATATTATCAGTTGCCTGAGGAAGGTTCTGCCACGCTGAATGTACTTGGATGCGCAAATCATCAAGATCCACTACAGGCCGCTCCATTTACAATTGCCACCAATGACATCCTAGATGCGCCCAATGGGAGACAAGTCTGGAGACGCTGCAGCCATGGTAGTACGTTTAGGCCACACAGCATGCTCACAGTAGGACAAGGAACATGCCGCCTAGTGTTGTTGTGTTCAAAAATGGTTCCTCGGCAAGTGGTGATAACCGGCACATAGCAGAACAGGAGACATCGCTCCGTCACACTATACAGACTTGACGCCATTTCTGAGGTTTCATGTGGCTGAAAAACTGTGCTTTACATTTGGGTTTTTCTACCATTGAAGCCCCTCCCACATGTCACAGATTGAAGCCCCTCCCACATGTCACAGATTGAAGCTGTGGTGAGGGTGTGTTGAGGGCAGATGGAATTAACCCCTTGTATTTGTGACGCCAGGGCGTGGTTCAACCTCTGACACCGCCCGAAGGTATACCGCTGGATCCTGGGCTAGGCACGGGGCAAATAATGACTCCGACGCCAAGTACGGAACAACGGCAGCTTTACCTAGGTAGACAGGTGGAATAGTCCATACAGTTCAGCCAGGGCCCAAGGAGGTGGCCAGTGACTTCAGAGACCTTATGGCTCACTGGGACTTGTAGTGGACTTGGATAATTTGATGCAGGACAACGCTGATTGACACAGATTAATCTTGACTGACTTGACTGGGACTGACTAGACAGACTTCACCACGCTTGTAGTTTACCAGGTTTTGACCTGTGGGGCAGTGGACTTGTGGCTGCGGTGTCGGCTTTAGGCCTCCTCAGGACACCGGACACTCTCTCAGGACTTTACTGCACTAAGAGACTGAGCTAGCTCCTCCCAGGGTTTATATGGGGGAGACTCTGGAGGGGCCCCATAGGTCACCCTGTAGGTCATATGGTCACTGGTACCTTCCATGGTTACAACACATTACTTAAAGGTATATGACAAGTTATATACATTACAATAGATAACACAGATGGTAGTTAACTACTTAGGGAACACAGACAAAAGGGGGGCCCAGGAGTCACTGAATAGAGCAGCAATGGTACAGGGGGCAACTCCTGTACTGGGCCACCACAAAGCTCCTCCCACATGTCACAGATTTAAGCCCCTCTCACATTTCACAGATTAAAGCCCCTCCCACATGCCACAGACTAAAGCCCCTCTCACATGTCACAGATTGAAGCCCCTCCCACATGTCACAGATTGAAGCCCCTCCCACATGCCACAGACCGAAGCCCCTTTAATATGCCACAGATTAAACCCCCTCACATTTTTCAGATTGAAGCCCCTCTAACATGTCACAGATTGGAGCCCCTCCCACATGTCACAGATTGAAGCCCCTCCCACATATAACAGATTGAAGCCCCTCTTACATGTCACAGATTGAAGCTCCTCCCATATGTCACAGATTGAAGCCCCTCCCACATGTCACAGATTGAAGCCCCTCTTACATGTCACATATTGAAGCCCCTCTTACATGTCACATATTGAAGCCCCTCCCACATGTCGCAGATTGAAGCCCCTCCCACATGTCACAGATTGAAGCCCCTCTTACATGTCACAGATTGAAGCCCCTCCCACATATCACAGATTGAAGCCCCACCCACATATCACAGATTGAAGCCCCTCTTACATGTCACAGATTCAAGCCCCTCTCCCATGTCACAGAAGTTAGCCCCTCCCACATGTCACAGATTTTAGCCCCTCTCACATGTCAGAGATTGAAGCCCCTCCCACATGTCAGAGATTGAAGCCCCTCCCACATGTCACAGATTGAAGCCCCTCTTACATGTCACAGATTGAAGCCCCTCTTACATGTCGCAAATTGAAGCCCCTCCCACATGTCGCAGATTGAAGCACCTCCCACATGTCACAGATTGAAGCACCTCTCACATGTCACAGATTGAAGCCCCACCCACATGTCACAGATTGAAGCCCCACCCACATGTCACAGATTGAAGCCCCACCCACATGTCTCAGATTGAAGCCCCTCCCACATATCAGAGGTTGAAGCCCCTCCCACATTTCACAGATTGAAGCCCCTCCCACATGTCACAAATTGAAGCCCCTCCCACATGTCAGATTGAAGCCCCTCTCACATGTCACAGGTTGAAGCCCCTCTCTCATGTCACAGATTTTAGCCCCTCCCAAATGTCACAGATTTTAGCCCCTCTCACATGTCACAGATCGAAGCCCCTCCCACATGTTACAGATTGAAGCCCCTCTTACATGTCACAAATTGAAGCCCCTCTCACATGTCACAGATTGAAGCCCCTCTCACATGTCACAGATTGAAGCCCCTCTCACATGTCACAGATTGAAGCCCCTCCCACATGTCACAGATTGAATCCCCTCCCACATGTCACAGATTGAAGCCCCTCCCACATATCACAGATTGAAGCCCCTCTTACATGTCACATATTGAAGCCCCTCCAACATGTCGCAGATTGAAGCCCCTCCCACATGTCACTGATTGAAGCCCCTCCCCCATGTCAGATGAAATCCCCTTTCACATGTCACAGATTGAAACCCCCCCCACATGTCACAGATTGAAGCCCCTCCCAGATGTCACAGATTGAAGCCCCTCCCACATGTCACAGATTGAAGCCCCTCCCACATGACACAGGTTGAAGCCCTTCTCACATGTCACAGATTGAAGCCCCTCCCACATGTCACAGATTTTAGCCCCTCTCACATGTCACAGATCGAAGCCCCTCCCACATGTCAGAGATTGAAGCCCCTCCCACATGTTACAGATTGAAGCCCCTCTTACATGTCAAAGATTGAAGCCCCTCCCACATGTCGCAGATTGAAGCCCCTCTCATGTCACAGATTGAAGCCCCTCCCACATGTCACAGTCACAGATTGCAGCCCCTCCCACATGTCACAGATTGAAGCCCCTCTTACATGTCACAGATTGAATCCCCTCCCACATGTCACAGATTGAAGCCCCTCTTACATGTCACATATTGAAGCCCCTCCAACATGTCGCAGATTGAAGCCCCTCCCACATGTCACTGATTGAAGCCCCTCCCCCATGTCAGATGAAATCCCCTTTCACATGTCACAGATTGAAACCCCTCCCACATGTCACAGATTGAAGCCCCTCCCAGATGTCACAGATTGAAGCCCCTCCCACATGTCACAGATTGAAGCCCCTCCCACATGACACAGGTTGAAGCCCTTCTCACATGTCACAGATTGAAGCCCCTCCCACATGTCACAGATTTTAGCCCCTCTCACATGTCACAGATCGAAGCCCCTCCCACATGTCAGAGATTGAAGCCCCTCCCACATGTTACAGATTGAAGCCCCTCTTACATGTCAAAGATTGAAGCCACTCCCACATGTCGCAGATTGAAGCCCCTCTCACATGTCACAGATTGAAGCCCCTCCCACATGTCACAGATTGAAGCCCCTCCCACATGACACAGATTGAAGCCCCCCCCCCACATGTCACAGATTGAAGCCCCTCTCACATGTCACAGATTGAAGCCCCTCCCACATGTCACAGATTGAAGCCCCACCCACATGTCACAGATTGAAGCCCCTCCCACATGTCACAGATTGAATCCCCTCCCACATATCAGAGATTGAAGCCCCTCCCACATGTCACAGATTGAAGCCCCTCCCACATGTCACAGAGTGAAGTCTCTCCCACATGTCACAGCTTTAAGCCCCTCCCACATGTCACAGCTTGAAGCCCCTCCCACATGTCACAGATTGAAGCCCCTCCCACATGTCACAGCTTGAAGCCCCTCCCACATGTCACAGATTTAAGCCCCTCCCACATATTGAAGCCCCGTCCATATGTCAGGGATCAAAGCTCGTTGCTGGAAGGTGTCTCCATTTGCAGATTTTGATGACAACCACTACTTCCTTCATTCCTTAAAGGGGTTCTCCACCATCAGGAGATTTTAGTACTTATCTGGCAGACAGTAATGGACATGCTTAGGAAGGATTCGCGCTTGTCATGGGGGCTAAATGGCGTGAGATTACCATAACACTGCGGCTAGCTGTTTGTGAACTAGTATTTCCTGTTGGAGTTCGTTCCCTCAAACTGCAAATCCCATAATTCCTTGTTTGTAAGTGTGAGGTCACTTTTCTCCCTCTCACACATCAGCCATCCCACCCATTGGTCCTCAGGAGACAACCCTTTTAATCACTTCCCATCACACTTCATTTTTTATTTTTATTGTACTGACCAAGTGCAACATAATGTAATGTGAAGCAAAAAAAAGACAGTTTTAAAAATAAAATAAAGAAAAATTCAATTCTCCCTTTTTGTTTTGAGTTTTTGGTAGACATGTGCAGAACCCAAAATTTCGTTTTTTTCGTTTTGTTCGTTTTCATTTCTTAAAAATTTTCGGTTTCGTGAATATTTGGAATGCTGTGCATTCGTCATATTTGGTTTTCGGATGCATCCGCGAAAATGTATTTAATTTTTGGATGCATTCGTTAATTCGGATCTTTCGTTATATCTGTAAAATTCGTTAAATTTAGCATTCGTTACTAAATGAAATGCACATTAGTTTCACTTGCTGATCCTCTTTTGTAATAAATAGCAGGTATTACCTTAGGATTCTTGTTGTTTTCACCATTTTCGCAGTTTTCTCTGTGTAGGAAGACAAGTTTTCCTCAGATAAACCCAATGATAAAAATTTAATTCATTCCTTACATTCGGTTTACTGATAATGAATGCATTCGTTAACTGTATATTCGTATTCGTATTCTTTTTCGGAAATATTTTTTTTTTTTTTTTCGTGCATTCGGATTGTAACGAACACCCGAAAACGGGAAAATTCGTTAAGTTTAGTATTCATTCCGAAACGAATTGCACATGTCTAGTTTTGGGGTTTTAACAGCATCTACTCTGCAATAACAAAGACGTGGTAACCACTCTACAGGTCAGTACCACGACAACAAAAACGAATAGATACTTTTTTTTGTTTTTTGTTATTATAGTCTACAAAATTTTAAATGTACTCTTTAAAAATGAAAATAAATAAAAAGTATTAATAAATAAAAAAATAAATACTGACCTCTATAGGATTTTTTACCATCTATCTACATATATATATATATATATTTACACATATATATTTATATATATATATATATATATATATATAAAAATAAAAAAAAATATATATATATATATATATAAACATACATATATGTATATCATCATTTAAATATCCATTACTTTCTTATAGGACATTTTTTTCTCTACAAACAAAAATGCATCAAAACTGCACATAATGTGAACTGACCCCAACCCACTTAGGCAAGGATTACGTATGTCCGGTGTCCAGCATAAGTAATCCCAGCCTAAATCTCAATGCATCAGTTGTCATCAGTTGTGTAGCAACCGGCGTCCATTTTTTTCTGAACGCTGGTCCAGTGCCGGTCCTGCAAGTCCAATCATCCCGCGTCCAAAGTGAGACACCGGATGAATGTGAACTGTCCTATTCAACTGAATGGAATCAATTCTAGCATCAGATGCCGGACATAGGTGATAGAGGCCAAATGAGTCTAATCAGTTCACCTGGGTGACCTTCAGCTCCAGCAGTCTAATTGGATGACCAAGTGCAGTGATCAGACTCCACACCTTCTCTCTGCAAATCCAGGGGATTCATGTGAAATATAGGCAGCATTAGGAAATCATTTCAGCGATTGAATTTGAATCACTATGGCTGAAAACTCATGCCTGCCACATCAGCTAAAAGGGGTAAGCATAAGGTATACACAAGCACCTCTACATTATTCTCTAATAATAGCCTATGCTGCACTATATAAAGAAACATTTCTGGAGTTAATAACACCTAAAACCGATACACAGCAGAGTGGACATCATTCATTATGTATGCAAAAAACTAACATGAACACATAATATCAATAATAGATCAATCAACAGCAACTTATTGATAGTTTCCAAGTAGTTACAGGATATCGCCGTAATATGGTATACAATGGAGATTATATATATATATATATATATATATATATATATATATATATATATATTAAAATAAAATAAAAACATTCAACTGTAAATTTTTATTAAAGGAGTACTCCGCTGCTCAGCATTTGGAACAAACTTTTCCCAATGCTGGAGCCGGCGGCGGGAGCCTGTGATGTCATAGCCCTGCCTCCTCATGATGTCACGCCCCGCCCCCTCAATGCAAGTCTATGGGAGGGGGCGTGACGCCCCCTCCCATAGACTTGCATTGAGGGGGCGGGACGTGACATCGTGAGGGGGCGGGGCTATGACGTCAGGAACAGTTTGTTCCAAACGCTGAGCAGCGGAGTACTCCTTTAAAGTAAATTTTTCAATACAATACAAGGGAAAAACGACAATACAATGATAGGGCAAAATCTAAGGACCCACCATGTAGGTCAGATCGGCAGAAATAAACAATAAGGCACAAAAAGCCAAAGAGAACAAACCCCGACTTCAGGTATAGTAAGAAGCCATAACAATGCAAATCACAAAAAGTATTGGGTCGGGGAACAGTCCACATCAGAACAATGTCAATTAGAAGAGGCCGTACAGGGCAATACACTTTGAGGGGATATATAATTAAAGGGGTACTCCGGTGGAAAACGTTTTTTTTTTTTTTTTTTTTAAACCAACTGGTGCCAGGAAGTTAAACAGATTTGTAAATGACTTCTATTAAAAAAAAATCTTAAATCTTCCAGTACTTATTAGCTGCATAATACTACAGAGGAAATTATTTTTCTTTTTGGAACACAGAGCTCTCTGCTGACATCCCGAGCACAGTGCTCTCCGCTGCCATCTCTGTCCATTTCAGGAACTGTCCAGAGCAGCATACGTTTTCTATGGGGATTTTCTGCTACTCTGGACAGTTCTTAAAATAGACAGAGATGTCAGCAGAGAGCACTGTGCTCGGGATGTCAGCAGAGAGCTCTGTGTTCCAAGAAGAAAATAATTTCCTCTGTAGTGTTCAGCAGCTAATAAGTACTGGAAGGATGAAGATTGATTTTTTTTTAATAGAAGTCATTTACAAATCTGTTTAACTTTCTGGCACCAGCCAGTTGATTAAAAAAAAAAAAAAAAAAAAAAGTTTTCCACTGGAGTACCCCTTTAACTTAATTTTAATATTTCAATAAATATTTTATAATTATTTTTATGACCTATTTTATTGCTCATGTAGTGTTATGTGCTGCACACAACCCCCTGCTTCACCTGATCATAAATCTTTCACTGATGTGTCATGTGACTGGAGAAACAACGTAGCAGGAGCTGTAAATGTGGCGCAATTATTTAATAACTGGACATTCATATATATATATATATACGTAAATCTGAGGAAAAGAACATAACAGCCGGACATCTTCTCCGTTCGTCCCAAACATTGAGAGAGTCAGCGATAAGTCATTATTTACACACACGGGATACATCACATCTCTGCTGTTTGTCTCGTACGTTGTGTCACTGCTGGAACCAACGATGAGTTACGGCATTCAGGGCAGACGCAGGATAAGTGGCCTATAGAGACACCGTCTGTAAATCCGGGATTACCACATACATATGATATCACCAGTATAAAAGTCCAATCTGTGTGTATATATATATATATATATATATATATATATATATATGTATGTATCATACATGTTTACTCATTGATAGATGGGTCTGAAAACATTTCCTAAAATGAAGAACATTGGGTTCATGGTGTCACAATGTACAGTATGTCTAAGTGTTTCCCTTCCTAAAAGGAAGTTTACTTAAAGGGCAACTTACCATAGAACAGAAACTTCCATTATACCAATCCTTACAGACAAAACAAAATAATCTAGAATACTGCCTCCTATATACAAGAATATAACTACTATAATACTACTCCTATATACAAGAATATAACTACTATAATACTGCCTCCTATATACAAGAATATAACTACTATAATACTGCCTCTATATACAAGAATATAACTACTATAATACTGCTGTCACGATGCCGGCTGGCAGGTGGTGGATCCTCTGTGCCAGAGAGGGATTGGCGTGGACCGTGCTAGAGGATCGGTTCTAAGTCACTACTGGTTTTCACCAGAGCCCGCCGCAAAGCGGGATGGTCTTGCTGCGGCGGTAGTGACCAGGTCGTATCCCCTAGCAACGGCTCAACCTCTCTGGCTGCTGAAGATAGGCGCGGTACAAGGGAGTAGACAGAAGCAAGGTCGGACGTAGCAGAAGGTCGGGGCTGGCAGCAAGGATCGTAGTCAGGGGCAACGGCAGAAGGTCTGGAATCACAGGCAAGGAACACACAAGGAACGCTTTCACTGGCACTAGGGCAACAAGATCCGGCGAGGGAGTGAAGGGGAAGTGAGGTGATATAGGGAAGTGCACAGGTGTAAACACTAATTGGAACCACTGCACCAATCAGCGGTGCAGTGGCCCTTTAAATCGCAAAGACCCGGCGCGCGCGCGCCCTAGGGAGCGGGGCCGCGCGCGCCGGGACAGAACTGACGGGGAGCGAGTCAGGTACGGGAGCCGGGGTGCGCATCGCGAGCGGGCGCTACCCGCATCGCGGATCGCATCCCGGCCGGAGGTGGTAACGCAGCGCCCCGGGTCCGTGGAACCGACCGGGGCGCTGCAGTGAGGGAAGTGTAGCGAGCGCTCCGGGGAGGAGCGGGGACCCGGAGCGCTCGGCGTAACAGTACCCCCCCCCTTGGGTCTCCCCCTCTTCTTGGGGCCTGAGAACCTGAGGATCAGACTTTTGTCCAGGATATTGTCCTCAGGTTCCCAGGACCTCTCTTCTGGACCACAACCCTCCCAATCCACTAAAAAAAAAGTTTTTCCTCTGACCTTCTTAGAGGCCAAGATCTCTTTGACAGAGAAGATGTCCGAGGAGCCGGAAACAGGAGTGGGAGGAACAGATCTAGGAGAAAAACGGTTGAGGATGAGAGGTTTAAGAAGAGAGACGTGAAAGGCATTAGGGATACGAAGAGAAGGAGGAAGAAGAAGTTTGTAAGAGACAGGATTAATTTGACACAAAACTTTAAAAGGACCAAGATAGCGTGGTCCCAACTTATAGCTCGGGACACGGAAACGGACATATTTAGCGGAGAGCCATACCTTGTCTCCAGGGGAAAAAATGGGAGGAGCTCTTCTTTTCTTATCTGCGAATCTCTTCATGCGAGAAGAAGCCTGTAAGAGAGAATTTTGGGTCTCTTTCCATATGGTGGAAAGATCACGAGAAATTTCATCCACAGCGGGCAGACCAGAGGGCAAGGGGGTAGGGAGGGGGGGAAGAGGGTGACGGCCGTACACCACGAAAAACGGAGATTTGGAGGAAGATTCAGAGATTCTGAAATTATACGAGAATTCGGCCCAAGGTAGAAGATCTGCCCAGTCATCCTGGCGGGAGGAAACAAAATGTCGTAAATAGTCACCCAAGATCTGGTTAATTCTCTCTACTTGTCCATTGGATTGAGGATGGTATGCAGAAGAAAAATTTAATTTAATCTTGAGTTGTTTACAGAGAGCCCTCCAGAATTTAGACACAAATTGGACGCCTCTATCCGAGACGATCTGTGTAGGCAACCCGTGAAGACGAAAAATGTGTACAAAAAATTGTTTAGCCAGCTGAGGCGCTGAAGGAAGACCAGGAAGAGGGATGAAATGTGCCATTTTGGAGAATCGATCAACGACCACCCAAATAACAGTGTTGCCATGGGATGGGGGTAAGTCAGTAATAAAATCCATACCAATCAGAGACCAAGGTTGTTCGGGGACAGGTAGAGGATGAAGAAAACCAGCGGGCTTCTGGCGAGGAGTCTTATCCCGGGCACAGATAGTGCAGGCTCGCACAAAGTCCACCACATCAGTCTCTAGAGTCGGCCACCAATAGAAGCGAGAGATGAGTTGCACAGATTTCTTAATGCCCGCATGACCTGCGAGATGGGAGGAGTGACCCCATTTGAGGATCCCAAGGCGTTGGCGTGGAGAAACAAAGGTCTTTCCTGGAGGAGTTTGCCTGATGGAGGCTGGAGAAGTGGAAATCAGGCAGTCAGGAGGAATGATGTGTTGAGGAGAGAGTTCAATTTCAGAGGCATCTGAGGAACGAGAGAGAGCATCGGCCCTAATGTTCTTATCAGCAGGCCGAAAGTGAATTTCAAAATTAAATCGGGCAAAGAACAGAGACCACCTGGCCTGACGAGGATTCAGCCGTTGGGCAGACTGGAGGTAGGAGAGGTTTTTGTGATCGGTGTAAATAATAACTGGAAATCTTGATCCCTCCAGCAGATGCCTCCATTCCTCAAGTGCTAATTTAATGGCTAGAAGCTCTCGATCCCCGATGGAGTAGTTCCTCTCCGCCGGAGAGAAGGTCCTGGAAAAAAAACCACAAGTAACAGCATGCCCGGAAGAGTTTTTTTGTAGAAGGACAGCTCCAGCTCCCACTGAGGAGGCATCAACCTCCAATAGGAAGGGTTTAGATGGATCAGGTCTGGAGAGCACGGGAGCCGAAGAAAAGGCAGACTTGAGTCGTTTAAAGGCGTCTTCCGCTTGAGGAGGCCAAGACTTGGGATCGGCATTTTTTTTTGTTAAAGCCACAATAGGAGCCACAATGGTAGAAAAATGTGGAATAAATTGCCTGTAATAATTGGCGAACCCCAAAAAACGTTGGATGGCACGGAGTCCGGAGGGGCGTGGCCAATCTAAGACGGCAGAGAGTTTATCTGGGTCCATTTGTAGTCCCTGGCCAGAGACCAAATATCCTAGAAAAGGAAGAGATTGGCATTCAAACAGACATTTCTCTATTTTGGCATAGAGTTGATTATCACGAAGTCTCTGAAGAACCATACGGACATGCTGGCGGTGTTCTTCAAGATTGGCAGAAAAAATCAGGATATCGTCCAGATATACAACAACACAGGAGTATAGGAGATCACGAAAAATTTCATTAACAAAGTCTTGGAAGACGGCAGGGGCGTTGCATAGACCAAAGGGCATGACCAGATACTCAAAGTGTCCATCTCTGGTGTTAAATGCCGTTTTCCATTCATCCCCCTCTCTGATGCGGATGAGATTATAAGCACCTCTTAAGTCCAGTTTGGTAAAAATATGGGCACCTTGGAGACGATCAAAGAGTTCAGAGATGAGGGGTAGGGGGTAGCGGTTCTTAACCGTGATTTTATTAAGACCGCGGTAGTCAATGCAAGGACGTAGAGAGCCATCTTTTTTGGACACAAAGAAAAATCCGGCTCCGGCAGGAGAGGAGGATTTACGGATAAAGCCCTTTTTTAAATTTTCTTGGACGTATTCAGACATGGCAAGAGTCTCTGGGACGGACAGAGGATAGATTCTGCCCCGGGGTGGAGTAGTGCCCGGGAGGAGGTCAATGGGACAATCATAAGGCCTGTGAGGAGGTAGAGTCTCAGCTTGTTTTTTGCAAAAAACGTCCGCAAAGTCCATATAGGCCTTAGGGAGACCGGTTACATGAGGAAGCACAGGGACACGGCAGGGTTTACTGGGAACCGGTTTTAAGCAGTCCTTGGAACAAGAGGGCCCCCAACTCTTGATCTCCCCAGTGGACCAATCCAGGATTGGGGAATGGAGTTGAAGCCAGGGAAGTCCAAGAAGGATTTCAGAAGTGCAATTGGGGAGGACCAACAGTTCAATCCTCTCGTGATGAGATCCGATGCACATTAGAAGGGGCTCCGTGCGGAAACGTATAGTACAGTCCAATCTTTCATTGTTTACACAATTGATGTAGAGGGGTCTGGCGAGACTGGTCACCGGGATGTTGAACCTGTTGACGAGAGAGGCCAAGATAAAATTTCCTGCAGATCCAGAGTCCAAGAAGGCCACAGCAGAGAAGGAGAAGGCAGAGGCAGACATCCGCACAGGCACAGTAAGACGTGGAGAAGCAGAGTAGACATCAAGGACTGTCTCACCTTTGTGCGGAGTCAGCGGACGTCTTTCCAGGCGGGGAGGACGGATAGGACAATCCTTCAGGAAGTGTTCGGTACTAGCACAGTACAGGCAGAGATTCTCCATGCGGCGTCGTGTCCTCTCTTGGGGTGTCAGGCGAGACCGGTCGACCTGCATAGCCTCCACGGCGGGAGGCACAGGAACAGGTTGCAGGGGACCAGAGGAGAGAGGAGCCGGGGAGAAGAAACGCCTCGTGCGAACAGAGTCCATATCCTGGCGGAGCTCCTGACGCCGTTCGGAAAAACGCATGTCAATGCGAGTGGCAAGATGGATGAGTTCATGTAGGTTAGCAGGGACTTCTCGTGCGGCCAGAACATCTTTAATGTTGCTGGATAGGCCTTTTTTAAAGGTCGCGCAGAGTGCCTCATTATTCCAGGATAATTCTGAAGCAAGGGTACGGAACTGTACGGCATACTCGCCAACGGAAGAATTACCCTGGACCAGGTTCAACAGGGCAGTCTCAGCAGAAGAGGCTCGGGCAGGTTCCTCAAAGACACTTCGAATTTCCGAGAAGAAGGAGTGTACAGAGGCAGTGACGGGGTCATTGCGGTCCCAGAGCGGTGTGGCCCAAGCCAGGGCTTTTCCAGACAGCAGGCTGACTACGAAAGCCACCTTAGACCTTTCAGTGGGGAACTGGTCCGACATCATCTCCAAGTGTAATGAACATTGGGAAAGAAAGCCACGGCAAAACTTAGAGTCCCCATCAAATTTATCCGGCAAGGATAGTCGTATTCCAGAAGCGGCCACTCGCTGCGGAGGAGGTACAGGAGCTGGCGGAGGAGATGATTGCTGGAGCTGTGGTAGTAACTGTTGTAGCATAACAGTCAGTTGAGACAGCTGTTGGCCTTGTTGCGCAATCTGTTGTGACTGCTGGGCGACCACCGTGGTGAGGTCAGCGACAACTGGCAGAGGAACTTCAGCGGGATCCATGGCCGGATCTACTGTCACGATGCCGGCTGGCAGGTGGTGGATCCTCTGTGCCAGAGAGGGATTGGCGTGGACCGTGCTAGAGGATCGGTTCTAAGTCACTACTGGTTTTCACCAGAGCCCGCCGCAAAGCGGGATGGTCTTGCTGCGGCGGTAGTGACCAGGTCGTATCCCCTAGCAACGGCTCAACCTCTCTGGCTGCTGAAGATAGGCGCGGTACAAGGGAGTAGACAGAAGCAAGGTCGGACGTAGCAGAAGGTCGGGGCTGGCAGCAAGGATCGTAGTCAGGGGCAACGGCAGAAGGTCTGGAATCACAGGCAAGGAACACACAAGGAACGCTTTCACTGGCACTAGGGCAACAAGATCCGGCGAGGGAGTGAAGGGGAAGTGAGGTGATATAGGGAAGTGCACAGGTGTAAACACTAATTGGAACCACTGCACCAATCAGCGGTGCAGTGGCCCTTTAAATCGCAAAGACCCGGCGCGCGCGCGCCCTAGGGAGCGGGGCCGCGCGCGCCGGGACAGAACTGACGGGGAGCGAGTCAGGTACGGGAGCCGGGGTGCGCATCGCGAGCGGGCGCTACCCGCATCGCGGATCGCATCCCGGCCGGAGGTGGTAACGCAGCGCCCCGGGTCCGTGGAACCGACCGGGGCGCTGCAGTGAGGGAAGTGTAGCGAGCGCTCCGGGGAGGAGCGGGGACCCGGAGCGCTCGGCGTAACAACTGCTCCTATATACAAGAATATAACTACTATAATACTGCTCCTATATACAAGAATATAACTACTATAATACTGCTCCTATATACAAGAATATAACTACTATAATACTGCTCCTATATACAAGAATATATCTACTATAATACTGCTCCTATATACAAGAATATATCTACTATAATACTGCCTCCTATATACAAGAATATAACTACTATAATACTACTCCTATATACAAGAATATAACTACTATAATACTGCTCCTATATACAAGAATATAACTACTATAATACTGCCTCCTATATACAAGAATATAACTACTATAATACTGCTCCTATACACAAGAATATAACTACTATAATACTTCCCCTATATACAAGAATATAACTACTATAATACTGCTCCTATACACAAGAATATAACTACTATAATACTGCCCCTATATACAAGAATATAACTACTATAATACTGCTCCTATATACAAGAATATAACTACTATAATACTGCCTCCTATATACAAGAATATAACTACTATAATACTGCCTCCTATATACAAGAATATATCTACTATAATACTGCCCCCTATATACAAGAATATAACTACTATAATACTGCTCCTATATACAAGAATATATCTACTATAATACTGCTCCTATATACAAGAATATAACTACTATAATACTGCCTCCTATATACAAGAATATAACTACTATAATACTGCTCCTATATACAAGAATATAACTACTATAATACTGCTCCTATATACAAGAATATATCTACTATAATACTGCTCCTATATACAAGAATATAACTACTATAATACTGCTCCTATATACAAGAATATAACTACTATAATACTGCTCCTATATACAAGACTATAACTACTATAATACTGCTCCTATATACAAGAATATATCTACTATAATACTGCCCCTATATACAACAATATAACTACTATAATACTGCTCCTATATACAAGATTATAACTACTATAATACTGCTCCTATATACAAGAATATAACTACTATAATACTGCTCCTATATACAAGAATATAACTACTATAATACTGCTCCTATATACAAGAATATAACTACTATAATACAGCTCCTATATACAAGAATGTAACTACTATAATACTGCCCCTATATACAAAAATATAGTTACTATAATACTGCCCCTATATATAAGAATATATCTACTATAATACTGCCTCGTATATACAAGAATATAACTACTATAATACTGCTCCTATATACAAGAATATAACTACTATAATACTGCCTTCTATATACAAGAATATAACTACTATAATACTGCTCCTATATACAAGAATATATGTACTATAATACTGCTCCTATATACAAGAATATAACTACTATAATACTGCCTCCTATATACAAGAATATATCTACTATAATACTGCCCCCTATATACAAGAATATAACTACTATAATACTGCTCCTATATACAAGAATATATCTACTATAATACTGCTCCTATATACAAGAATATAACTACTATAATACTGCCTCCTATATACAAGAATATAACTACTATAATACTGCTCCTATATACAAGAATATAACTACTATTATACTGCTCCTCTATACAAGAATACAACTACTATAATACTGCCTCCTATATACAAGAATATAACTACTATAATACTGCCTCCTATATACAAGAATATAACTACTATAATACTGCCCCTATATACAAGAATATAACTACTATAATACTGCTCCTATATACAAGAATATAACTACTATAATACTGCTCCTATATACAAGAATATAACTACTATAATACTGTCCCCAATATACAAGAATATAACTACTATAATACTGCTCCTATATACAAGAATATAACTACTATAATACTGCCCCTATATACAAGAATATAACTACTATAATACTGCTCCTATATACAAGAATATAACTACTATAATACTGCTCCTATATACAAGAATATAACTACTATAATACTGCTCCTATATACAAGAATATAACTACTATAATACTGCCTCCTATATACAAGAATATAACTACTATAATACTGCCCCTATATACAAAAATATAGTTACTATAATACTGCCCCTATATATAAGAATATATCTACTATAATACTGCCTCGTATATACAAGAATATAACTACTATAATACTGCCTCCTATATACAAGAATATAACTACTATAATACTGCTCCTATATACAAGAATATAACTACTATTATACTGCTCCTCTATACAAGAATACAACTACTATAATACTGCCTCCTATATACAAGAATATAACTACTATTATACTGCTCCTCTATACAAGAATACAACTACTATAATACTGCCCCCTATATACAAGAATATAACTACTATAATACTGCCTCCTATATACAAGAATATAACTACTATAATACTGCCCCTATATACAAGAATATAACTACTATAATACTGCTCCTATATACAAGAATATAACTACTATAATACTGCTCCTATATACAAGAATATAACTACTATAATACTGTCCCCAATATACAAGAATATATCTACTATAATACTGCTCCTATATACAAGAATATAACTACTATAATACTGCCCCTATATACAAGAATATAACTACTATAATACTGCTCCTATATACAAGAATATAACTACTATAATACTGCCTCCTATATACAAGAATATAACTACTATAATACTGCTCCTATATACAAGAATAAATCTACTATAATACTGCTCCTATATACAAGAATATAACTACTATAATACTGCTCCTATATACAAGAATATAACTACTATTATACTGCTCCTATATACAAGAATACAACTACTATAATACTGCTCCTATATACAAGAATATAACTACTATTATACTGTCTCCTATATACAAGAATATAGCTACTATAATACTGCTCCTATATACAAGAATATAGCTACTATAATACTGCTCCTATACACAAGAATATAACTACTATAATACTGCCCCTATATACAAGAATATAACTACTATAATACTGCTCCTATATACAAGAATATAACTACTATAATACTGCTCCTATATACAAGAATATAACTACTATAATACTGTCCCCAATATACAAGAATATAACTACTATAATACTGCTCCTATATACAAGAATATAACTACTATAATACTGCCCCTATATACAAGAATTTAACTACTATAATACTGCTCCTATATACTAGAATATAACTACTATAATACTGCTCCTATATACAAGAATATAACTACTATAATACTGCTCCTATATACAAGAATATAACTACTATAATACTGCTCCTATATACAAGAATATAACTACTATAATACTGCTCCTATATACAAGAATATAGCTACTATAATACTGCCTCTATATACAAGAATATAGCTACTATAATACTGCCTCTATATACCGCTTACACACAGTGTAAATTACAGGGTGGCCCCTTTACCACATACAGTATGTATCCTAATGCCGGGGGTGTATTGTACGGTATTACATGTGGCTCCCCTCGTCATGTTCTCTGTATAGATTCGTCGTTGCCCAATGATATTAATGGACATGTATTTAGAGAGAGATGACAATGGGGCACAGGCGGGGTTCCCCCAGTCGGGCCCCTTCTCTGTGGCCTTCAGGTGCTTTATTATGTCCTGGTTAGTGAAGACGACCCCTTTAAAGTCGGAGCCCCGGCCTCTTCACTATCTCACTTCTCACTTTCCCCGATCTGAAGTTCTGGCGGTTTCCATGACGACGCCTCTGGCAGGGACACCTGTCTATGTGGCATTTCATAAATCATTTTGGGATAAGAGCCATGGAGGAGGTTTAGATTTGGCAGAGGCGGTTGTGGGGGAGGGGTGTTTAGATGGATCCCCTCAGATAATAAATTGTGTACAATTGCAGGTTGCGGCACTTACTTTGGACGGATGTATTAAATTCTTAATAGATTTAAAGGGTTCATGTTTGGACACATACCGAGCCTGGATATACCTTTTATGACCCGTGTAATGAAACTCCCGCCTAACATCCGCCGCCCCGAGATGTTATACAAGGAGTCAGGTCTGTGTAGAAGGAACGCGCCTCGGCTGTAGGTTTATTCGGGTGGAATCAGCATTAAAGGGGTACTCTGCTGCTCAGCGTTTGGAACAAACTCTTCCGAACGCTGGAGCCGGGAGCTCCTGACATCATAGCCCCGCCCCATCATGGCATCACGCCCCACCCCCTCAACGCAAGTCTATGGGAGGGGGCGTGACATCCGTCACGCCCCCTCCCATAGACTTGCATTGAGGGGCGGGGCGTGACATCATGGGAAGCGGGGTGCTCTGACGTCAGGTGAGAAATCAGAGAAGTTGCAGCACCTGCTGTACGCATTCTCTGTCTGCTCTTTTGCCTGTGGCAGTGTTCAGCATTAAGGCAGCTGTCACGCCCCCTCCCATAGACTTGCATTGAGGGGGCAGGGCGTGACGCCATGAGAAGGCGGGGCTATGATGTCACGAGCTCCCGGCTCCAGTGTTCGGAACAGTTTGTTCCAAACGCTGAGTAGCGGGGTGCTCTGACGTCAGGTGAGAAATCAGTGAAGTTGCAGCACTTGCTGTATTCATTCTCTGTCTGCTCCTTTGCCTGTGGCAGTTTTCAGCATTAAGGCAGCATGTTGTAACTATACCTTATTCCTCTATAAATGTCCCAACAAAGATATATGTGTATATGACAGGGAGATGATGATGTAGATGTAGGGGCTGGTCAGAGGTGATGACATCACTCACTCTGGGGGTGGGGCTTCAGTTCAGAGACAAGATCCATCCACAGCTCCTGAGACAGCAGGGGATGATGCATTGTCTTTGATGAGAGGGGATCCAGGGAGTTGCTGAGACACCACAACACTGAAAATGAGAGGACTACATAACTTCTTGTCAGAGGAGAGAAAGAGAGGAATCAGGGAGCTGCTGTGACAACACTACACTGACAATGATAGAACTACACAACTTCCTGTCAGGAGAGAAGGAGGAGCCAGGGAGCTGCTAAGACAACACAGACAATGAGAGGACTACACAACTTCCTGTCAGGAGAGTAGGAGGAGTCAGGTAGCTGCTGAGACAACACCAGACTAACAATGAGAGGGCTACACAATGTCCTTTCAGGAAACAGGGAGAAGCCAAGATGCTACTAAGACAACACAACACTGACAATGAAAGGACTACATAACTTCTTGATAGAGGAGAAAAAGAGAGGAATCAGTGAGCTGCTGTGACAACACTACACTGACAATGATAGAACTACACAATTTCCTGTCAGGAGAGAAGGAGGAGCCAGGGAGCTGCTAAGACAACACTACACTGATAATGATAGAACTACACAACTTCCTGTCAGGAGAGAAGGAGGAGCCAGGGAGCTGCTAAGACAACACAACACTGATAATGAGAGGACTGCACAACTTTCTGTCAGGAGAAAGGAGTCAGTAATCTGTGAGACAACACCACACTGAAAAGATAACTACACAACTTCCTGTCAGGAGAGAGGGAGGAGTAGGGAAGCTGCTGAGACAATGCTATACTGACAATGAGAGAACTAGACAACTTCCTATAAAGAGAGAAGGAAGAACCAGGATGCTACTGAGACAACACCTCACTGACAATGAGAGAACTACACAACTTCCTGTCAGGGGTGAATCACTCTCAATCCAGTACAATTTGTGATAACACTATATAAGTAAGTTAAAGTAAATTAATTAAAGGGGCTTTCCAGGATTGGGGAGATAAATATTATTCAAAATATTCTACTTTATTCTAAAACAAAAATTCAAAAATATTCTATTCTAAAAAAAAATATTCTACTTTATTCTTCAAAAAAATTCAAAAATATTCTATTCTGAAAATCTACTTTTCATAAGAAAATCTCAAAAATCAAAATAAAAAAAAATATTCTACTTTATTCTAAAAAACGTTTTATAAAATATCCAGGGAAAAAACAAAAAATAAAAAAAATAAAAAAAACATTTTATTGTAAAAACGATTCTACTTTATTGTAAAGATAGTGCCCCCTCCGTCCACAGATTCTATGGGGTATTGGAGTTCAGACCCTTCACTTCAGTGGAATTAGAATTTGCAGAAGCAACACATAGGCCGTAGCGTCGCTGTTTTAGAAAGTAAGCTGCCGTGTTATTCTAATTCTGGACAGTCCCTTTAAATTTTTACTTTCAATGTTTACAGCACATGGAAGGGTTGCAAAACTACAACTCCCAGCATGCCCGGACAGCCTTCGGCTGTCCGGGCATGCTGGGAGTAGTAGTTTTACAACAGCTGGAGGCCCCCTGGTTAGGAAACACTGGTATATATAATGTATATAGTAATGTCACAAAGCAGTCACAGGACATAATGTTATCAGATCATCCATCCTAAATATTCTTATAATAGTTTTCTCCCATTTCCAGATAGTTCTCTAATTAATAACAGATATAAGAGATGACTCCGCCCCCATCGGGTGGGATTATAATAACTCACAGACTAAGAACTAACATCGGTTCTACTGTCAGATATGAAGTCCAGTTTGTCTCTTATTGTTGCAACAAGGAAACCATCAGCAAACAGGCGGACGGATCCTCATAAGACTGTTATATACACCTCCCCTCCAGCTCTATCTGTATACTGCTGCTATCTCTATTGGATTAGAATATATAATAGTTATACAACTCCCTTCCAGCTCTATCTGTATACTGCTGCACTCTCTATGGGATCAGGATATACAGTAGTTACACACCACCCCTCCAGCTCCATCTGTATACTGCTGCTGCTATATCAATGGGATCAGGATATATAATAGTTATACACCTTCCCTCCAGCTCTATCTGTATACTGCTGCTGCTATCTCTATGGGATCAGGATATATAATAGTTATACACCTTCCCTCCAGCTCTATCTGTATACTGCTGCTGCTATCTCTATGGGATCAGGATATATAGTAGTTATACACCTCCCCTCCAGCTCTATCTGTATACTGCTGCTGCTATCTCTATGGGATCAGGATATATAGTAGTTATACACGTCTCCTCCTGCTCTATCTGTACACTGCTGCTATCTCTATGGGATCAGGATATACAATAGTTAACCACCTCCCCTCCAGCTCTATCTGTATACAGCTGCTATCTCTATGGGATCAGAATATATAGTAGTTATACATTTCCCCTGCTGCTATATCTGTATACTGCTGCTATCTCTATGGGATCAGGACATATAGTAGCTATACACCTCCCTCCAGCTCTATCTGTATACTGCTGGTATCTCTATGGGATCAGGATATATAATAATTATTCACCTCTCCTCCAGCTCTATCTGTATACTGCTGCTATCTCTATGGGATCAGTATATACAGTAGTTATACACCTCCCCTCCAGCTCTTTCTGTATACTTCTGCTGCTATCTATATGGGATCAGGATACATATTAATTATACACCTCGTCCCGAGCTCTATCTGTATACTGCTGCTGGTATCTCTATGGGATCAGGATATATAGTGGTTATACCCCTCCCTCCTGCTCTATCTGTATACTGCTGCTATTTCTATGGGTTCAGAATATGTAGTAGTTATACACCTCCCCTCCAGCTCTATCTGTTTACTGCTGCTATCTCTATGAGATCAGGATATATAGTAGTTATACACCTCCCCCAGCTCTATCTGTATACTGCTGCTATCTCTATGAGATCAGGATATATAGTAGTTATACACCTCCCCCAGCTCTGTCTGTATACTTCTGCTGCTATCTATATGGGATCAGGATACATCTTAATTATACACCTCCTCCCCAGCTCTATCTGTATACTGCTGCTATCTCTATGGGATAAGGTTATATAGTAGTTATATACCTCCCCCCAGCACTATCTGTATACTGCTAACTCTATGGGGTCAGGATATACAGTAGTTATACACCTCCCCTCCAGCTCTATCTGTATACTGCTATCTCTATGGGATCAGGATATATAGTAGTTATACACTTCCCCTCCAGCTCTATCTGTATACTGCTGCTGCTATCTCTATGGGATCAGGATACATATTAATTATGCACCTCCTCCCCATCTTTATCTGTATACTGCTGCTGGTATCTCTATGGGATCAGGATATGTAGTAGTTATACCACTCCCCTCCTGCTCTATCTGTATACTGCTGCTATGTCTATGGGATCAGCATATATAGTATAGTTTTCTGATTCCACCATGATCTTCCCCAAAATGTTGCAAAAATATTGCTATTCACAGCAAACGCAAAATAAAGGCAAAAATGCAACATGTGAACGTAGCCTGAATGCTTCCAATATTCATAAAACCCAACTCATTCATGATGTAGGTCACATCACTTTCTCCTCATGGAAATATTTCTCTAAAAGATGCAAATTACGAACTGCATTAAAATTGCGAATTACGAACTGCATTAAAATTGCATCTGATACCACACTGCATTAAAAGTGCACATAATGTGAACTGCCCCCAACCCACGTATGAGTCGAATCAGTTCAGTGACCTCCAGCAGCCTAAATAGATGACCAGGTGCAGTGATGAGACTCCAAACCCTCTTTCTGCAAAGCCAGAAGTAACATGGGAAATATAGGCAGCATGAGAAAATTATTATTATTCTGAAATCAACATGGCTGAAAATCACATGCCTGCCACGTCTGCTAAAACTGGTATGCACAAGGCATACACAAGAACCTCTACATCCTTTTCTAATAATATCCTGTGCTGCATTATATATATATATATATGTGTGTATAGGTACAGACATATAATATAGCCCAGCATTTCCCATTCAGGGTGCCTTCTGCTGTTGCAAAACTACAACTCCCAGCATGCCCGGACAGCCATTGGCTGTCCGGGCATGCTGGAAGTTGTAGTTTTGCAACAGCAGCCAGAGGATTCATGGGAAATATAGGCAGCATGAGAAAATCATTTTTTATTCAGAAATAGAAATCAACATGGCTGAAAACCTCATGCCTGCCACATCATAAAAAACAGGTAAGCACAAGGCGTACACAAGAACCTCGGCATCAATCTCTAATAATATTCTGTGCTGCATTATTTATATCTATGTAGGTACAGACATTTAGTATAGCCCAGTGTTTCCCATCCAGGGTGCCTCCTGCTGTTGCAAAACTACAACTTCCAGCATTCCCGGACAGCCATTGGCTGTCCGGGCATGCTTTGAGTTGTAGTTTTGCAACAGCTGGAGGCACCCTGGTTGGAAAGCACTGGCCTAGCCTATAGTATATGATCTGTTCTGCAGATTCTGTCTTCACCTGTGTTGTGACTCAGCCCCAATTATACTCTGCTCCTTCTTCAGGGCCAACCATGACCTCTCCATGGGTCACATTCCGCATCTGACCTGGACGCTGCTCAAGGTCTCGGTGACTGACGGCTAATCCCTTTATCCTTTTCCTGCCGCTACCTGTTCCAGCACTTCTGCTTGTCCCGCAGCGACGTTGTCCTCGCTCCCCGGTTCATTCATATTGTTTACGCGATAGACAGAATATTATGCGCCGCGGCTCCGCTAGTTCAGATTGGCTGCTGTGTATAAGCACAAGCCCTGCAGGAACCGACTGCATGGAGATATGGACACAGCACAGGGATATGGGGTCCGCACCTCACACCTTATAGGATCTGATACCACAGGACACAGCACAGGGATATGGGGTCCGCACCTCACACCTTATAGGATCTGATACCACAGGACACAGCACAGGGATATGGGGTCCGCACCTCACATCTTATAGGATCTGATACCACAGGACACAGCACAGGGATATGGGGTCCGCACCTCACACCTTATAGGATCTGATACCACAGGACATAATACAGGGATATGGGGTCCGCACCTCACACCTTATAGGATCTGATACCACAGGACACAGCACAGGGATATGGGGTCCGCACCTCACACCTTATAGGATCTGATACCACAGGACACAGCACAGGGATATGGGGTCCGCACCTCACACCTTATAGGATCTGATACCACAGGACACAGCACAGGGATATGGGGTCCGCACCTCACACCTTATAGGATCTGATACCACAGGACACAGCACAGGGATATGGGGTCCGCACCTCACACCTTATAGGATCTGATACCACAGGACACAGCACAGGGATATGGGGTCCGCACCTCACACCTTATAGGATCTGATACCACAGGACACAGCACAGGGATATGGGGTCCGCACCTCACACCTTATAGGATCTGATACCACAGGACACAGCACAGGGATATGGGGTCCGCACCTCACACCTTATAGGATCTGATACCACAGGACACAGCACAGGGATATGGGGTCCGCACCTCACACCTTATAGGATCTGATACCACAGGACACAGCACAGGGATATGGGGTCCGCACCTCACACCTTATAGGATCTGATACCACAGGACACAGCACAAGGATATGGGGTCCGCACCTCACACCTTATAGGATCTGATACCACAGGACACAGCACAGGAATATGGGGTCCGCACCTCACACCTTATAGGATCTGATACCACAGGACACAGCACAAGGGATATGGGGTCCGCACCTCACACCTTATAGGATCTGATACCACAGGACACAGCACAGGGATATGGGGTCCGCACCTCACACCTTATAGGATCTGATACCACAGGACACAGCACAGGGATATGGGGTCCGCACCTCACACCTTATAGGATCTGATACCACAGGACACAGCACAGGGATATGGGGTCCGCACTCACCTTATAGGATCTGATACCACAGGACACAGCACAGGGAATATGGGGTCCGCACCTCACACCTTATAGGATCTGATACCACAGGACACAGCACAGGGATATGGGGTCCGCACCTCACCTTATAGGATCTGATACCACAGGACACAGCACAGGATATGGGGTCCGCACCTCACACCTTATAGGAATCTGATACCACAGGACACAGCACAGGGATATGGGGTCCGCACCTCACACCTTATAGGATCTGATACCACAGGACACAGCACAGGGATATGGGGTCCGCACCTCACACCTTATAGGATCTGATACCACAGGACACAGCACAGGGATATGGGGTCCGCACCTCACACCTTATAGGATCTGATACCACAGGACACAGCACAGGATATGGGGTCCGCACCTCACACCTTATAGGATCTGATACCACAGGACACAGCACAGGGATATGGGGGTCCGCACCTCACACCTTATAGGATCTGATACCACAGGACACAGCACAGGGATATGGGGGTCCGCACCTCACACCTTATAGGATCTGATACCACAGGACACAGCACAGGGATAATGTGGGGTCCGCACCTCACACCTTATAGGATCTGATACCACAGGACACAGCACCGCACCTCACACCTTATAGGATCTGATACCACAGGACACAGCACAGGGATATGGGGTCCGCACCTCACACCTTATAGGATCTGATACCACAGGACACAGCACAGGGATATGGGGTCCGCACCTCACACCTTATAGGGTCTGATACCACAGGACACTGCACAGGGATATGGGGTCCGCACCTCACACCTTATAGGATCTGATACCACAGGACACAGCACAGGGATATGGGGTCCGCACCTCACACCTTATAGGATCTGATACCACAGGACACAGCACAGGGATATGGGGTCCGCACCTCACACCTTATAGGATCTGATACCACAGGACACAGAACAGGGATATGGGGTCCGCACCTCACACCTTATAGGATCTGATACCACAGGACACAGCACAGGGATATGGGGTCCGCACCTCACACCTTATAGGATCTGATACCACAGGACACAGCACAGGGATATGGGGTCCGCACCTCACACCTTATAGGATCTGATACCACAGGACACAGCACAGGGATATGGGGTCCGCACCTCACACCTTATAGGATCTGATACCACAGGACACAGCACAGGGATATGGGGTCCGCACCTCACACCTTATAGGATCTGATACCACAGGACACAGTACAGGGATATGGGGTCCGCACCTCACACCTTATAGGATCTGATACCACAGGACACAGCACAGGGATATGGGGTCCGCACCCTATAAGATGTGGGTTTAATGTTACACACAGGAAGGTCCTGTCCTCCGGTATTAGGGGAATCTTTGGGTATTTATCCTGTACAGATCCCACGTTCTATAAGTGACGTCATTTCTCCCTCCCGCTCCCCCTGTCCAGATAGTGACGTCCGCTGCTTCTGGGGTATCTAAGACTTTTCTGTGTGATACTGACTGCTAGGTGGATGCATTCAGGCCTATCATGTGCGATCTGTGGCAGTAGTGTATCTAAGCTTATCATGTGATACAGTCTACTAATCCAATGTATCTAAGCATTTAATAATTCTCGTGTTTGGTTTCTTCAGATTCAAGGAAATGAACATTCAGGACAAATAAATAGTCCATAGTGTTCCAGACCGAGCACTACAACCCCCATCATGTGATCATTATCCTGGGCTGTGACTCAGATCTGCGGCCCCCCCTATAATCCAGGCCATGTGTGACCGTCCCATATTTCAGCTGTAGAGATCCCTGGATGTGACACTTCCCTCCATTATATTTGGTATTAATTATAAAGATGACGGATCAGCACAAGGCGCCGCTCCCATCAGCCTCATCTGGATCTGTTTGTATCTGACCGTAAGAGACGGCGGCCATATGATCATCACCGGCTGTGAATGTCCCTGCCTGACAATACATGGGGGCGCCCTTTATCTTCTCTATGAACAATTCCACATATGGAGGGAATGTCACATAGATGAGGGTGGACGTGTGCGCGGGTTATGGAGGAGACACAAGACAGTCACTGTGCAGAACAAACATCTCATATCTATCTATCTATCTATCATCTATCTCATATCTATCTCATATCTATCTCATATCTATCTCATATCTATCTCATATCTATCTCATATCTATCTCATATCTATCTATCTATCTATCTCATATCTATCTATCTCATATCTATCTCATATCTATCTCATATCTATCTCATATCTATCTATCTATCTATCATCTATCTCATATCTATCTCATATCTATCTCATATCTATCTCATATCTATCTCATATCTATCTCATATCTATCTCATATCTATCTATCTCATATCTATCTATCTATCTATCTCATATCTATCTATCTCATATCTATCTCATATCTATCTCATATCTATCTCATATCTATCTATCTCTCTCATATCTATCTATCTCATATCTATCTATCTATCTCATATCTATCTATCTCATATCTATCTCATATCTATCTATCTCATATCTATCTCTCTCATTTCTATCTATCTCATATCTATATATCTATCTATCTATCTATCATCTATCTCATATCTATCTCATATCTATCTATCTCATATCTATCTCATATCTATCTATCTATCTATCTCATATCTATCTATCTCATATCTATCTCATATCTATCTATCTCATATCTATCTATCTCATATCTATCTCATATCTATCTATCTCATATCTATCTATCTATCTATCTCATATCTATCTATCTCATATCTATTTATCTCATATCTATCTATCTCATATCTATCTATCTCATATCTATCTATCTATCTATCTATCTCATATCTATATATCTCATATCTATCTATCTATCTATCTATCTCATATCTATCTATCTCATATCTATCTCATATCTATCTATCTATCTCTCTCATATCTATCTATCTCATATCTATCTCATATCTATCTCATATCTATCTATCTATCTATTTATCTCATATCTATATATCTATTTATTTATCTATCTATCTCATATCTATCTATCTATTTAGAAGAAGATAGAAGAACAGCACATCCAATTTAAAAGATTATCCGTATGGGGGTGCACGCAGATCCTGGATCCTTGGTTAAAGGACCTTAAAAAATTTAAACAGCAAAAAGAGATCTTGTCCACAGCACCAATTCCAAAAAAGTGAAAATTTATTCCATAACAGGTGTCAAAACAGCAGCGACGTTTCAGTCAGCTCAACTTGAGAAAGGTCAGGTTGAGCTGACTGAAACGTCGCTGCTGTTTTGACACCTGTTATGGAATAAATTTTCACTTTTTTGGAATTGGTGCTGTGGACAAGATCTCTTTTTGCTATCTATCTATTTATCTATCTATCTCATATCTATCTATCTCATATCTATCCATCTGTCTCATATCTATCTATCTATCTATCTATTTATCTATCTATCTCATATCTATCTATCTCATATCTATCTATCTATCTCATATCTATCTATCTATCTCATAGCTAGCTATCTCATATCTATCTATCTCATATCTATCTATCTATCTCATATCTATCTATCTCATATCTATCTATCTCATATCTATCTATCTATCATCTATCTCATATCTATCTCATATCTATCTCATATCTATCTCATATCTATCTACAGTGACTAAATCTCTGTATTGACAATAGCAGCAACAGCGACACCTACAGGTCAGTAGACAGGAAGCAGGTAGAAGGGTCCATGTGAAACTTGTAAAACAAAAAATGACACACAAGCTCCTAGGACAGTGGTCTCCAAACTGTGGACCTCCAGCTGTTGCAAAACTACAACTCCCAGCATGCCCGGACAGCCAACGGCTGTCCGGGCTTGCTGGGAGTTGTAGTTTTGCAACAGCTGGTGCCAAAACTAGTAAACTACACACAGGAACAAGCAATGTTCAACCCGTTTCACGCCACTATTAGACAACATTATTTTCAAGGTGATTGCACTGCAACAAAATGTAACAATGTATCAACAACAACAATGATACAACAATAATAACAAACAGAAGTTTCAACTCATATAAAGGCTTATGGTGGTAAGGTACATATTTATTCCTGGGATGCAATTGGTTAATACCAAAAACCAATGAGCACGTATTGGGGGACATCAGGCGACCAATCAGATAGATATTTTTGTGCTCCACATAGAATCTAACTGGTTGCTATGGGCAACTGCTCCACTTATTTGTATCAGTTTTTGATACATTTCCCCATCGTGAAGGTGATTGATCTCCAAACCTATTGCAGGACTACTACTCCTAGCAGATTGGATGTCAGAGATTGGAGTTGTAGTTTGGCAGGCTGGAGCTAGAAATATATATATATATATATATATATATATATACAGTCATGGCCGTAAATGTTGGCGCCCCTGAAATGTTTATAGAAAATGAAGTATTTCTCACAGGAAAGGATTGCAGTAACACATGTTTATTCCCTTTGTGTGTATTGGAACCAAACAAAAAAAGGAGGAAAAAAAGCAAATTGGACATAATGTCACCAAACTCCAAAAATGGGCTGGACAAAATTATTGGCCCCTTAACTTAATATTTGGTTGCACACCCTTTGGAAAAAATAACTGAAATCAGTGTCTTCCTATAACCATCAATAAGCTTCTTACACCTCTCAGCCGGCATGTTGGACCACTCTTCCTTTACAAACTGCTCCCGTTCTCTTATTGGGCGGCGCCTTTTCCCAACAGTAATTATAAGATCTCTCCACAGGTGATCAATGGGATTTAGATCTGGACTCATTGCTGTCACTTCAGAACTCTCCAGCGCTTTGTTGTCATCCATTTCTGGGGCTTTTTGACGTATGTTTGGGGTCATTGTCCTGCTGGAAGACCCAAGATCTCGGACACAAACCCAGCTTTTTGACAGGGGGCTGTACAGTGCGACCCAAAATCCATTGGTAATCCTCAGATTTCATGATGTCTTGTACACATTCAAGGCCCCCAGTGCCAGAGGCAGCAAAACAACCCAAAACATCACTGACCTCCCCCATATGTCACTGTAGGTCCTGTGTTCTTTTCTTTGTAGGCCTCATTCTGTTTTCGGTAAACAGTAGAATGATTTGCTTTATCAAAAAGCTCTGTCTTGGTCTCATCTGTCCACAAGACGTTTTCCCAGAAGGATTTTGGTTACTCAAGTTCATTTTGGTAAAATGTAGTCTTGCTTTTTTATGTCTCTGTGTCAGCAGTGGGGTCCTCCCGGGTCTCCCCCATAGCGGGGTCCTCCTGGGTCTCCTCCATAGTGGGGTCCTCCTGGGTCTCCTCCATAGTGGGGTCCCCCTGGGTCTCCTCCATAGTGGGGTCCTCCTGGGTCTCCTCCATAGTGGGGTCCTCCTGGGTCTCCTCCATAGTGGGGTCCTCCTGGGTCTCCTCCATAGTGGGGTCCTCCTGGGTCTCCTCCATAGTGGGGTCCTCCTGGGTCTCCTCCATAGTGGGGTCCTCCTGGGTCTCCTCCATAGTGGGGTCCTCCTGGGTCTCCTCCATAGCGGGGTCCTCCTTGGTCTCCTCCATAGCGGGGTCCTCCTGGGTCTCCTCCATAGCGGAGTCCTCCTGGGTCTCCTCCATAGCGGAGTCCTCCTGGGTCTCCTCCATAGCGGGGTCCTCCTGGGTCTCCTCCATAGTGGGGTCCTCCTGGGTCTCCTCCATAGTGGGGTCCTCCTGGGTCTCCTCCATAGTGGGGTCCTCCTGGGTCTCCTGCCATAGTGGGGTCCTCCTGGGTCTCCTCCATAGTGGGGTCCTCCTGGGTCTCCTGCCATAGCGTTTCATTTCATTTAAATGTGGACGGATAGTTCGCGCTGACACTGATGCTCCCTGAGCCTGCAGGACAGCTTGAATATCTTTGGAACTTGTTTGGGGCTGCTTATCCACCATCCGGACTATCCTGCGTTGACACCTTTCATAAGTTTTTCTCTTCCGCCCACACCCAGGGAGATTATCTACAGTGCCATGGGTTGTAAACTTCTTTATAATGTTGTGCACTGTGGACAAAGCCAAATCTAGATCTCTGGAGATGGACTTGTAACCTTGAGATTGTTGATATTTTTCCACAATTTTGGTTCCCAAGTCCTCAGACAGTTCTCTTCTCCTCTTTCTGTTGTCCATGCTTAGTGTGGCACACACAGACACACAATGCAAAGACTAAGTGAACTTCTCTCCTTTTTATCTGCTTTCAGGTGTGATTTTTATATTGCCCACACCTGTTACTTGCCCCAGGTGAGTATAAAGGAGCATCACATGCTGGAAACAATCTTATTTATCCACAAGTTTTGAAAGAGTGCCAATAATTTTGTCCAGACCATTTTTGGAGTTTGGTGACATTATGTCCAATTTACTTTTTTTTCCTCCTTTTTTGGTTTAGTTCCAATACACACAAAGGGAATAAACATGTGTATAGCAAAACATGTGTTACTGCAATCCTTTCCTGTGAGGAATACTTCATTTTCTTGAAAAATTTCAGGGGTGCCAACATTTACGGCCATGACTGTGTATATATATATATTTATACACCTGCCCAAAAATATTCAAAGTTTACAGAGAATAAGAGGAAACAATGTTACCAATACACATGGGCAAAACTTCTACCGCAAACTGATAAACAGTAACAATATCCAACTAAATACTAACAATCTGAGGGGTTCATATACTTTTTTTCTATTAGACTTTTTTCTGACAGCTGTTGGCATGCTGGTAGTTGTAGTCCTGCAACAGCTGTAGAACCAGAGACTGGAGAACACAGATCTAAAGTAATAGTCTCCATCCCAGTGTTTTCAAGCTAGTGTGTGGCAAGTTGTTGCAAAACTACAACTCCCAGCATGCCCAGACAGCCTTCGGCTGTCTGGGCATGCTGGGAGTTGTAGTTTTGCAACAGCTGGAGACACACTAATTGGGACACACTGATCCAACCCATTGCACTATAGAAGTCTGTAATGACATGCTGGGAGTTGTAGTTCTGCAACAACTGGAGTCACACTGGTTGGGAAACACTGCCATAGCCCGGTGTTTTTCCCAACCAAAGGCTGTCTTGGCATCCTGGGAGTTGTAGTTTTGTAACAGCTGGAGACACACTGGTTGGAAAAATACACTGCTCCAATCCATCGCACGGCGAAGGCTCTCAGGACATCCTGGGAGTTGTAGTTCTGCAACAGATGGAGACACACTGGTTGGGAAACATTGCCTGAGTCAAGTGTTTCCTAACCAGGGTGCCCCCAGCTATTGCAAAACTACAACTCCTAGAATGCACAGACTGCCAACGGCTGTCCGGGCATGCTGGGAGTTGTACTTTTGCAACAGCTGGAGACACCCTGGTTGGAAAAAAAACTGTTCTACCATATGACATTTGCCCTATTTTAGTATTTGTGCCTCCAGCTGTTGCAAAACTAAAACTCCCAGCATTCCCAGATAGACTTTGGCCGTCTGGGCATGCTCGGAGTTGTAGATTTGCAACAGCTGGAGACACACTGGTTGAGAAACAGTGGTCCAACCCATTGCACTCCAAAGGCTCTCAGGACATGCTGGGAGTTGTAGTTTTGCAACAGATGGAGACACCCTGGTTGGGAAACATTGCCTGAGCTCAATGTCCCCCAAACAGAGTGCCCCCAGCTGTTGCAAAACTACAGCTCCCAACATGCCCAGACATACTTTGGCTTTCTGAGCATGCTGGCAGTTGTACTTTTGCAACAGCTGGAGGCACCCTGGTTGGAAAAAAAAACTTTTCTACCATATGACACTTGCCCTATTTTAGTATTTTTTTCAAATGAGTGTGCCTCCAGCTGTTGCAAAACTAAAACTCCCAGTGTTCCCATACAGACAACTTTGGCTGTCTGGGCATGCTGGGAGTTTTGTAGTTTTGCAACAGCTGGAGACTCACTGGTTGGGAAGCATTGCCCCCATACTATCCGCTCTCGCTCAGGGCATGCTGGGAGTTGCAGTTCTAGATAGAGAGCCCACAGGATATAGAGGTGCATTTGAAGCCCAATGTGAGTGCAAGCTCTTGGGGAGAGTCCTGGCATTACCCAGCACCCACCATGTAATGCAGTCACATGATCACCCCTCCCCCCCCTTTATAGGTCCCAAAATGAAGAACCGCTGATTGAGGAGACCCCCTCTCTGCCGGGTCACACTCCCTATCTCTCCTCCTGTGCAAATACTTAACCCTTCCCCTGCCGGATCCCTCCCCCAAAGTAAGTGGTCTGACCCGTTTATTATTATTTTGCCGCTCCTGTCTGAACTCGTCTGAAGCCGAGATAAAATATTTTATAAACTTCCCGGGTAATAATTAATTTACTGAGATCAAGATAAAAAAAAAAAAACAACAACCGGAATTACAGCCTGTGCGCCTCACCTGCAGCCTTTCCCCCCTCACTAGTGCCGGGCATGCGGGGGCTTGTAGTCCTACAGCAGGCAGTCATCGCATAGTGTTGTATCTATACTGTAAGGCCATGCTTGTCCTTGTAGTCCTACAGTAAGCAGTCCTTGCATAGTCCTGTACCTATAATGCAGTGTTTCCCAACCAGGTTGCCTCCAGCTGTTGCAAAACTACAACTCCCAGCATGCCCGGACAGCCTTTGGCTGTCCGGGCATGCTGGGAGTTGTAGTTTTGCAACAGCGGGAGGCACAATGGTTGGGAAACACTGCTATAATGTAATGGCATGCTTGTTCTTGTAGTCCTACAGCAATTGTCAGTGCATAGTGTTGTATCTATAATGTAATGGCATGCTTGTTCTTGTAGTCCTTGCATAGTCCTGTACCTATAATGCAGTGTTTCCCATCCAGGGTGCCTCCAGCTGTTGCAAAACTACAACTCCCAGCATGCCCGGACAGCCAAAGGCTGTCCGGGCATGCTGGGAGTTGTAGTTTTGCAACAGCTGGAGGCACCCTGGTTGGGAAACATTGCCATAATGTAATGACATGCTTGTTCTTGTAGTACTTCTTCTAGACGTATACTTCCCGATACAAGTGTAATATCAAACCTGTCAAACATTTTAGGACTACAAGTCCCAGCATCTACTTTGCCTATTGGGGGTTGCACTTCCAGAAACAATGTATCTAGAAGACAACACTCCTGTCGCATTGTAGTTGTGGTGGAACTATAAATCCAAGCATGCCCCGCCGGGCTGGGGACTCTAGACCCATATATATATATATATATATATATATATATATATATATATATATATATATACACACACACAATGCTGTACACCAGCCCGACATGCGGATTTCTGATTCCCAGTCTGCTGAGAGTTGTAGTTCTACATCTCCCACATTTAGTGGGTTGGATTTATAGTGAGCCCCGTAAATGCTGAAACTTCCAGTCCAGCGTATTGTTCTGTGTAACAAGTGTTGTCCTGTTATCTCCTAAGAACTACAACTCTCAGCATTCCCAGGCTTATAGATAACTGTGTATACGATTATACGATATGTTTGCAACAAAGCGCTGACCTGAGACTGACTCTTACTCCAAGCAGCTGAAAGAACTACAACTCTCAGCATTCTCCAGTGCATTATATAATATAATAATAATAATTATAATAATAATAATATAATAATAATATAATAATAATATATAAATAATATATAAAAAATAATAATAATATATAATATAAAAATAATACATAATAATATATAATATAATAATAATATATAATATAATAATAATAATATATTAATAATAATATAATAATAATAATATATACAATATAATAATAATAATAATGTAATATATAATAATAATTTAATATATAATATAATAATATAATATAATAATATATAAGATAATAATAATAATAATAAGATAATAATATATAATATACAATATAATAATAATATAATAATATATAATATAAATATATAAGATAATAATAATAATATATAATATACAATATAATAATAATATAATAATAATATATAATATAATAATAATATATAATATAATAATAATATTATATAATATACAATATAATAATAAAATAATAATGAATAATAATATATAATAATATTGGATCCCAACCCGACCTGGGATTGACTCTTACTCAAAACAGCAGAAAGAACTACAACTCCCAGCATTCTCATAGATAACTGTATATTTGACAATGCATTCTATGATCACAGTGCATTTGTTATATGATACGTTTGCAACAAAGCGCTGACCTGAGACTGACTCTTACTCCAAGCAGCAGAAAGAACTACAACTCTCAGCATTCTTAGGCTCACATAAATATATATCTTACAGTATATCCGCCAGTGTATTCTATTATCACAGTGGATTTATTATATTATACGTGTGCAATACAAATCCGGATACATGGACCTGACCTGGGATCGACTCTAAGTCCAAGTAGCAGAAAGAACTACAACTCTCAGCATTCTTAGGCTCATATATAGCTGTTCATAATTTTATCACAGTGCGTTCATTGTATAATACGTGTGCAATACGGATATATGGACCTGACCTGGGATGGACACTTTTTCTTCAAGGAGCAAAAAAGAACTACAACTCTCATCAAGTCCTTACAAACTGTAGTTAGGAAACCGACTAAGAAGCCTCCAAGGAGACTGAGCTGCTTCTATCTGCGCCCAATGCTCCATGGATCTGCTGTATTTTGCGCAGCGCAAACCTAGGAATATATATTTTATACATCAGTGTTTTCCACTACAACTTCCAGCATGCCTGAACATGCCTGGACAGCCGCAACCTGTGGCATCATGTCTTATCTGCAACGCTTGTGTAAGGCAGTGTTACCCAACCAGGGTGCCTTCAGCTGTTGTAAAACTACAATTCCCAGCATGCCCAGCTGGAGGCACACTGGTTTGCAAAATACTAGTGTACATTCAGTGTCTTCCAACCTGTGGCACCATTTTTTTGATCTGCAATGCTTGTGTCAGTTAGTGTTTCCCAACCAGTGTGCCTCCAGCTGTTGCAAAACTACGACTCCCAGCATGCCCGGACAGCCGCAGGCTGTCCGGGCATGCTGGGAGTCGTAGTTTTGCAACAGCAGGAGGCACACTGGCTTGCAAAATACTAATGTACATTCGGTGTTTTCATACCTGTGGCACCATCTTTTATCTGCAAGGCTTGTGTAAGGTAGTGTTTCCCAACCGGGGTGCCTCCAGCTGTTGCAAAATTACATCTCCCAGCATGACCAGCTGGAGGCACACTGGCTTGCAAAATACTAGTGTACATTCAGTGTTTTCCATTTCCAACCTGTGGCACCATTTTTTTAAACTACAACGCTTGTGTAAGGCAGTGTATCCCAACCAGCATGCCTCCAGCTGCTGCAAAACTACGACTCCCAGCCTGCTGGGAGTCGTAGTTTTGCAACAGCAGGAGGCACACTGGCTTGCAAAATACTAGTGTGCATTCAACCTGTAGCTCTCCAGTTGGTGCAAAACTACAACTCCCATGGGTGTTGTAGTTTTTGTGCCACAGAACCTTTGACTTAACCCTTCAATGACAGCCACCCACCTACAGACCATTTCTCTCCCCCCCCCCCTCAACCACTGCAGAGCATCGCAACCCTTCCATCAGTCTTTTTTCCTTGCAGATTTGTTGTTTTTAGCCATCAGATGGTAATCCCAGGGCTGTCAAAACGCAGCAGAGCATTGCTCCCCAGTCTTTCAACAGCTCCAGTGTCTGAGTCCTTCGCATTATGTCACTGATCTCTGGCAGCAAGCAGTTTTCCTTACCCCCCCCCCCCCCCTAGACATGTCCAACAACCACCGCAAATACTGAACACTGATCACCCCCCCCCCCTCCCCAAAAATACAGATCTCTCCTGTGGACAACCCTTCACCAAATATCCTGGGCATGTGGAGAAGGGACAAGTGGGAGCTTGTGGTGGGGAGAGGTAAGTCAGCCAGGGTTATCACCATTGTGGGATATCTCTATGGGTTCTACTCACCACCACAGTCCTATGATGTTGGCAGGGCACAGGAGAATGAAGAAGAGACCCAGCTGAGTCCTGGACAGGGGCATCATGGTGGCACCAAAGGTGAAGGGGGGGAAGACAGATGAGATGGATCTCCAAAAAGGCTCCTTCTGGCTTCTTCCTCAACCAAAGGGGAGGCAGCCAAGAACTCACAAGGAGCTACATCAACAAGTAGAAAACTCCTAGGAATGCCTGGATTGTTCACTTTTTTTTTTAATCTTCCTATGGGGATGGAGCAGGTGGGAGGACAGTAGCAGCACTCAGCATGGGCTGGAGCTCTGGGGACAAGGAGGTCCAAGGTGCAGACTCCAGAGCGCAATTCAGTGGGCACAGACTGTCCCTGCAGGCTGAGAGCTGAGAAAGGGGAGCAAGATTTGGGGAGGAACACAAGCAGGGTCGTGGGAGGAGAGATGAAAGACAAGGAGGAGGGAAGGAGATAGAGGGAGGTGAAGAAGAAGAAGGAGAAATATTAATTGTGCATTGCCCTGAATGATAAGGGAGGGAGGGAGGAGGGAGGTGTGTGGGGGTCCAGGTCTACAGTACAGGGTCACCATACAGGTAGGTCAGGGGGTGGCAGGTACCTGGGAAGATCACGCTGCACCTGGAAGTTGCAGAGGGTGGCATAGTTGTAGTCTTGCAACAGCTGGAGGCACACTGGATTGGAAAACACCAGCATGCCCAACCAGTGGGTCCCCTGTGGCAAAACTGCTCCCATGGGAGTTCCAGAGGGTGGCACTGATGTAGTCCATAATACAACTCCTATATATACTACTATAATACTGCTCCTATATATACTACTATAATACTGCTCCTATATATACTACTATAATACTGACTCCTATATATACTACTATAATACTGCTCCTATATATACTACTATAATACTGCTCCTATATATACTACTATAATACTACTCCTATATATACTACTATAATACTGCTCCTATATATACTACTATAATACTGCTCCTATATACAGGAATATAACTACTATAATACTGCTCCTATATACAAGAATATAACTACTATAATACTGCTCCTATATATACTATGATAATACTGCTCCTATATACAGGAATATAACTACTATAATACTGCTCCTATATACAAGAATATAACTACTATAATACTGCCCCTATATACAAGAATATAACTACTATAATACTGCTCCTATATACAAGAATATAACTACTATAATACTGCTCCTATATACAAGAATATAACTACTATAATACTGCCCCTATATACAAGAATATAACTACTATAATACTGCTCCTATATACAAGAATATAACTACTATAATACTGCCTCCTATATACAAGAATATAACTACTATAATACTGCTCCTATATACAAGAATATAACTACTATAATACTGCTCCTATATACAAGAATATAACTACTATAATACTGCTCCTATATATACTACTATAATACTGCTCCTATATACAAGAATATAACTACTATAATACTGCTCCTATATATACTATGATAATACTGCTCCTATATACAGGAATATAACTACTATAATACTGCTCCTATATACAAGAATATAACTACTATAATACTGCCCCTATATACAAGAATATAACTACTATAATACTGCTCCTATATACAAGAATATAACTACTATAATACTGCTCCTATATACAAGAATATAACTACTATAATACTGCCCCTATATACAAGAATATAACTACTATAATACTGCTCCTATATACAAGAATATAACTACTATAATACTGCTCCTATATACAAGAATATAACTACTATAATACTGCCTCCTATATACAAGAATATAACTACTATAATACTGCTCCTATATACAAGAATATAACTACTATAATACTGCTCCTATATGCAAGAATATAACTACTATAATACTGCTCCTATATACAAGAATATAACTACTATAATACTGCTCCTATATACAAGAATATAACTACTATAATACTGCTCCTATATACAAGAATATAACTACTATAATACTGCTCTATATACAAGAATATAACTACTATAATACTGCTTCTATGATACAAGAATATAACTACTATAATACTGCTCCTATATACAAGAATATAACTACTATAATACTGCTCCTATATACAAGAATATAACTACTATAATACTGCTCCTATATACAAGAATATAACTACTATAATACTGCTTCTATGTACAAGAATATAACTACTATAATACTGCCTCCTATATACAAGAATATAACTACTATAATACTGCTCCTATATACAAGAATATAACTACTATAATACTGCTCCTATATACAAGAATATAACTACTATAATACTGCTCCTATATACAAGAATATAACTACTATAATTCTGCCTCCTATATACAAGAATATAACTACTATAATACTGCTCCTATATACAAGAATATAACTACTATAATACTGCTCCTATATACAAGAATATAACTACTATAATACTTCCTCCTATATACAAGAATATACCTACTATAATACTGCTCCTATATACAAGAATATAACTACTATAAATACTGCTCCTATATACAAGAATATAACTACTATAATACTGCTCCTATATACAAGAATATAACTACTATAATACTGCTCCTATATACAAGAATATAACTACTATAATACTGCTCCTATATACAAGAATATAAATACTATAATACTACTCCTATATGCAAGAATATAACTACTATAATACTGCTCCTATATACAAGAATATAACTACTATAATACTACCCCTATATACAAGAATATAACTGCTATAATACTACTCCTATATACAAGAATATAACTACTATAATACTACCCCTATATACAAGAATATAACTGCTATAATACTACTCCTATATACAAGAATATAACTACTATAATACTACCCCTATATACAAGAATATAACTGCTATAATACTGCTCCCCCCCTGTCATTTGATGTTTTTTTGCCCAAGAATGCAGGAGAGAAGACTTGGCAGTGTCTCTTTACTTCTGGAATGGGAGGATTTAATCAAATAACATTTCTTAAAAACTGCAACAGGGATGATAAATGGACAAAAGAAGAAGAAGGGGGGGGGGGGGGGGGGGCTGATACAATGTAACGAATCCCCATCAGTGCGTTGAAAGGAGAAAGCGGAGGACGGTCTGAGGAATGGAGTCCCCCTGCAGGTGGCAGCTCCTGGGCAGAGGTTATCGGGAGAGGAGAAGGGGAGATAAGAGGCACAAGGTATGGGGGGGGGGGGAGAGGAGTAATAATGGGGGGGGGGGGGGGTTAGTTTAAAGGAATTTAAGAGCAGGGTCAAGGGAGAATGAGGTGAGTGAAAATGGGATTGAATGGCTTTAAAGTGGGTAAAGGGAGGGTCCGACGACACCACAGTCATCCTGTAGTCGGCTCCTGGTAGGATGTCCCTGCTCCTCTGTAACAGATATTAGTGATTTTTCTGTTACACTTAATAAATTATTATTCCTTAGGGATAAATGAAATGTAAAAATCTAACCCCCAGCATCCTCTGCTTGTTCAGTGTCTGCACAAACTCTTGTGATTTGCATGGAAGAAATATTTTGATGTAGGGAAAAATCATCTGTATCCTGCATCAGGGTGTACAGTGTGCCAGCGTTTCCCAACCAGGGTGCCTCCAGCTGTTGCAAAACTGCAACTCCCAGCATGATTGGAGATGTAGTTTTGCAACAGCTGAAGAGACCCTGGTTGGGAAACACTGCTTCAACTGTTGCAAAACTACAACTCCCAGCATGCCCGCACAGCCAACGGGAGTTGTAGTTTTGCAACAGCTGAAGGCACTCCGGTTGGGGAACATTGCGCTGAATATTGCTGATGGTCTTCTATCCACTGCCCAGACCACTAAACCTGCAGCTTAGCATGCTGGGAGTTGTAGTTTTCCTGATTGGGAAACCCAGCTCCAGCTGTAGCAAGACTACAACTCCCAGCATGCCCAAGATAAAAACAATTACAGCCTTACACCTGTAGTCTTTCCCCCCCTCACTAGTGCCGGGCATGCTGGGGCTTGTAGTCCTACAGCAAGCAGTCATCGCATAGTGTTGTATCTATAATGTAAGGCCATGCTGGTTCTTGTAGTCCTACAGCAATAGTTAGTGCATAGTACTGTACCTATAATGCAGTGTTTCCCAAGCAGGGTGCCTCCAGCTGTTGAAAGACTACAACTCCCAGCATGCCCAAGATAAAAACAACGGGAATTAAAGCCTGTGCGCCTCACCTGCAGCCTTTCCCCCCTCACTAGTGCCGGGCATGATGGAACTTGTAGTCCTACAGCAGGCAGTCATCGCATAGTGTTGTATCTATTATGTAAGGCCATGCTGGTTCTTGTAGTCCTACAGCAATAGTCAGTGCATAGTGCTATACCTAGAATGCAGTGTTTCCCAAGCAGGGTGCCTCCATCTGTTGCAAGACTACAACTCCCAGCATGCCCAAGATAAAAACAACGGGAATTACAGCCTGTCCACCTCACCTGGAGTCTTCCCCCCCTTACTAGTGCCGGGCATGCTGGGGCTTATAGTCCTACAGCAAGCAGTCATCCCATAGTGTTGTATCTATGATGTAAGGCCATGCTGGTTCTTGTAGTCCTACAGCAATAGTCAGCGCATAGTGCTGTACCTATAATGCAGTGTTTCCTGAGCAGGGTGCCTCCAGCTGTTGCAAGACTACAACTCCCAGCATGCCCAAGATAAAAACAACGGGAATTACAGCCTGTCCACCTCACCTGCAGTCTTCCACCCCTTACTAGTGCCGGGCATGCTGGGGCTTATAGTCCTACAGCAAGCAGTCATCCCATAGTGTTGTATCTATAACGTAAGGCCATGCTGGTTCTTGTAGTCCTACAGCAATAGTCAGCGCATAGTGCTGTACCTATAATGCAGTGTTTCCCAAGCAGGGTGCCTCCAGCTGTTGCAAGACTACAACTCCCAGCATGCCCAAGATGAAAACAACGGGAATTAAAGCATGTGCGCCTCACCTGCAGCCTTTCCCCCCTCACTAGTGCCGGGCATGCTGGGACTTGTAGTCCTACAGCAAGCAGTCATCCCATAGTGTTGTATCTATAATGTAAGGCCATGCTGGTTCTTGTAGTCCTACAGCAATAGTCAGTGCATAGTGCTGTACCTATAATGCAGTGTTTCCCAAGCAGGGTGCCTCCAGCTGTTGCAAAACTACAATTCCCAGCATGCCCGGACAGCCAAAGGCTGTCCGGGCATGCTGGGAATTGTAGTTTTGCAACAGCTGGAGGCACCCTGCTTGGGAAACACTGTTCTAGAGCCTATTTATGCTTTTTTTTTAACGTATATATATAGGCATTTGTTTATTTATTTCCATCTGCAACAAATCCACATTCGCAATCCGCGTGATTCTTGGTCTTATTTTTGGTTGAGCCCCTAATTTGTATTTTTTTTTTAACTATAAGGTAAAAAAGAAAAAGAAAAAAGAAAAAGAAAATTTCCAACAATTTGAAAGAATTCCATCTATGTCGAAATCCTTTCATTTGTAGTGCACCCATAGGTTTTCTTTATTATTATTATTATTATTATTATTATTTTTTTTTTTTCCGTTCAAGTAGCAGAGGGCAAAGGTCGCCCTATAAAAATGTCAATCATTTCCTCTGTGTGCCTAATAGTAAATGAGATGTGCTGCATGCTGCCTGTCAGTAATCACCTGTAGCCCAGGGCTGGAATATTGTACAGAGAGGGGGATGAAGTGCAGCAATTTGCTTCTCTGCAACAAGATCTGCTAAAGAGATTTTGATACCAACCAAGGCGCCTCCAGCTGTTGCAAAACGACCACTCCGGGCATGCTGGGAGTTGTAGTTTTGCAACAGCGGAAGGCGTCCTGGTTGGGAAACACTGGTCTAAACACTGCTAATATTCATTGGGTTATACAAGTTTTCAGGAACGATGTAGCAGAGCTGGATTTGTCATTAAATGGCTCTGTTTGTGTACTGTGGCTTTTCCTGCAGTCCTATGTAAAGCGATTCAGAATGCAATGGCATCGCTTATTTTTAAAAGAAAATTCATATCAACAGATATGCAGATGTAGCAGAGCTGGATTTGTCATTGGATTGCTTAGTTTGCGTACTGTGGCTTTTCCTGCAGTCCTATGTAAAGCGTTTCAGAGTGGTCTGTGATCCATTACATCTATAGAAAAGTACATTTGACAGGTTTAACAGTGATATGCAGATGTAGCAGAGCTGGATTTGTCATTGGATTGCTTCAATGGCGTACTGTGGCTTTTCCTGCAGTCCCATGTAAAGTGATTCAGAATGGAATGTGATCCCTTATGTCTAAAGCAAAATGCATATCAACAGATATGCAGGATGTAGCAGAGCTGAGCTTGTCATTGCATTGCTTCATTTGCGTACTGTGGCTTTTCCTGCAGTCCTATGTAAAGCGATTCAAAATGTAATGCCATCCCTTATTTTTAAAAGAAAATTCATATCAACAGATATGCAGATGTGGCAGAGCTGGATTTGTCATTGGATTGCTTCGTTTGCGTACTGTGGCTTTTCCTGCAGTCCTATGTAAAGCGTTTCAGAATGGACTTTGATCCATTACATCTATAGAAAAGTACATTTGACAGGTTTAACAATGATATACAGATGTAGCAGAGCTGGATTTGTCATTCAATGGCTCGGTTTGTGTACTGTGGCTTTTTATGCAGTCCTATGTAAAATGATTCAGAATGGAATGTCATCCCTTATTTTTAAAAGAAAATTCATATCAACAGATATGCAGATGTAGCAGAGCTGGATTTGTCATTGGATTGCTTCGTTTGCGTACTGTGGCTTTTCCTGCAGTCCTATGTAAAGCATTTCAGAATGGACTTTGATCCATTACATCTATAGAAAAGTACATTTGACAGGTTTAACAATGATATACAGATGTAGCAGAGCTGGATTTGTCATTCAATGGCTCGGTTTGTGTACTGTGGCTTTTTATGCAGTCCTATGTAAAATGATTCAGAATGGAATGTCATCCCTTATTTTTAAAAGAAAATTCATATCAACAGATACGCAGATGTAGCAGAGCTGGATTTGTCATTGGATTGCTTTGTTTGCGTGCTGTGGCTTTTCCTGCAGTCCCATGTAAAGCGGTTCGGAATGGACTGTGATCCCTTACGTCTAAAGGAAAGCGCATATCAACAGATATACAGATGTAGCAGTGCTGGATTTGTTGTTGAATTGCTTTGTCTACTGTGGCTTTTCCTGCAGTCCTATGTAAAGTCATTCAGAATGGAATGTGATCTCTTATGTCTATAGGAAAGTGCAGATCACCAGTTATACAAATGTAGCAGTGCTGGATTTGTCATGGCATTGCTTCATTTGTGTACTGTGGCTTTCCCTGCAGTCCTATGTAAAGCAATTTGTATAGTCAGGTTTTATAATGAGATACAGATGTAGCAGAGCTGGATTTGTCACTGCATTGCTTCGTTTGCGTACTGTGGCTTTTCCTGCAGTCCTATGCAAAGCAATTCATATTGGAATGTGATCCTATATGTCTATAGGGCAGCGCATTCGGCAAGTTTTATAATGATATACAGATGTAGCAGAGTTGGATTTGTCAGTGACCGATTTCTTTTGTGCACAATGATAAAGAAGTCATTTTGCAAGCAGTCCTATGTAAATCAGCATATGTTATATACCAGTGGTCTTCAACCTGCGGACCTCCAGATGTTGCAAAACTACAACTCCCAGCATGCCCGGACAGCCAACGGCTGTCCGGGCATGCTGGGAGTTGTAGTTTTGCAACATCTGGAGGTCTGCAAGTTGGAGACCACTGTTATATACCAATGACAAACTCATCTGTGTATCAAAAAGAGCATGCAAGGATTTTACACCGTGATCCATAGAACAAAATATGGCGCACTCCTAGTTTTTGAATGTTTTTTTTATTTTTTATTTATGAGTTTTTGAGCACTTTTTTGGCGTCTTTTGAGTGTTTTCTGTCTGGGAAGGCAGATTATCCTACTCATTACTGCTTTTGCGTCTTTTTTTCCAGTTTGCACTTGGTCATTTTTATATTTTTGCACTTGGAGGGGGCGTGGCTTAACGTGCACAAATAGAGTCACTACCTACAATAATGGACCGAACCAATGCATAGTCCCTACCTACAATAATGGAGTGAACCAATGCACAGTCCCTACCTACAATAATGGACCGAACCAATGCATAGTCACTACCTACAATAATGGACTGAACGAATGCACAGTCACTACCTACATTAATGGACTGAACCAATGCACAGTCACTACCTACAATAATGGACTGAACGAATGCACAGTCACTACCTACAATAATGGACTGAACCAATGCACAGTCACTACCTACAATAATGGACTGAACCAATGCACAGTCACTACCTACAATAATGGACTGAACCAATGCACAGTCACTACCTGCAATAATGGACCGAGCCAATGCACAGTCACTATCTACAACAATGGACCGAACCAATGCACAGTCACTACCTGCAATAATGGACCGAACCAATGCTCAGTCACTACCTACAATTATGGACCGAACCAATGCACAGTCACTACCTACAATAATGGACCAAGCCAATGCACAGTCACTATCTACAACAATGGACCGAACCAATGCACAGTCACTACCTGCAATAATGGACCGAACCAATGCTCAGTCACTACCTACAATAATGGACCGAACCAATGCAGTCACTGCCTACAATAATGGACTGAACCAATGCACAGTCACTACCTGCAATAATGGACCGAACCAATGCACAGTCACTACCTACAATAATGGACCGAACCAATGCACAGTCACTAGCTACAATAATGGACTGAACCAATGCACAGTCACTATCTATAATAATGGACCGAACCAATGTACAATCACTACCTACAATAATGGACCGAACCAATGCACAGTCACTACCTACAATAATGGACCGAACCAATGCACAGTCACTACTACAATAATGGACCAAACCAATGCACAGTCACTAGCTACAATAAGGGACCGAACCCATGCACAGTCACTACCTACAATAATGGACCGAACCAATGCACAGTCACTAGCTACAATAATGGACTGAACCAATGCACAGTCACTATCTATAATAATGGACCGAACCAATGTACAATCACTAGCTACAATAAGGGACCGAACCCATGCACAGTCACTACCTACAATAATGGACCGAACCAATGCAAGTCACTAGCTACAATAATGGACTGAACCAATGCACAGTCACTATCTATAATAATGGACCGAACCAATGTACAATCACTACCTACAATAATGGACCGAACCAATGCACAGTCACTACCTACAATAATGGACCGAACCAATGCACAGTCACTAGCTACAATAAGGGACCGAACCCATGCACAGTCACTATCTACAATAATGGACCAAATAAATGCACAGTAACTACCTACAATAATGGACCGAACCAATGCACAGTCACTAGCTACAATAAGGGACCAAATAAATGCACAGTAACTACCTACAATAATGGACTGAACCAATGGATAGTTACTATCTACTATAATGGACCGAACCAATGCACAGTCACTACCTACTATAATGGACCGAACCAATGCACAGAAAATACCTACAATAATGGACCGAACCAATGCACAGTCACTACCTACAATAATGGACCGAACCAATGCACAGTCACTACCTGCAATAATAATGGACTGAACCAATGCACAGTCACTACCTACAATAATGGACCGAACCAATGCACAGACACTACCTACAATAATGGACCGAACCAATGCACAGTAACTACCTACAATAATGGACCGAGCCAATGCACAGTCACTACCTGCAATAATGGACCTAACCAATGCACAGTCACTACCTACAATAATGGACCGAACCAATGCACAGTCACTACCTGCAATAATAATGGACCGAACCAATGCACAGTCACTACCTACAATAATGGACCGAACCAATGCACAGACACTATCTACAATAATGGACCAAATCAATGCACAGTCACTGCCTACTATAATGGACGGAACCAATGCTCAGTCACTACCTACAATAATGGACCGAAACCAATGCACAGTCACTACCTACAATAATGGACCGAACCAATGCATAGTCACTACCTACAATAATGGACCGAACCAATGCATAGTCACTACCTACAATAATGGACCGAACCAACGCACAGTCACTACCTACAATAATGGACTGAACCAATGCACAGTCACTACCTACAATAATGGACTGAACCAATGCACAGTCACTACCTACAATAATGGACTGAACCAATGCACAGTCACTACCTGCAATAATGGACCGAGCCAATGCACAGTCACTATCTACAACAATGGACCGAACCAATGCACAGTCACTACCTGCAATAATGGACCGAACCAATGCTCAGTCACTACCTACAATTATGGACCAAACCAATGCTCAGTCACTACCTACAATAATGGACCGAACCAATGCAGTCACTGCCTACAATAATGGACTGAACCAATGCACAGTCACTATCTAGAATAATGGACCGAACCAATGTACAATCACTACCTACAATAATGGACCGAACCAATGCACAGTCACTACCTACAATAATGGACCGAACCAATGCACAGTCACTACTACAATAATGGACCGAACCAATGCACAGTCACTAGTTACAATAAGGGACCGAACCCATGCACAGTCACTACCTACAATAATGGACCGAACCAATGCACAGTCACTACTACAATAATGGACCGAACCAATGCACAGTCACTAGCTACAATAAGGGACCGAACCCATGCACAGTCACTACCTACAATAATGGACCGAACCAATGCACAGTCACTAGCTACAATAATGGACTGAACCAATGCACAGTCACTATCTATAATAATGGACCGAACCAATGTACAATCACTACCTACAATAATGGACCGAACCAATGCACAGTCACTACCTACAATAATGGACCGAACCAATGCACAGTCACTAGCTACAATAAGGGACCGAACCCATGCACAGTCACTATCTACAATAATGGACCAAATAAATGCACAGTAACTACCTACAATAATGGACTGAACCAATGGATAGTTACTATCTACTATAATGGACCGAACCAATGCACAGTCACTACCTACTATAATGGACCGAACCAATGCACAGAAAATACCTACAATAATGGACCGAACCAATGCACAGTCACTACCTACAATAATGGACCGAACCAATGCACAGTCACTACCTGCAATAATAATGGACTGAACCAATGCACAGTCACTACCTACAATAATGGACCGAACCAATGCACAGACACTACCTACAATAATGGACCGAACCAATGCACAGTAACTACCTACAATAATGGACCGAGCCAATGCACAGTCACTACCTGCAATAATAATGGACCGAACCAATGCACAGTCACTACCTACAATAATGGACCGAACCAATGCACAGACACTATCTACAATAATGGACCAAATCAATGCACAGTCACTGCCTACTATAATGGACGGAACCAATGCTCAGTCACTACCTACAATAATGGACCGAACCAATGCACAGTCATTACCTACAATAATGGACCGAACCAATGCACAGTCACTAGCTACAATAATGGACTGAACCAATGCATAGCCACTACCTACAATAATGGACCGAGTCAATGCACAGTCACTATCTACAACAATGGACCGTACCAATGAACAGTCACTACCTGCAATAATGGACTGAACCAATGCACAGTCACTACCTGCAATAATGGACAGAACCAATGCACAGTCACTACCTACAATAATGGACCGAACCAATGCACAGACACTACCTACAATAATGGACCGAACCAATGCCCTGTCATTACCTACAATAATGGACTGAACCAATGGATAGTCACTACCAACAATAATGGACCAAACCAATGCACAGTCATTACCTACAATAATGGACCGAACCAATGCACAGTCACTACCTGCAATAATAATAGACCGAACCATTGCACAGTCACTACCTACAATAATGGACCGAACCAATGCACAGACACTACCTACAATAACGGACCGAACCAATGCACAGTCACTACCTACAATAATGGACCGAACCTATGCACAGTCACTACCTACAATAATGGACCGAACTAATGCACAGTCACTACCTGCAATAATGGACCGAACCAATGCACAGTCACTACCTACAATAATGGACCGAACCAATGCACAGTCACTACCTACAATAATGGACCAAACCAATGGATAGTCACTACCTACAATAATGGACCGAACCAATGCTCAGTCACTACCTACAATTATGGACCGAACCAATGCTCAGTCACTACCTACAATTATGGACCGAACCAATGCACAGTCCCTACCTACAATAATGGACCGAACCAATGTACAGTCAGTACCTACAATAATAGACTGATCCAATGCACAGTAACTACCTGCAATAATGGACCGAACCAATGCACAGTCACTACCTACAATAATGGACCGAACCAATGCACAGTAACTACCTGCAATAATGGACCAAACCAATGCACAGTCACTACCTGCAATAATGGACCGAACCAATTCACAGTCACTACCTACAATAATGGACCGAACCAATGCACAGTCACTACCTACAATAATGGACCGAACCAATGCACAGTCACTACCTACAATAATGGACCGAACCAATGCACAGTCACTATCTACAATAATGGACCGAACCAATGCACAGTCACTAGCTACTATAATGGACCGAACCAATGCTCAGTCACTACCTACAATAATGGACCGAACCAATGCTCAGTCACTACCTACAATTATGGACCGAACCAATGCACAGTCCCTACCTACAATAATGGACCGAACCAATGCACAGTCACTAGCTACTATAATGTACCGAACCAATGCTCAGTCACTACCTACAATAATGGACCGAATCAATGCACAGTCACTACCTACAATAATGGACCGAACCAATGTACAATCACTACCTACAATAATGGCCCGAACCAATGCACAGTCACTACCTACAATAATGGACCGAACCAATGCACAGTCACTACCTACAATAATGGACCGAACCAATGCACAGTCACTACCTACAATAATGGACCGAACCAATGCACAGTCACTACCTACAATAATGGACCGAACCAATGCATAGTCACTACCTGCAATAATAATGGACCGAACCAATGCACAGTAACTACCTGTAATAATAATGGACCGAACCAATGCGCAGTCACTACCTACAATAATGGAGCGAACCAATGCACAGTCGCTATCTACAATAATGGACCGAACCAATGCACAGTCACTACCTGCAATAATAATGGACCGAACCAATGCGCAGTCACTACCTACAATAATGGACCGAACCAATGCACAGTCACTACCTACAATAATGGACCGAACCAATGCATAGTCACTACCTACAATCATGGACTGATCCAACACAGCAGCACATAAGCTTACTCCCACTGTTTAGTACATTATTTCCCAGACATGCTGAGAGTCGTAGTTTTGCAACAGCTGGAGGCACCCTGGTTTGTACAGTGCATCATTTGGTTCAGTCTGCTGTCATTCACTGACAGCAAGCAGAGGTTTAAAAAATAGTGAAGAATTGAAACACAAAATAAATTACAGATTGAGCTTTTAATCCAGAAACCCCCTTTAAGGCCCCCCCCCCCCCGCCCCCCCCCCCCCCCCCACAATCCTGTGAATACAATGAAGAATTTCACAACCCGGAGATTCCCGACACTTTCTGTTCGATTTAGAAAATAGAAATGTTCTGCGTCTCCCTTTACACAAACACTGACTCTCAGCACTCGGAGTAGAATAAATTCTGACCCGCGAGGGCACATTTTCCCTTCTCCAGCCGGAGAGATTTATGGCGCTCGGCTGAGGGTTACGAAATATTAATATAAATGTTTATTTCTCCTATTCACGTTTCGTAGTCAGCAAATGTTTAATGGCTTGTGAAAAAAGCGCTGTGGTGTCTTCAGGGGAACCTGCGGTGAGAGCGGCCTGCGGGCCAAGAGCTGGCAATCTAATCTATGTCTACGGTCCAGTTCACACCACGTTAGTGTCTTAGTCCCCAGTGTAGTCCCAACTGTGAGGACTGAGGAGGTGACAGCCTCTCAAGGTGTCCCTATGGTGGAGACATGAGCTCATATGGAGGAAAAAGGAGGCTCCACGTCCTGACCCACGCAAAAGATCTGGGGGACCAAGTCTTCTCATTATCTACCATGGCGCTGGGTCAGTATCTACTATAGCTTGGTATATACCAGGGGGACGAGGGACCAAACCGGACTGAGCGACACAGACGGCTGAAAAAAGGATGTCCCATCAAGTTGAGATGATGTAAGCTATAAGGCATAGGTGATGTCATCAATCCCAGCTATAAGGCCTAGATGATGTCATCAATCCCAGCTATAAGGCATAGGTGATGTCATCAATCCCAACTATAAGGCATAGGTGATGTCATCAATCCCAACTATAAGGCATAGGTGATGTCATCAATCCCAACTATAAGGCATAGGTGATGTCATCAATCCCAGCTATAAGGCATAGGTGATGTCATCAATCCCAACTATAAGACATAGGTGATGTCATCAATCCCAGCTATAAGGCATAGGTGATGTCATCAATCCCAGCTATAAGGCATAGGTGATGTCATCAATCCCAACTATAAGGCATCGGTGATGTCATCAATCCCAGCTATAAGGCATAGGTGATGTCATCAATCCCAACTATAAGACATAGGTGATGTCATCAATCCCAGCTATAAGGCATAGGTGATGTCATCAATCCAGCCCTTGACTGGAAATCTGGGGTGAGTTCCCACACTTTTTTTTCCCAGGACTTGACCCCTGCTAGGTGATGTCATCAATCCCAGTTAAAGTGCCTAGGAGGTTCCCGAATGACCTCCCTACAACGCCTGGGCATGCTCCCGATGAGGTGGAGGATGGTCTCCTGTGGGATGTCCTCCCAGACCTGGACTAAAGCATCCACCAACTCCTGGACAGTCTGTGGTGGATGGAGCGAGACGTCCCAGATGTGCTCAATCAGATTCAGTTCTGGGGAACGGGCGGCCAGTCCATAGCATCAATGCCTTCCTCTTGTAGGAACTGCTGACACACTCCAGCCACATGAGGTCTAGCATTGTCTTGTATTAGGAGGAACCCAGGGCCAACCGTACCAGCATATGGTCTCACAAGGGGTCTGGGAATCTCATCTCGGTACCTAATGGCAGTCAGGCTACCTCTGGCAAGCACATGGAGAGCTGTGCCGCCCCCCAAAGAAATGCCACCCCACATTTACTGACCCACCGCCAAACCGGTCATGCTGGAGGATGTTGCAGGTAGCAGAACGTTCTCCACGGCGTCTCCAGACTTTGTCACATCTATCACATGTGCTCAGTGTGAACCTGCTTTCATCTGTGAAGAGCACAGGGCACCAGTGGAGAATTTGCCAATCTTGGTGTTCTCTGGCAAATGTCAAACGTCCTGCACGGTGTTGGGCTGTAAGCACAACCCCCACCTGTGGACGTCTGGCCCTCATACCACCCTCATGGAGTCTGTTTCTGACCGTTTGAGTGGACACATGCACATTTGTGGCCTGCTGGAGGTCATTTTGCAGGGCTCTGGCAGTGCTCCTCCTGCTCCTCCGCAAAGGTGGAGGTAGCGATCCTGCTGCTGGGTTGTTGCTCTTCTACAGCCTCCTCCACGTCTCCTGATGTACTGGCCTGTCTCCTGGTAGCACCTCCATGCTCTGGACACTACGCTGACAGACACAGCAAACCTTCTTGCCACAGCTCGCATTGATGTGCCATCCTGGATGAGCTGCACTACCTGAGCCACTTGTGTGGGTTGTAGACTCCGTCTCATGCTACCACTAGAGTGAAAGCACCGCCAGCATTCAAAAGTGACCAAAACGTCAGCCAGGAAGCATAGGAACTGAGAAGTGGTCTGTGATCACCACCTGCAGAACCACTCCTTTATTGGGGGTGTTTTACTAATTGCCTATAATTTCCACCTGTTGTCTGTTCCATGTGAAATTGATTGTCAATCAGTGTTCTTCCTGAGTGGACAGAGGGATCTCACACAAGTATCAGTGACTTGGAGTTACATTGTGTTGTTTAGGTGTTCCCTTTAGTTTTTGGAGCAGTGTAGTTTTGTAACAAGTTAGGAAATGCTGCTCTAATAGGACATCAGATGAGACACTCCACCATTGAGGCCACATGGACAGATTAGACATCAGTGATCGGATCAGCAGTCACACAGGTCGTCCCTCCTCTAACCTGAAAGAAAAAAAAATAGTCGGAAAAATAAGTTCTTTGCCAAATGGGCCGGTCAAGAAATTTGTGGAGGATGAAGAAATCTCAATCACGTGAAGAAACTATAAAAACAAGGTCACATGACAACACGTCGGGGACATCCGCACCTTTTTTCCATTCGTCCACAGCGGTTTCCGATATCATCATCCCTGGAAATCTCTGAACTTCCTATGTGTAATTATAGAGGGTGAATCCACAGACAATAGAGACTGCGGACGACAACAACATCACCCCCCAAAAACATGGAGCATCTACTAACACTAGTTTACTCCATTAGGTGCCCTCTTAAAGAAAAAACAAACATCCCTCTCCCCTCTGCTCCAGCACTAGGGCCTCTTCATCTACATTATCCGGAATGTGCAGGACCTGCCGCAGGAGGAGATGACATCACCGCATGGGGTACAGAAGAAGGTCCTGCACCACTCCAGATAAAAGAGCAAAGGAGACGGTCCTGCAACACTAACAGAGCGGAAGAGAAGGTCCTGCAACACTAACAGAGCGGAAGAGAAGGTCCTGCAACACTTACAGAGTGGAAGAGAAGGTCCTGCAACACTGACATAGCGGAAGAGAAGGTCCTGCACCACTCCAGATAAAAGAGCAAAGGAGACGGTCCTGCAACACTAACAGAGCGGAAGAGAAGGTCCTGCAACACTAACAGAGCGGAAGAGATGGTCCTGCAACACTAACAGAGCGGAAGAGAAGGTCCTGCAACACTAACAGAGCGGAAGAGAAGGTCCTGCAACACTAACAGAGTGGAAGATAAGGTCCTGCACCACTAACAGAGCGGAAGAGAAGGTCCTGCAACACTAACAGAGCGGAAGAGAAGGTCCTGCAACACTAACAGAGTGGAAGATAAGGTCCTGCACCACTAACAGAGCGGAAGAGAAGGTCCTGCAACACTAACAGAGCAGAAGATAAGGTCCTGCAACACTAACAGAGCGGAAGAGAAGGTCCTGCACCACTAACAGAGCGGAAGAGAAGGTCCTGCAACACTAACAGAGCAGAAGAGAAGGTCCTGCACCACTCCAGATAACAGCAAAGGAGAAGGTCCAGCACCACTCCAGATACAGTGACCCCTCGACCTACAATGGCCCCGACATACGATCATTTCAACATACGATGACCTCTCCGAGGCAGCATCAACATACGATGCTTTTGTATGTCGGGGCCATCGCATAAACGGCTATCCGGCAGCGCAGACTGCTTCAGCTGCCACCGGATAGCCGTTTACGGTGCCCCGTGTGGTCCGCTGACGATCACTTACCTGTCCTCGGGGCTCCGGCTCGTCCTCTTCGGGATCTCCTGCCTCGTCGGCGCTCTCCATCATCGTCATCACATCGCTGCACACGCCGTCCCGTCATCCAATAGGAGCAGCGTGCATAGCGACGTGATGGCGGCGACGGAGCGCGCGGATGCCGGGGAAGCAGAGGCCTTGCCGGAGCGTCGGTGCGATGGACGGCGACATCCAGGGCAGCGGCGACGAGCGGTGATGGTCCGGAGCGGCGGGGACATGTGAGTACAACCTCCAATACCAGTGGTCTTCAACCTGCGGACCTCCAGATGTTGCAAATCTACAACTCCCAGCATGCCCGGACAGCCAACGGCTGTCCGGGCATGCTGGGTGTTGTAGTTTTGCAACATCTGGAGGTCCGCAGGTTGTAGACCACTGTCCTATACTTTACATTGCACGGATCCCTCAACATACAATGGTTTCAACAAACGATGGTCCGTTTGGAACGGATTACCATCGTATGTTGAGGGACCACTGTAAAAAAGCAAAGGAGACGGTCCTGCAACACTAACAGAGCGGAAGGGAAGGTCCTGCAGCACTCCAGATAACAGCAAAGGAGAAGGTCCTGCACCACTAACAGAGCAGAGAATGTAGAGGCCTCAGCCTGGGAGCGGAGGGAAGGTGAGTGATTTTTATTACTTTCTTTTGGAGGGGACTTATTGAGGGAAACTACTAAATGGGGGCTTCCACCAAAAAAGGGAGGGTTCCCTACCTACCTACAAGGTGATAATAGGGTTTTTTTTTGTCTGGGGAAGTCTACCTAATAGGAGGATTCCCTACCTACTTACTGGGGGCTTCTACCTAAAAGGAGGTTCCCTACCTACCTGACTACCTAACTAATGGGGGCTTATACCTAAAAGGGGAGGGTTCCTTACCTATCTATTAGGGGATTCTACATAACAGTGGGGATTTCCTGCCTACCTACTTACTGGGAGATTCTACCTTATAGGGGGATTCCTTACCTACTTACTAGGGGCTTCTACCTAATAGGGAGGGACCTACCTACTTTTTCACTGCTTATTATTTACACAGTTAATACATTTGTTTGGTAACATTATTAACAAATACATTTTTGTACATGTTTTTATGTTATGACATTCAGCACATTTCCTATTTTTATTATTATTATTATTATTATTCTTGAATGATCATTTCCAGTTAATTTCAATTGATTACAGTGGCCAAATGATTACAGATCTAAATTAAAAAAATAATTCAAACTTACAAAATAAACAAAATTTACAAAAATGTGCAATCTTCATTGGAATTTAAAACTATAAGGCTAGGTTCACACTACGGAATTTGCGCCTGCATTTCCGCTTTGAAATTGCGGGCAGAAATTCCGCTTACTAAAATGTATAGTGTAGTGAACGGGTTTCGGAATTTGTGAAGCGGAATTTGTGAACGGAAAATCCGCTTGGAAATTTCCGCCTGAAGAATGGCGTTGCTCATTCTTCAGGCGGAAATACTCGCGGAACACATTGCAGTCTACTGGAGACTGCAGTGTCCGTGCGGTCCTAGCGCCGACTGATTCAGATGGCGTTGGCCGCAGTCGGAATCCCCGGGCGGAAACTTTCTGCAGTGTGAACTTCGCCTAAGAGGAGGAAAAAAGTAGAAAAATGATAACAGATTTAAATTAAATGAAAGTAATAATTTTAATAATAATTTTAATTAGCAATCTTAATTCAAATGTAAAATATTCGAGGAAGAAAAAATTTATGAAAAAATAACAGATAAAAAAAAATAATTATAATAATAATATATTAATCTTTGCAAGTAAACAAAAGAATTAGCACTCTTTGATAATAATAATAATATTTATAATAATAATAATATTAATTAATTAATTTATTCATTAATTTATAAATATTTATGTATTCATTCATTTATTCATTTTTTTTGCATTTCGACTCTGCAGGTTTTGCTGGACGGTTCTCACTGAAAATCTCATTAACCCTTCGCAGCCTGGCCCCCCGGGGCTCCTCCGGCAGGGGGAGGCTGTTGTGTGCATGCAGCGCGGTACATCCATTGTAGTGCCGGGACCCTTCTGTTTTGTGTAGCTGTTGCTGTTGTTTGTGTTGTGACAACATTACTGCGGTGTAAGGTTAGACGCCGTTTTCCTGTTTTCTTAACGACCATCAGAAAAAGAAGCCAAAAAAAAAAAAAAAAGAAATGCGCAGGGCAAAGGTCTTCAGGTGTCCACCAACACGGGGAACGCATCTCCGCCACCATTGCTGTGCTAGACAAAACACCTGCACCCAAATACAGTGACCCCCCCGACATACGATGGCCCCGACATACGATCATTTCAACATACGATCACTCTCAGAGGCAGCATCAACATACGATGCTTGTGTATGTCGGGGCCATCGCATAAACGGCTATCCGGCAGCGCAGACTGCTTCAGCTGACACCGGATAGTTTACGGTGCCCCGTGTGCTCCACTGATGATCACTTACCTGTCCTCGGGGGTCTGGCACGTCCTCTTCGGGATCCCCTGCATCGTCAGCGCTCTCCATCGACGTCATCCAATAGGAGCGGCGTGCGTAGCGACGTGATGGCGGCAACGGAGAGCGAGGATGCCGGGGAAGCAGAGGCCTTGCAGGAGCGTCGGGAACGCGGCGACAGTGATGGAAGGCGACATCCAGGGCAGCGGTGACGGTCCGGAGCGGCAGGGACAGGTGACTACAACTTCCTCTAACAGTGGTCTTCAACCTGCGGACCTCCAGATGTTGCAAAACTACAACACCCAGCATGCCCGGACAGCCGTTGGCTGTCCGGGCATGCTGGGTGTTGTAGTTTTGCAACATCTGGAGGTCCGCAGGTTGTAGACCACTGTCCTATACTTTACATTGCACGGATCCCTCAACATGCGATGGTTTCAACAAATGATGGTCCGTTTGGAACGGATTACCATCGTATGTTGAGGGACCACTGTACAGCTGTGCATAGGGGGGGACAGAGGACTACGGCCCGGGGAAGAAGAAGAAGAAGACGCCGTTGATGGGACCTCTTGTCCGGCTTAATAAATATGGCCGCCGCACAGTTTAGCTCTGGAACAATCAGGTATTTGAAGGCCCCGGGTGGGCCCATTGTGCACCTGAAGAGCTATCTGTCCTCGGCTGAGAGATAACCCTGACATGGTGCGACCGCAGCCAGTGCTGAAATACCAGGATCATCTGCTGGCGGGGAGGAGGAGGCCAGCTCTGGTCCCCCCGCACGGTGAATGGTGTGGCCAGACAGGTGTAAATGGTTATCAGATCTGCAGGCGAGCGGTGCGCCCCAATGAAATAATCCCTTTGATTTTCTCCGGCGCTGGGATTTTATACTGGGAGGGGGAGGGGAGGGAGGGACAGGGCTGGGAATACAGGGGCAAAGATGGACATAGCAGGTGCAGGAGGCCCCGGACGACTGACTGATACTCATTGTGGTTCATTCATTGGATCTCATTACTGGGGCCCCTCCAGTCATCACATCATCGTGCATGGACAGTGTCCCCCCCCCCCCATCTGTTGCAAAACTACAACTCCCAGCATGCCCAGACAGCCATTGGTAACTTACCAATGGCTGTCTGGGCATGCTGGGAGTTGTAGTTTTGAAACAGCTGGAGGCACCCTGGTTGGGAAACACTGATCTAAAGTGATACTCTCCAACCCATGGCTTACCAATGGTAAGCCATGGGTTGGAGAGTATCACTTTAGATCAGTGTTTCCCAACCAGGGTGCCTCCAGCTGTTTCAAAACTACAACTCCCAGCATGGGAGCATTATGTTTATCTAAACTAGTCAATATGTCATGTCTAGTCAGGACTGTAGCTAACCAATGTACATTACCAGTCCATAGTAGTCAGTAATGTCTTATGTCTAACTATTTTCCTGTCCATGTGTACAGGGTGCTCTACTGGCCAGAGAGTTCACTTGGAAGCCTAGATAAACACGTACAGTGACAGAGCTACCATGTATGTAGGTAATACTGTCATATATTATTGTATCTTATCAGAGGGTCTATATCTGTTTATGTAATGTTCTGGGGAGAAGTAGCTATAGCTGAAGGGCCCCAGCAGCTAAGGCATTCAGGTAGAAAGCCTCCGGCAACCCGATCCGAGTTAAATATGTGTTCAAGTATGCAGGCAGCTGCATAGTATGAGCCAAGATTTCTCTCTTCTCCATTGGACAGAACAGGGAAATTGCATTGGCGGCAAAACCGATGTCTCTGAAGCGATTGCGCTGACATTTACATGGTGAGCAGCGGTAGAAACCGGGTCACCTGACCTATCTACCTATAAATTCAAGTTAGTGCAGGTGACTCTGCTGTAAGATTGTCTTTAATAGTAGGTAGTATCCCCTTGCAGCCATTAGCAGCAGTTCTCCGGCAGTTATTAGTAGAAGCCCCCCCTGTAGACAGCACCCCCCCGGCAGTTATTAGTAGAAGCCCCCCCCTGTAGACAGCACCCCCCGGCAGTTATTAGTAGAAGCCCCCCCTGTAGACAGCACCCCCCCGGCAGTTATTAGTAGAAGCCCCCCCTGTAGACAGCACCCCCCCGGCAGTTATTAGTAGAAGCCCCCCCTGTAGACAGCAGCCCCCCGGCAGTTATTAGTAGAAGCCCCCCCTGTAGACAGCAGCCCCCCGGCAGTTATTAGTAGAAGCCCCCCCTGTAGACAGCAGCCCCCCGGCAGTTATTAGTAGAAGCCCCCCCTGTAGACAGCAGCCCCCCGGCAGTTATTAGTAGAAGCCCCCACAATAGACAGCAGCCCCCCGGCAGTTATTAGTAGAAGCCCTCCCTGTAGACAGCTGCCCCCCGGCAGTTATTAGTAGAAGCCCCCCCTGTAGACAGCAGCCCCCCGGCAGTTATTAGTAGAAGCCCCCCCTGTAGACAGCAGCCCCCCGGCAGTTATTAGTAGAAGCCCTCCCTGTAGACAGCTGCCCCCCGGCAGTTATTAGTAGAAGCCCCCCCTGTAGACAGCAGCCCCCCGGCAGTTATTAGTAGAAGCCCCCCCTGTAGACAGCAGCCCCACTTGTAGACAGCAGCCCCCCTGTAGACCACTGCCACCCTTTAGACAGTGGGCCCCCATTTAAACAGCAGCAGGGCCCCCCCTTTGGACAGCAGCAGGGCCCCCCTTTAGACAGCAGCAGCCCCCCCCCCTTTAGACAGCAGCAGGCCCCCCCCCTTTAGACAGCAGCAGGGCCCCTCGTTTAGACAGCAGCAGGCCCCCCCTTTAGACAGCAGCAGGGCCCCTCGTTTAGACAGCAGCAGGGCCCCTCGTTTAGACAGCAGCAGGCCCCCCCTTTAGACAGCAGCAGGGCCCCTCGTTTAGACAGCAGCAGGGCCAGCCCCCCCCCCCCCCGGTAAACATTAGTAGCAGGGGCCCCCCTCCCCGCAGACAGCTCACTTGCGGCTGTCCTCTGTCGGGTGTTGCCGCTCCACTGCCCCGTTCTCCCGTCCTCCCCTATGGAGGAGCATGTGAGATATACGTCAATCTGCTTCCTTCGCTGGGCGCAGGGGAGGAGGCGGAGTGACGTGTGTGTCACATGCTCCTCCATGGAACACTATGATGCGGACGGGAGGATGGGGCAGCAGAGCGGCAGCAGGTATCGGGCATGGTATCGGGGACATTAAACGAGTCCCCGATACCATGCAAATGGCCAGTATCGGTATTGGGACATCCCTAATATAAATCCTAAGTGCCTATATTATCCAGTGTATTGTACATAAAATGTGTGATGCCTTTAAGTAATGTTGTCATGTGATTGAGACCAGGGAAGGTACCAGTGACCATGTGACCTACAGGCTGACCTATGGGACCCCTCCTAGTCTCCCCCATATAAGCCCTGGGAGGGACTAGTTCGCTCTCTTGGAGCTCTGTCTCTTGAGGTCCTAGGTGTCTGGAGTCCAGAGGAGCCTAAAGTCAGTCAGCAGCCACGGATCCACAAGTCCGCTACCCCCCAGATCCAAGTCAAAACTTGGTAAGCTACAAAAGGGGTAAAGTCTGTCATAGTCAGTCTCAGTCAAGTCTGTCTCAAGTCAGTGTGGCCTGTATCAAATTGCCCAAGTCCACCATAAGTCCCAGTAAGCCCTGTGGTCTCTGAAGTCACTGGTCACCTCCGTGGGCCTGGCTAAGCGGTATAGACTGTTACACCTGTCTGACTCAGTAAAGCTGCCGCTGTTCCGTAACTTGGTGTCAGAGTCATTATTTGCCCGCGTGCCTAGCCCAGGATCCAGCGGCCTTCCTTCGGGTGGTGAAGCAGTTAAACCACGCCCTGGCGTCACAAACACAAGGGGTTAATGCCATCTGCCCCTAGGGTAATAACATCTGCCCTCATCACACCCTCACTACAAATATAGATAGATATGAGATAGATAGATAGATATGAGATAGATAGATATGAGATAGATAGATATGATATAGATAGATAATAGATAGATAGATAGATAGATAGATATGAGATAGATAGATATGAGATAGATAGATATGAGATAGATAGAAGATAGATAGATATGAGATAGATAGATATGAGATAGATAGATATGAGATAGATATGAGATAGATAGATATGAGATAGATAGATATGAGATAGATATGAGATAGATAGATATGATATAGATAAATAGATAAATGTGAGATAGAAAGATAGACAGATATGAGAATAGATAGATAGACATGAGAGATAGACATGAGATAGATAGATATGAGATAGATAGATAGATAGATAGATAGATATGAGATAGATAGATATGAGATAGATAGATATGAGATAGATAGATAGATAGATAGATATGAGATAGATATGAGATAGATAGATAGATAGATATGAGATAGATATGAGATAGATAGATATGAGATAGATATGAGATAGATAGATATGAGATAGATATGAGATAGATAGATAGATATGATATATATGAGATAGATAGATATGAGATTGATAGATAGATATGATATAGATAGATATGAGATAGATAGATATGATATAGATAAATAGATAGATGTGAGATAGATAGATAGACAGATATGAGAATAGATAGATAGACATGAGAGATAGACATGAGATAGATAGATATGAGATAGATAGATAGATAGATATGAGATAGATATGAGATAGATATGAGATAGATATGAGATAGATAGATATGAGAAAGATAGATATGAGATAGATATGAGATAGATAGATATGAGATAGATAGATATGAGAGATAGATAGATATGAGAGATAGATAGATATGAGATAGATAAATAGATAGATGTGAGATAGATAGATAGATAGATAGACAGATATGAGAATAGATAGATAGACATGAGAGATAGACATGAGATAGATAGATATGAGATAGATAGATAGATAGATATGAGATAGATAGATAGATATGAGATAGATAAATAGATATGAGATAGATAGATATGAGATAGATAAATAGATATGAGATAGATATGAGATAGATAGATAGATATGTGATAGATAGATAGATAGATAGATAGATATGAGATAGATAGATATGAGATAGATAGAGATAGATCGATATGAGATAGATATGAGATAGATAGATAGATATGTGATTGATAGATAGATAGATATGAGATAGATAGATATGAGATAGATAGAGATAGATAGATATGAGATAGATATAGATATGAGATAGATATGAGATAGATATGAGATTGATATGAGATAGATACCTGAATAACATACCTGTATTTTTACCTTTTTAGCACTAGAGGGAGCCAGAGAGCTGGTATATTTAAATAGATATCCATGGTGCGGAGCACAACTCCCCTCTGCTGATTACACATACAGAAGTAAAGGGCAGTGCGCTCCATCAAGGGTTAATGTCACTACTTCTAGAAAATATATATAATTCCTGCATTCTGATTGGTCCTTTTCCTGTGAGCATTAAAAAAAAAAATACAATATTATTCCGCTTTTTAAATAAAACAAAAAAAAAAACTTGGATGTTGCGCATTTCTCATGGCATTTTTTTTATTTAATTATTTTTCATGTCCCATTCAGAAGCCAATGGGAAATTGTCAGAACCCATTTTTTTTTTAAACCATAAGCGAAACATAAATTATTCAAGTTTGGTATTATTGGAATCGTTCTGACCCATAGAGTAAAGTCCGCACATCTGTTTTACTGTATCGTGAACTCCGAAAAACTATTGCCCTTCAAAATTTATGCAATTCCAACATTGTCAGTGGAAAAATAAAAAAAGTTTTGGGTCTTAGAAGGTGAGGAAGAAGAAAACGTAAGCCACAAATCAAAATTTGTGGGGGGTTGTGAAGGGGTTAAAAAAATTGTAGACCCCTTTACTGGCCATTACATCAATATCATATCCGCCAAGTATATATGTTTGAATAAATAAATAAATAATTGAAATGTATTGGTAAAACATAGTGAAAAACTGAGCACCCCGAGCTACTCTTATTAATGATAATGATGATAATAATAATAATAATGCTAATAATAAAGATAATAATAATAATAATAATGCTAATAATTATAATAATGATAATAATAATGATAAAGATAATAATACTAATAATAATAGTAATGATGATGATAATAATAATAATGATAATAATAATAATAATAATAATGATATATAATATATAATAATAATAATAATAAAAATAAAGATAATAGTAATAATGATGATAATAATAATAATGATAATAATAATAATAATGATAAAGATAATAATAATGATAATAATGATAATAATAATAAAAATAAAGATAATAGTAATAATGATGATAATAATAATAATGATAATAATAATAATGATAACAATAATAATGATGATAATAATAATAATAATAATGATAATAATAAAGATAATAATAATGATAATAATAATAATAAAGATAATAAAAATAATCATCATAATAATGATAATAATAATGATGATGATGATGATTATGATAATAATCATAATAATAATATTGTATACTTGACATATCATCGGAAAAGTATTACCTTGTTTTTATACTTTTAACATATTTTCTTCTTTTTTTTTCAGGCATGCGCAGTAACAGGGCTAAACTGAATTCGACAACTTTATTGACAAAAAATTGAAAAATTTATTTAAAAAAAAAATTATCCTTTTTTTTCTTTTTTTTTTTACGTAAAAACCATTTAAAACATATAGCTATAGATTTGTGAGTAAAGTTAGATATATTTGTCTATGTCTTTAAATGTCCGTGTTACATATAGGAGAAATTTACATCGAAAACGTGATGTGAGCCAAGCCTTAGGCCAGTGTTTCCCAACCAGAGCACCTACAGTTGTCTGGGCATGCTGGGAGTTGTAGTTTTGCATCAGCTGAAGTCAACATGGTTGGAAAACACTGCCTTAATCCAGTATTTAACAACCAGGGTGCCTCCAGCTGTTGCAAAACTACAACTCCCAGCATGCCCGGACAGCCAACGGCTGTCTGGGCATGCTGGGTGTTGTAGTTTTTCATCAGCTGAAGACAAACTGGTTGGAAAACACTGCCTTAATCCACCATTTCCCAACCAGGGTGCCTCCAGCTGTTGCAAAACTACAACTTCCAGCATGCCCGGACAGACAGAGGCTGTCCGAGCATGCTGGGAGTTGTAGTTTTGCATCCACTGAAGACAAACTGGTTGGAAAACACTGCCTTAATTCAGTATTTCCCAACCAGGGTGCCTCCAGCTGTTGCAAACCTACAACTCCCAGCATTCTGGCATAGCCTTTGGCTGTCCGGGCATGCTGGGAGTTGTAGTTTTGCATCAGCTGAAGTCAAAATGGTTGGAAAACACTGCCTTAATCCAGTATTTCCCAACCAGGGTGCCTCCAGCTGTTGCAAAACTACAACTCCCAGCATGCCTGGACAGCCAACGGCTGTCTGGGCATGCTGGGTGTTGTAGTTTTTCATCAGCTGAAGACAAACTGGTTGGAAAACACTGCCTTAATCCACCATTTCCCAACCAGGGTGCCTCCAGCTGTTGCAAAACTACAACTTCCAGCATGCCCGGACAGACAGAGGCTGTCCGAGCATGCTGGGAGTTGTAGTTTTGCATCCACTGAAGACAAACTGGTTGGAAAACACTGCCTTAATTCAGTATTTCCCAACCAGGGTGCCTCCAGCTGTTGCAAACCTACAACTCCCAGCATTCTGGCATAGCCTTTGGCTGTCCGGGCATGCTGGGAGTTGTAGTTTTGCATCAGCTGAAGTCAAAATGGTTGGAAAACACTGCCTTAATCCAGTATTTCCCAACCAGGGTGCCTCCAGCTGTTGCAAAACTACATCTCCCAGCATGCCTGGACAGCCAACGGCTGTCTGGGCATGCTGGGTGTTGTAGTTTTTCATCAGCTGAAGACAAACTGGTTGGAAAACACTGCCTTAATCCACCATTTCCCAACCAGGGTGCCTCCAGCTGTTGCAAAACTACAACTTCCAGCATGCCCGGACAGCCAGAGGCTGTCCGAGCATGCTGGGAGTTGTAGTTTTGCATCCACTGAAGACAAACTAGTTGGAAAACACTGCCTTAATCCAGTATTTCCCAACCAGGGTGCCTCCAGCTGTTGCAAACCTACAACTCCCAGCATTCTGGCATAGCCTTTGGCTGTCCGGGCATGCTGGGAGTTGTAGTTTTGCATCAGCTGAAGACAAACTGGTTGAAAAACACTGCCTTAATCCTGTATTTCCCAACCAGGGTGCCTCCAGCTGTTGCAAAACTACAACTCCCAGCATACCCGGACAGCCAAAGGCTATGCCAGAATGCTGGGAGTTGTAGGTTTGCAACAGCTGGAGGCACCCTGGTTGGGAAATACTGGATTAAGGCAGTGTTTTCCAACTAGTTTGTCTTCAGTGGATGCAAAACTACAACTCCCAGCATGCTCGGACAGCCTCTGGCTGTCCGGGCATGCTGGAAGTTGTAGTTTTGCAACAGCTGGAGGCACCCTGGTTGGGAAATGGTGGATTAAGGCAGTGTTTTCCAACCAGTTTGTCTTCAGCTGATGAAAAACTACAACACCCAGCATGCTGGGAGTTGCAGTTTTGCAACAGCTGGAGGCACCTTGGTTGGGAAACACTTAATTAGCCAATAGACACAAGTAACATCAGCGCTGGGTTAATATCCTTGGGACAAAATACCAATAGGTTCCCCTTTAATAATCCGCTTTATCCAACACATGAATTTACAGATCTCAAATAGTTACAAAAATAAGAAGGAAATAAAGTGCAAAAAAAAAAAAAGGCTATTATAGGAAGGTGAGTATATTATGCTCCGGATTCTAAACAAAGTGAAGAATTATGGGTTAATGTCAGTAAGCGAAAAACAAGACGGAGGATCCAAGCTAAACATTAGAGGGAAAACACGGCCGCTGCCAGATCCCGATGACACCTGCCGAGCTGCTTATATTATCCTTGTCCTGCCACCCGGCCTGCGAGCCACATGACTGACGGAGGAACAATAGAAAACAATGGGGCGCAGGTAAGTGATAGTCATATACTGTAGTGGTACAGGGTGTGATGCAGGGCAGATGGAATTAAAGGGGTTTTCCAGGAAAAAAAACTTATATATATATATATATATATATATATATATATATATATATATATATATATATCAACTGGCTCCAGAAAGTTAAACAGATTTGTAAATGACTTCTATTAAAAAATCTTAATCCTTCCAATAATTACCAGCTGCTGAAGTTGAGTTGTTCTTTTCTGTCTGGCAACAGTGCTCTCTGCTGACATCTCTGCTTGTCTCGGGAACTGCACAGAGTAGAAGAGGTTTGCTATGGGGATTTGCTTCTATTCTGGACAGTTCCCGAGACAGGTGTCATCAGAGCGCACTTAGACCGAAAAGAACAACTCAACCTCAGTAGCTCGTAAGTACTGAAAGGATTAAGACTTTTTAATAGAAGTAATTTACAAATCTGTTTAACTTTCCGGAGCTAATATATATATATATATATATATATATATATATATAAAAATTTCCTGGATAACCCCTTTAACCCCTTGTATTCGTGACGCCAGGGCGTAGTTTATCCACAATACTACCCGAAGGTATACCGCTGGATCCTGGGCTAGGCACGGGGGCAATAATGACGTGCTCACTCCGAGTCTGATTACCGTCGATCACGGGGCCGGAGCATTCTGACGTTACGGCTCCGCCCCCGTGTGATGTCACGCTCCGCCCCCTCAATGCAAGCCTATGGGACGGGGCGTGACAGCTGTCACGCCCCATCCCATAGGCTTGCATTGAGGGGGCGGAGCGTGACGTCACACGGGGCGGAGCCGTGACATCAGAATGCTCCGGCCCTGGGGACTGATTTTAACGGGGTGCGGCGTGCGAGATCACGGGGGTCCCCAGCGATCAGGCATATTATAAGATGTCTAAGTGCCAGAGTACCCCTTTAACCTTTCTTAAAGTAATAACACTTTCTATATGCATTATACAGTATAACACATGGCAAACAATATATACATAAGGGGGCCCAGGGGACACTGTAAGAAGGCTGCCTGACAGGGCAGCAAGGGTACGGGGGCACAACTCCCATACTAGGCCACCACACTGGGGTATAGCTGTAGGGGTTAAAATCAACACTATAGACTGCTAGTCTAAATCTCCCCTCCTCCCATTACCTCCATTGGTAAAATTGTCTGCAGTGAGGTAGAAGTAAAGACAGATTATCAGCATTGCAGAGAGTACATGTCACGGCCCATAGAAGTCTATGAAGAGGGGAGGGGTAAAGGAGCAGCTGCAGTGAAGTAACAGCATGGAGAACATTATAGAGCAGTAATAAGCAGTGCTGTATTAAATCCAGGCTTCCGCATAGACTTCTACAGGCAGCAGCCATATAATCTTTGCTTCTACTATAGCTTCATGAGAACTTGTTTAGAACTGGAGGTTGACTTTAATAATACAGTGTATATAGAGCAGTGTATACAGTATACTTAACAAGTAATTACATTTATTTATTTATTATTAATATTACATACAACACAACTAAAAATAAAACTATTCACCCCTCAACTAAAATGCCTCTTACAGCAAGTACGGCCTTAATTCTCTGAACATTAGTCTCTATCAGCTATAGAAGTCTATGGGGAGAGGAGGGGGAGGAGGAGGGAGCAACTGCAGAGACGTAACAGCATGGGGAACATTATACGGCAGTAATAAGCAGTGTTGTATTAAATCCAGCACTGGGTTGAGATAGCAGAACACTTCCTAGAAGCAGCAGGAGCGTCTCTGTGTTCTCTCTCTCTGCAGTTACTTTCTCCTTTCCCCTCCCCTCTTCATAGACTTCAACAGGCAGCAGCTAAAACCTGACACTTCTCTATGATGAGTGCAAAGAGAAGAGTCTGATACTGATAAGACACAGTTCAATGTTTCTTATCTTGATCAGGGTGCCTCCAGCTGTTGCAAAACTACAAGACCCAGCATGCCCGGACAGCCGAAGGCTGTCCGGGCATGCTGGGACTTGTAGTTTTGCAACAGCTGGAGGCACCTTGGTTGTAAAACATTGCATTCAGCTGTCCGGGCATGCTGGGAGTTGTAGTTTTGCAACAGCTGGAGGCACCTTGGTTGGAAAACATTGCCTTCAGCTGTCCGGGCATGCTGGGAGTTGTAGCTTTGCAACAGCTGGAGGCACCTTGGTTGGAAAACATTGCCTTCAGCTGTCCGGGCATGCTGGGACTTGTAGTTTTGCAACAGCTGGAGGCACCTTGGTTGTAAAACATTGCCTTCAGCTGTCCGGGCATGCTGGGAGTTGTAGTTTTGCAACAGCTGGAGGCACCTTGGTTGGAAAACATTGCCTTCAGATGTCCGGGCATGCTGGGAGTTGTAGTTTTGCAACAGCTGGAGGCACCTTGGTTGGAAAACATTGCCTTCAGCTGTCCGGGCATGCTTGGAGTTGTAGTTTTGCAACAGCTGGAGGCACCTTGGTTGTAAAACATTGCCTTCAGCTGTCCGGGCATGCTGGGAGTTGTAGTTTTGCAACAGCTGGAGGCACCTTGGCTGGAAAACATTGCCTTCAGCTGTCCGGGCATGCTGGGAGTTGTAGTTTTGCAACAAAATGCTGCCTTCAGCCGTATGGTATGATTGATGGCGGTGCGGACAGCCGGGTGCACGTGGCCCCTCAACGTGTCCGTGGCTCCTTCTTTGCTTCTCTAACCTAATGTTCGCCTCTCCTTTTTTTTTACTTTGTTGTTATAAATTATAAATCCATTATTTCCTCCTCGGCCTCGCTGCATTCTTGAGCCCAGTGGAAGAATTTTTATGTATTTATGTTTGAGGACTGCCGGGTGAGCAGGAGGGTCGCCCCGCCAAGTCCCACCGAAGAGATGCTGAAACATGGTGATAAGAAAACTCTCATCCTCCTGGTACACAGGCCCCGCTGCAGGGGGTCCGCTCCGCCCACTGCGGCGCAGGGAAATCCGTACTAATCACATGAGCCCCCCCCCCAGCGAAGCTGCTTCTGCATCTGATTACAATATCTGGGAACCATACAGGCCACGCCGACCCCAATGACCTTCCAGTATTAACCCTTATGGTGCCTTACTGTGCATACCGCTATATATGGGTGTATGTCTTAATTTATTTAGGACGTACCCTCAACATGAAAGGGTTAACTAAGAATAGATAAAACAGAGCTAGTTTCTTCCAAAAACAGCGCCACCCATGTCCTCAGGTTGTGTGTGGTATCAGAACTTGGCTCCATTCACTTTAATGCAACTGCGTACCACCCTCTTTGTTATTCCCCAATATGACCCCTAAATCAATATAGACCCCTCCCCCCCGATGCAGATCAGACCCTTTAAATAAATACACCCCCTAAAAATAGCCCCCAGACTCCCTTAAAAAAAGCCCAACACACCAGCATTAATACAGACTTTAAACCATAAACTCTAAATAAATACAGACCAGACCTCCCATAAATACAGACCCCAAACGAGAGCCCACGGATATATACAGACCAGACCTCCCCAAATAAATACAGAACCCAAACCAGAGCCCCTGAATAAATACAGACCCCCCCAAATAATACAGATCCTAAACCAGAGCCTTCAAATAAATACAGACCAGACCCCCCTAAAATACAGACCCCAAACAAGAGCCCATGAATAAATACAGACCAGACCCTCTAAATAAATTTAGACCTCAAACCACAGCCTCTGAATACAGACCAGACCTCCCGAAATAAATACAGACCCCAAACCAGAGCCCCCAAATAAAGACCAAACCCCAAAATAAATACTGACCCCCAAATCAGAGCCCCTGAATAAATACAGACCTCCCTAAATAATTAGACCCCAAACGAGAACCCCCAAATAAATACAGACCACACCTCCCGAAATAAATACAGACCCCAAACCAGAGCCCCCAAATAAAGACCAAACCCCAAAATAAATACTGACCCCCAAATCAGAGCCCCTGAATAAATACAGACCTCCCTAAATAATTAGACCCCAAACGAGAACCCCCAAATAAATACAGACCACACCTCCCGAAATAAATACAGACCCCAAACCAGAGCCCCCAAATAAATACCAAACCCTAAAATAAATACAGACCCCCAAATCAGAGCCCCCAAATAAATGAAGACCAGACCTCCCCAAATAATTACAGATCCCAAACCAGAGCCCCCCAAATAAAGACCAGACCCCCCCCCAAAAAAAATAAATACAGACCCAAAGCAAAGCCCCAATACAGACCCAGACCCCCAAATAATACAGATCCTAAACCAGAGCCCTCAAATAAATACAGACCAGACCTCCCTAAATAATACAGACCAGACCTCCCCAAATAAATACAGACCACACCTCCTGAAATAAATACAGACCCCAAACCAGAGCCCCCACATAGACCAAACCCTAAAATAAATACAGACTCCCAAATCAGAGCCGCCGAATAAATGAAGACCAGACCTCCCCAAATAATTACAGACCCCAAACCAGAGCTCCCGAATAAAGACCAGACCCCCCCCCCCAAATAAATACAGACCCAAAGCTAAGCCCCAATACAGACCAGATCCCCCAAATACAGATCCTAAACCAGAGCCCTCAAAATAAATACAGACCAGACCCCCCTTAATAATACAGACCAGATCCCCCAAATAAATACAGAACCCAAACCAGAGCCCCCGAATAAAGACCAGACCCCCCCCCCAAATAAATACAGACCCAAAGCAAAGCCTCAATACAGACCCAGACCCCCCAAATACAGATCCTAAACCAGAGCGATCAAATAAATACAGACCAGACCCCCCTTAATAATACAGACCAGATCCCCAAATAAATACAGATCCTAAACCAGAGCCCCCCGAATAAATACAGCCCCCAAATATAGTCCCCAGACCCTCAACATACAAAACTACAACTCCCAGTAAGCAGTAGTTTTACAACACCTGGAGGTTATTGGGCAGGTGTAAAAAAAACTTTGGTGGTCCATGGTGATCGGGGGTCAATGTGTTCTGTGTTCTCCAGACTAGGGATAAGGTGGACGGAGGCCCATAACCCAGCCATGAAGTGGGGGGCTCCTCCATGTGTAAGGACATGGCTGCAGCTGGCGCCCCCTCGGTGCGGGCTTCTCCACCAGCTGCAGGATTCCTTTCCATTGCAGACAATGGTGAAGAATCAGCTGGAGGCTATATAGGGTCGGAGCATTGTCAGGAGGTGAGAGGTCTCCTGATGTGAAGACCCCGTGAGGCCTCATCCTCAGAATTCCCAAGATCCTAGAAGATTCAATATCAGTGGGACATGTGAGGGTCTTCTCCTGACCTCCACCAGCCCCCGGGGGGCCAGCCACATATATGGCATACTGATGGCCCAGGTATGCAGCTCCAGACACTACAGGCATCTGACTCAATCCCAGCCATTTCCCCTGCCAGAGCTGGGATTTACCATGTAAGACCCCCAGAGGAAGCCGCAAAAGCCAGCCCCAAATATCAGGATCATAGTCAGATGTGTGTATCACCGTCTATCCTGACGACTTATGTAATGTGTACCGCTGCGTGGTGCTGTACAATGGGCTTAGATACATCAGACGGTATCACAAAGCAGTGGCTTAGGCAAAAAGTATCACATTAATAAATTCAGATCCCAAACCAGAGCCCCCAAATAAATACAGACCTGATCTCCCAAATAAATACAGACCCCAAACCAGAGCACCCGAATAAATACAGACTAGATCTCCCCAAAAATACAGACCCCAAACCAGAGCCCCCGAATAAATAGACTAGATCTCCCAAATAAATGCAGACCCCAAACCAGAGCCCCCAAATAAATACTGACTAGATCTCCCAAATAAATACAGACCCCAAACCAGAGCACCCCGAATAAATACAGACTAGATCTCCCCAAAAATACAGACCCCAAACCAGAGCCCCCGAATAAATAGACTAGATCTCCCAAATAAATGCAGACCCCAAACCAGAGCCCCCAAATAAATACTGACTAGATCTCCCAAATAAATGCAGACCACCAAACCAGAGCCCCCAAATAAATACAGACTAGATCTCCCAAATAAATACAGACCCCAAACTAGAGCCCCCGAATAAATACAGACCAGATCTCAAAAAATAGTTACAGAGCCCCCAAATAAATACAGACCAGATCCCCCAAATAAATACAGACCCCAAACCAGAGCCCCTGAATAAATACAGACTAGATCTCCTAAATAAATACAGACCCCAAACTAGAGCCCCCAAATAAATACAGACTAGATCTCCCAAATAAATACAGACCCCAAACTAGAGCCCCCAAATAAATACAGACCAGATCTCAAAAGAATAGTTACAGACCTCAAACCAGAGCCCCCGAATACAGATTAGATCCCCCAAAAAATACAGACCACCAAACCAGAGCCCCCCGAATAAATACAAACTAGATCTCCCAAATAAATACAGACCCCCAAACCAGAGCCCCTGAATAAATACAGACCAGATCTCAAAAAATAGTTACAGACCCCAAACCAGAGCCCACCAATAAAGACTTGATCTCCCAAATAAAGACCCCAAACCAGAACAGATCTCAAAAAATAAATACCGACCTCAGACCAGAGCCCCCAAATAAAGACTTGATCTCCCAAATAAATAAAGACCCCAAACCAGAACCCCTGAATACAGACCAGATCTCCCCAAAAAATACAGACACCAAACTAGAGCCCCCAAATAAATACAGACCAGATCGCCCATATAAATACATACCCCAAAACCAGAGCCCCCGAATAAATAAGACTTGATCCCCCAAATAAATACAGATCACCAAACCAGAGTCCCCGATTAAATACAGACCAAAGCCCCCAAATAAATACAGACCACCAAACCAGAGTCCCCGATTAAATACAGACCAAAGCCCCCAATTAAATATGGACCGCAAACCAGAGCCCCAAAATAAATACAGACTAGATCCCCAAATAAATACAGACTCCGAACCCAAACCCCTGGTTAAATACAGACCCTCAAATACAGTCCCCAGACCCTTTACAGCAGTCGTCTAGCTGTTGCAAAACTAAATAACGAAATAAATTCAGACCCCAAACCAAAGCTCCCAAATAAATGCAAACCAGATCCCCCAAATACAAACCCCAAAACAAAACCCCCTTAAATAAATACCGATCAGATGACCCAAACACATACAGACCCCAAACCAGAGCCCCCCAAAAATATAGACCCCCAAACCAGAGTCTCCAAATAAATACAGACCCCAAACCAGAGCTCCCGAATACAGACCAGATCCCCCAAATAAATACAGCACCCAATCCACAGCCCCCAAATAAATACAGACCCTCAAATACAGTCCCCAGACCCTCTACATCAGTGGTCTCCAATCTGTGGAGCTCCAGCTGTTTGGCTTGGATACATCAGGTGAACACATAATAGCCCTATTTAGAACAGATGACAGTATAGGTTTGGATACACTAGCTAAACAGACAGTATCACAAACTTTAGGCTTAGATACAGAAACACAGCCGGTATCATCCAATAGGTTTAAATTAGAAACATCAGCTCAGCAGACAGTATCACACATGTCACGCTTAGATACAGCAAATTAGCAGACAGTATACCAAAATTACGACTCTTTCCTAAGCTTTACTTTAAGCCAATAGCTGCCCGGGCATGCTGGGAGTTCTGCAACAGCTGGAGGCACACTGACTGGGAAACACTGATCTAGTAGATCGGCGCTTGTTTAATGAGCCTCTTTTTACAGCCTCCCTTACATCTCATTTAAAGGGCCCTTTAGGTGTATGATCAGGCCACACACAGAGGAGACGTGAGGTCCAGTCCTTGGGCCCCTCAGGCTTTGGAATCATTTCTGACATTCCTGGGGCCCGGTAAACAAGACGCATCACATATCTTAGCGCAAAGAGATGCCAAATGACAAAGCCGGCTCTGCTACATCTGCGTTTATTCTGAACTCTTTAGCCTCATTTACAGCTGTTGCAAAACTACAATTCCCAGCATGCCCGGACAGCCTTCGGCTGTCCGGGCATGCTGGGAGTTGAAGTTTTGCAACAGCTGGAGGCACAAACTAGAGCCCCCAAATAAATACAGACCAGATCTCAAAAAATAGTTAGTTACAGACCCCAAACCAGGGCCCCCAAATAAATACAGAACAGATCGCCCAAATAAATACAGACCCCCAAACCAGAGCCCCCGAATAAATACAGACTAGATCTCCAAATAAATACAGATTAGATCCCCCAAATAAATGCAGACCCCAAACCAGAGCCCCCGAATAAATACAGACCAGATCTCCCAAAAAATACAGACCCCAAACCAGAGCCCCTGAATAAATACAGACTAGATCCCCAAATAAATACAGATTAGATCCCCCAAATAAATGCAGACCCCAAACCAGAGCCCCCGAATAAATACAGACTAGATCTCCCAAAAAATACAGACCCCCAAACCCGAGCCCCCGAATAAATACAGACCAGATCTCCCAAATAAATACAGACCCAGAACCAGAGCCCCTGAATACAGACCAGATCGCCCAAATAAATACAGCCCCAAATCCACAGCCCCCAAATAAATACAGACCAGATCTCCCAAATAAATACAGACCCCAAACTAGAGCCCCCAAATAAATACAGACCAGATCTCAAAAAATAGTTACAAACCCCAAACCAGGGCCCCCAAATAAATACAGAACAGATCGCCCAAATAAATACAGACCCCCAAACCAGACCACCCGAATAAATACAGAACAGATCTCCCAAAAAATACAAACCCCCAAACCAGAGCCCCCAAATAAATAAAGACTAGATCCCCCAAATAAATACAGACCCCAAACCAGAGCCCCTGATTAAATACAGACCAAAACCCCTAATAAAATATGGACCGCAAACCAGAGCCCCAAAATAAATACAAACTGGATCCCCCAAATAAATCCAGACTCCAAACATGGGAGTTGTAGTTTTGCAACAGCTGGAGGCACACTAATTTGGAAAACACTTGTCTACAGATATGCACAGCTGTCCGCTAGATGGTGACTCCGTTTACCTGAGCATCTTCCTCTGGTGGGCTAAATTGTGGCGCCATCTAGAGGCCAGAAGGGGAAATTTACCCTATAAAACAAACAGCAGCATATGATGTTTCGCACCACCCCTATAATGTCTGCTGTCCCACCTGCAAATGTGGAAAAAATAATACTTTTATATATGTCCCGCGCCGTATGCTAATGAACCGCAATAGTCATATGGGAAGGCGGCTTGGGGAAATAGTCACAGTGTCCAGGGCTGTAATTAAGGAACTACGTCATCAGTATTCTGCATTAAATCTTGCGCATGTATGCCTGGGCATGCGCAGTATGCTACAGCTCCGTTCTAGTAATGTCCTAACTGTAGGAGATGGTCGCTGTTTCTGTGCTACAGGCGGAACATGGAGGATGGAGCTGCGGCATACACAGGACACGTGTGCATGCTCCGGCATAACAATGGGCATGCGCAGTGTGCTACAGCCCCGTTATATATTGTCCCCCCCTGTACTGGGAGATGGTCGCTGTTTCAGTGGTGCCGACAGAGCATGAGAACGGAGCTGCGGCGTACTTAAGACACTCGTGTGCATGCTCCGGCATAACAATGCTTCTGGACATGCGAAGTATGCTACTGATCCGTTCTTTTGCCCAGTCCGTACCGGGAGATGGTCGCTGTCTGTGTGGTGCAGGCGGAGCGTGAGAACAAAGCCGCAGCATACTCAAGACACTCGTGTGCATGCCCAGGCATAACAATGCTTCTGGACATGCGCAGTATGCAAAAGCTCTGTTCCATGGCCCGCCTGTACCGGGAGATGGTCGCTGTCTGTGTGGTGCAGGCGGAGCATGAGAACGGAGCTGCGGCATACTCAAGACACTCATGTGCATGCCCAGGCATAGCAGTGCTTCTGGGCATGCGCAGTATGCTACAGCTCAGTTTGTGGTGTCGGGTGAGGGTAATGTGCAAATTAACCTTTTCGTGACGCCAGTGCACGGTTAGCCTATACACCATCCGAGGTTGAGCCAGCTTCTCCTGTGCCAGGCACGGGGCAAGAAACACTCCGATGCAGGGTTACAGATAACGGACTTTACTGAAGTGGGATAGATGGTAAAATCTGTTACAAAGGTAGGTGCAGGGTGAACCTTTAGAAGATGCATGGCTGAAGAATTAGACTTGAGGCGTCCTCAGAACACCTCACACTCTCTCTTCAGACTTCCTCCAGGCTGTACCTCAGTTTACACTGAACTAACTAGCTAACTCCTCCCACCCTGTATATGGGGCAGATTTGGAGGATTCCCATTGGGACTGACAGGTCACCTGATTCACTCTGCACACTCCCTGACAACAGGTTTAAAGGACATCTGCAGCGCTCATACATAAAAAAAAAAAAGTTTACCTCATCTGATAGCTCTTTCAAAGACCTTTCCAACGATACCTTTGTCAAATTTGGTCGAGCCATTCTCTTGTAATTGCCACCTGTAGCAGTAAGCAGCCATGTCATAAAGACTACATTTCCCATGACTCCCTGCGCCAGCTTCCTGTTAGCTGCTGATCTCTCCCCCCCCCCCCCCCCCCCGAGGAAATTATAATAAATTATATTAAAGTGATGCCCACAGCTCCTTCCCTTGTGGTTATCTCCTCCCATCCTCCCCCTCCCAGCTCATCAGCCCTCTCCACCCTCACCACATGTACTGATAGGCTGCAGCCCCTAGTGCTGGGCGGTATATCGGTGAGAACCGGATACCGGTTTTCTTTTTCTCCCACGGTATTGATTTTTGCCCATACCGCTATACCGGTCGGGCCCCTCCCCCACCCTCCTGATTAATTGTTGAGCCCAGCGCGGCGCCCTCACTTGTCCCGGTGTGCTTCTGTGGCCCGATAGAAGCTAATCCATTTACTGTGTCTCCCCCGCTGCGCCTGTTAGCCAGTGTCCCCGTGAGCACGATCAATCCCCACCACTACCGGGATCCATGTGCCCACTAGCGGTGTCACAAGAATGCCTCCCGCGAGCGCGATCGTTACCATCACCGCTAGCAGGGTCCCTGTGCCCACTAGCAGTGTCACAAGAATGCCGAGCGCGGCTCTGTTCCCCGTCCCTGTCAGCTCTCAGGGTACGGGAACAGATTTAAAAGCCTCGCGCGCAGCTAACGCAGTACTGCGCAGGCGCAGCACTACACAGATAGCGTAGGGCTAACGTAGGCAGCGCTAGGAGCCTAGCGTTAGCCCTACGCTATTTGCGTAGTACTGCGCATGCGCAGTACTACGTTAGCTGCGCGCGAGGCTTTTAAATCTGTTCCCGTACCCTGAAAACTGACAGGGACGGGGAACAGAGCCGCGCTCGGCATTCTTGTGACACCGCTAGTGGGCACAGGGAGCCCCGTTAGCGGTGATGGTAGCGCTTGCACTCGCGGGGGCACATTTGACACTGCCCAGCACTGGGAGTGGTAGTTTTGCAACATCTGGAGGTCCACAGGTTGGAGACCACTGATATAGACTGTTCCATCTGTCTACCCTCAGTAAAGCTACCATTGTCCGTAACTTGGTGTCGGTGTCTTCATTGTCCCGGTGCCTATACCTTCAGGTGGTTAAATTGCAGATTTTTCCAAATATCCTTTGGCGCTAGGACAATGTAAACATGCACCATCACTGGATTTCTGCCGACAAAAAAAATTTGCATGTTCATTCTTTCGAAGGGTCTGGACCCTAAATTTCTGAGGCTGGATTCCTCACAGTAGAAAGACCAGTTTGAACTGTCCAGCAGAATTACATTGAAAGCAATAGGAGGCTGCTGCAGCGCAATGTCTGAGCGGAATTCTGCTTAAATTCTGTAGTGCGTCCATACCCCAAGAGTTTGGCAGAATTTCGGTGCGGAATCCGGTGAGAAAATTCTGTTCAGAAATTTAGCTTTATTGTAGAATTTCCGTTGTCCCATTCACACGGCAGATTTTCCGTTGCAGAATTTCTGCATTCCGGATTCTGCAAAGAGAACGAACAAGTCAATTCTTTTATGCGGAGTCCTGCGGCAGAGTCCCATTCAAAAACAATCTGTGTGTTGGGCGTGAGAAATTTCCAGCGTGAATTTAGCACAAATTCCATGCAGAATCTGCAAAACCGCAAAAAAAATCAGCTGCCAGCTTGGCAGATCGGAATCTGAGAGGAAGCGCGGAAATTCCACGAGAAAATGTGCGTAATGCCTGCCTGGAAAAATATGAAGCGGATGTGTCGCACATTTGCTTTATTCGGCAGCACCAGGACCGCTCGGAAGACCGTCTTTATAGAGGGCAATGCATTTCCGAACGGATTCGGCGAATGGGTTAAATGTTTCTGCATATGCCAGAATCGGGAATTTCCATGGCAGAAACATCTTCAGCGGACATTCTGCCCTGTGCACAGTGCAACAGAATCCCGCTAAAATCGATGGGACTCTGCTGCAGCGGACTTTCAGAGCGGCATATTTCTGCGGCAGCAGCTATTTTGCATATTTCTTTCTTGCAGCAGCTATTTTGCCCATAGGCAGAACCGGCCCTGCCTAAGGGTGCGTCCACACTGCGAAATCTGAATTTAGCGAGCGGAGATTCCGTCTGGCGGCCGCCGCCGCCAAAAATACTTCAGCGCTAGGGCCACGGGGCACTGAGCCGTCACCATTGACAGCTATGCAGTGCTCGCGGAATCTGTGCAAAGAATGAACATGTTCTTTCTTTGCGCGGAACAATTTCAGCTGCGGAATTGTCCGCCGCTGAAATTACGCAGTGTGAATCGGTCACGCGGAGACCCATTCACACTTACGTTAAGTTCACACCGCGGAATTCCGTAGTGTGAACGTATGTTCAGACTAGCGGATCCACATCGTATTTTACGCTGCGGATCCGCCGACGATGGACCCTACAGTGCTGCCTCAGATGTGCCTGCTCGGAGCGGCAATACGCGGCATGCACATGCGCGCAGCGAATTGCACATTGCAGTGTGTCTGCTCGTAGAGGCGGATTGCCGCTCCGAGCAGGCACATTTGAGGGAGCACTGTAGGGTCCATCGTCGGCGCATCCGCAGCGTAAAATACGCTGTGGATGCGCTCGTCTGAACGTGCCCTTAGACCCAATGCAAAAAAACTGTATCCAGACCCTCTATGGCAGTGGCATCAAACTTTGGCCCTCCAGATATTGCAAAACTTCAACTCCCAGCATGCCCGGACAGCCGTTGGCTGTCCGGGTATGCTGGGATTTGAAGTTTTGCAACATCTGGAGGGCCAAAGTTTGATGCCACTGCTCTATGGCAACTTTTGCAAATAGAGGTGTGTGGTGTCCCGATACTGGACTTGGTCCCGTACCTTTGTCGTAAGTCCACACAGTCAGAGTTCCTTCATGCTTTTGGGGCTCTCCTGGTGGGTTAACCCCTAGTCGCCTATTTAAAAATGTATATATTTAATATATTTTGTCATAGTGAAATAATGTACAAGACCTTAGGTCATGTGACTGTTAATAATTGTGTTACGCTAAGGTTCAAGGACCTTTGGGTCATGTGATGGGTCATGTGATATGCCCATAATGCTTTAGGTCAGGACTGGCAGGTTTGCCAAACCAATGAGCTTTGATTTTGCCCCCTTGATATATATAAGGGGCTGCTGCCACTTAATCTCTCTCTTAGTTCCGTACTACAAAGCTAAGCAGATCTGTTATTACAGCTTCAAGACAAGCTAGGCCTGAAGCCTTCCACTTCAGCAGCCAAATTGTGAGTTAATCCAGCTCAAAAACCTACAAATCCTAAAACCTAAAACTACCCCTAAATTCAGTGGCACAGTGGACAGCAAAGTCAAACCTCATTTCACTACAAAGTCCCGGCAAACCTGTGAGGAGCCTGTATCACGGTCCTCTTATCAAAAGACTGTGTATTATCGGCACTTGCATAAAATCTGCAGTAAAGTTCGTTTTTGGTTTACCACAACCTCTGCTGTGGACAATCCTTTATTCCTCCCTATCGTTCCTGGGACGGGTGGCGGTAGGACATATACATAGAGGAAGCCTGCACCCTGGCGTCACGACAATCAAGGGTTAAAGGGGTACTCCGGTGAAAAACTTTTTTTTTTTTTTATAAACTGGTGCCAGAAAGTTAAACAGATTCGTAAATTACTTCTATTTAAAAAAATCTTAATCCTTCCTGTACTTACTAGCTGCTGAATACTACAGTGGAATTTTTTTTTCATTTGGAACACAGAGCTCTCTGCTGACATCATGAGCACAGTGCTCTCTGCTGACATCTCTGTCCATTTTAGGAACTGTCCAGAGTAAAAGGAAATCCCCATAGCAAACATATGTCAGAGATGTCAGCAGAGAGCACTGTGCTCGTGATGTCAGCAGAGAGCTCTGTGTTTCAAACGGAAAAGAATTTACACTGTAGTATTCAGCAGCTAATAAGTACAGGAAGGATTAAGATTTTTTAATACAAGTAATTTACAAATCTGGCACCAGTTTATTTTAAAAAAAAGTACCCCTTTAATGCTACACCCTGCAACACTACTCTGCAACACCCCTGTTCACCCTACACCCCTACAGGTTACCACAGGTGCCTATCCGGGGATCCCTACAGCTGCAGGTGGGATGCCCGATGCAAGATGTAGGGGTCCCAAGATAGGCAAGATGAGGGTCAGGTGCTGCAGGTGCTACCCAAATCATATCCAGCTGCAGTGTGTATTCCTGGGGGGGTAGTGGCTGCAGCATTGGGGTATAGGGTCCTGATGTGCCCCCTTAGAGAAACGGGCATTCTCTGCCAGCTCGCCCGCCGTGGTCAGGTATGCACATCACTCTCATCATCCAGACATCTGGGTGCTTAACCAGCCATGTGTCTGATAGCCGAGGGCGGCGTGCTGAAGTGTCCTGGGTGACCGGCTCTTCCTGCTAACAGCCTGACACTCGCCCAACACCGTCTCGTAGAGTGCGATCCCTGCCCCCCTGATAACCTCCGGGCCCTCGCCATCCCTGGCGTACAGTGCCAGGGGCTGAGAGGCTGTTAACCCCTGGCAGATAGGCTGGCAGGCAGCACAATTTACCCACGCACGTCTTATCGGGGGCCTCGAGCGCATTGTTTTCGCATACCATATTTAGTGTAATCATAACTTATACCCCATGCAGCTGAGCGCGCCTGCAGAGCATCAAACCTTACGTAAGTTTATCTATATAAATAATAAAGGTAACGGTTGAAAGGCCCAGGTGCAAATTACTGTAAATATCGCGATTTATGACCCCCCCGGGCGAGGTGTAAAAAAAAAAAAAAAAACCTGTGCATTTCTACATGACAATGTGGTAAATCTATGAATTCACCCCCATGATTTGCCCCCTCGCCACCACGTCCGCGCTGGCGTTCTGAACGCACTCTTTTTTTTTTCTTTCTTCCAAGCTCAGGGGAAGTTGGCGTTTTCCCTGAATTAAAAGCAGATGTTTCGGGTGATAAATTATCTGTAGAAGAGGAGATTATGTCTGCGGCGCCAATATATCAGGGAGATGGAGATGATCTGTCCAAGTGACAAGGGTAGTTAGAGCGGCAGGTAGGAGTATATAGGTATATACGCCATATACGGGGAGGCAATGGAGGCAGCGGCCTATGGCGGTAAAGTTTGGGGCAGTGGTCTCTAAACTGTCCACCTCCAGATGTTGCAAAACTACAATTTCATTTTTAAAGGGGTACTCCGGTGGAAAACTTTTTTTTTTTTTTTTTAGTCAACTGGTGCCAGAAAGTTACACAGATTTGTATTCTATAAAAAAAAAATCTTAATCCTTCCAGTACTTATTAGCTGCTGAATACTACAGAGGAAATTATTTTCTTTTTGGAACACAGAGCTCTCTGCTGACATCATGACCACAGTGCTCTCTGCTGACATCCCTGTCCATTTTAGGAACTGTCCAGAGTAGGAGAAAATCCCCATAGAAAACGTATGCGGCTCTGAACAGTTCCTAAAATGGACAGGGATGTCAGCAGAGAGCTCTGTGTTCCAAAAAGAAAAGAATTTCCTCTGTAGTATTCAGCAGCTAATAAGTACTGGAAGGATTAAGATTTTTAATAGAAGTCATTTACAAATCTGTTTAACTTTCTGGCACCAGTTGATTAAAAAAAAAAAAAAATTCTACCGGAGTACCCCTTTAACAACTACAAAAGTCAAATACAGTCCCCAGCAGGGACGTGCACACATAGACTCATAGACATTGAGCCCTTGCCCCTTTAAAGAGCCTACCCTAAGATTCCCTCACTGATTGGGACCTCCGTGGAGTGATGGGGGGGGGGTCTCATTCAGCTGCCGGTGGTCCCCGGTGGTCCCTTATCACAGGAATTGTGTTGTATTAACATATGTAAGGTTTTTAGAAATGTGTTTTTATAATGAGAAATGCCTTATTTCCTAATTGAGCCCCTGTCCCCCCAAAATGTCTGTGCACGTCCCTGGTCCCCAGGCCCTCTACATCAGTGGTCTCCAAACGGTGGACCTCCGGCTGATGAATAACTACAACTCCCAGCAAGCCTAGATAGCTGTTGCCTGTGCTGGCATGCTGGGATCCATAGTTTTGCTGCAGCTGAAGGTCCACAGTTCGGAGACATCTTCACTCACACCAGTGTTCTTCAAGCTGTGGGTCTACCAGGGAGGGATAGTACAACTACAACTCCCATCATGCCCTGATTGGCTCTCTGGGTACTTCATTTTGCAGGTCAGTACCATTAATAACTTTTTATTTTAATACTTAGACATTTCCACACATCAACACCAATTATATTTTATTATTCATTTTTGTTATATATATATATATATATATATATATATATATATATATATATCTATCTATCTATCTATCTATCTATCTATCTATATATATATATATATATATACATACATACATATACAGTGATCCCTCAACTTACAATGGCCTCAACATACAATAGTTTCAACATACAATGTTTTTTTCTGGACCATTGTAACTTGAAACCAGACTCAACATACAATGTACAGACAGTCCAGTTCTGTGAAATGTGAATTCCTGTCTGGTAGCGCCCCCTACAGTACAGGTAGGTATTACATGTTCTGTACTCTTTACCTGTATTACTGAAGTGCATGCACTGACTGGTGTCTGGTAGCGCCCCCTACAGTACAGGGAGGTATTACATGTTCTGTGCCAGGATTAGCTGCACCTTTAGACACCAGGTGGGGGCGGCTCCATTACTTTTTTTAGGACATTGCGTGTACTGTACAGGACCTTGAAGAAGCTTCTGTCCTCTACATAGACCAGTGTTTCCCAACCAGGGTGCCTCCAGCTGTTGCAAAACTACAACTCCCAGCATGCCCGGACAGCCGTTGGCTGTCCGGGCATGCTGGGAATTGTAGTTTTGCAACAGCTGGAGGCACCCTGGTTGGGAAACACTGAAATAGACGGTGATTTACAGCTCCCAGCAGATCTTTCTTACTTTTATTTGTAAGGATTTGCTTTATCTGTATTAGTTATCTACTTATTTTTCTTTAATCCTCACTTTTTACTATTTTTGGATGACATTTTGGTGGCTTCAGAACCAATTACCAAATTTCCATTTAGTTATGGTTTCAACATACAATGGTTTCAACATACAATGGTCGTCCTGGAACCAATTAATATTGTAACTTGATGGACCAATATATATATATATACACACACACACACACACAAACACATTTTTACTTTTTTTCAAAGTGATTTTTTAGTACTGGTGTTTTGTTACTGTTTTAAAACTTTTTTTTATTAATGTAATTTTTTTAATTTAAGGCCCCAAAAAATGCTGTATGTTAATTATAGTTGTTATTGTCGTCAGATTACAGAAAAATAATAATGGACTTTTATGTGTGTGACCATGGGCTAAGGTTGTGTTCACACAGTCGGGTTTTGTTATTTCTCACTTAAGGTCGCTAATAATGGACACGCTCATTATTTTACAGATTATGGACGTTTTTTTTCGTACAGCCCTCCGATAGAATCGGGGTGGGGTTGCCAGTTGTTGGCCTATATACTGCTATTGGGGGAGATTTATCATAACCTGTGCAGGGGAAGAGCGGAGCAGGTGCCCATAGCAACCAATCAGATTGCTTCTTTCATTTTTGAAAAGGCCTCTGAAAAATGAAAGCAGCGATCTGATTGGTTGCTATGGGCAACTGGTCAGCTTTTCCTTTACACAGGCTTTGATAAATCTCCCCCAATCGGCCGCCTATTGGAGCAGATAGAGCGCAGCTTTCATTTTACCTCAGCAGTAAAACAAACAATATCTGTAATTGGTTGCTATGGGCAACAAAGACATTTGTGAGGGTTTTCTAGGGTACGGTTACGCGTAACGGATCCGCAGCGTATTTTACGTTGCGAATCTGCCTGTGACCCGACCCTATAATGTGCCTCCAGCTCTTTCATCCGCCCCCTTTGTCCTGTTCACAGCAGCAATCCGCCGCTATGAGCAGCCACACAGGAACCTGCGATTTACCACGTGACACGCGAGTACTCTGCGCATGCAGAAACAGCTGGAGGCACACTATAGGGTCGGGTCACGCTGTGGATCCATTACATATGACCCTACTCTTATACAGCTTTGATGGGTGCCATATTGGGAAACACTCATCTAATGAAGGTTCTCTTGGAAATGACTATGTGAGGTATTTGGGCCTGCAGTATATACTGAATATATCTATAGCAGGGTAGCAGCCATCACGTGGCCCCCGGCTGCGCACACCTTCCCCCGTAAGAGGTGTAAATGTGGGAACAGACAGGACGCTCCCTGTATCCGAATCTAATGTCCTCCGTGAAGATGCTTCTCAGTGAAGAACCTTATCAGCACTTGTCAGGACAATGTCCGGGCCCATCCCGCTGCCAGAGCCAGCGCTTATCTGCCTTCCGCCTCTAATCCCTCATTCTCCATGGGAAGCAGAAACTTCCAGCAGAGATTTACCATCCAGGCCTCACAGCCCGGCCATATACAGCGGCCGCAGATCTCAGATACACAGCGATAGGATATCTGCCATCCCCTATATATAGGAACAGTCACAACACCCCTTAGGGTATGTTCATACTACGGAATTCCCGCGCAATTACGTGCTGTGAACTTAACATAAGTCTGAATGGGTCTCCGCGAGACCCGTTCACACTGCGGAATTTGAGCGGCGGACAATTCCGCCGCTGAAATTGTTCAGCGCAAAGAAAGAACATGTTCATTCTTTGCGCGGAAGTGCTCGAGTACTGCATAGCCGTCAATGCTGACGGCGCAGTGCCGCGCGGTCCTACCGCCGCCGTCAGCTGCCAGGCTGAATCTCCGCTCGCGGAATTCTGTGAGTGGACATTCCGTTCAAACTCCGTAGTCTGAACATACCCTTACAGGCTTTGCCATAAGTTCCCCACGAAACTCACAATAGCAGCAATCCGAGGGTCCCGTAAAACGTGAAGCTTTATTTAGGCCATGTAAAAGTCCAAATGAACAAACAAAGAGTTTCAAGACAGAAACACAGAGGACCTGGCGCGTTTTGTGGCAAATCACTTAAAGGGGTATTCCGTTCGGAAAATGTTCCGAACGCTGGAGCTGGCGCCGGGAGCTCGTGACGTCATAACCCCGCCCCTCATGATGTCACACCCCGCCCCCTCAATGCAAGTCTATGGGAGGGGGCGTGACGGCTTTCACACCCCCTCCCATAGACTTGCAATGAGGGGGCAGGGCTGTGACATCACAAGCTCCTGGCGTCACGAGCTCCTCCTTTGTTCCAAACGCTGAGCAGCGGAGTACCCCTTTAATCATCAGTGACTTGTGATTAAGTATTGATAATTCTTATATGAGTGCTGTCGGATTCAAAAACTTTTCTATGTTGTACATCTTTGCAAAACATTGACCATTCTAATATACTTCCTAAAAAAATCCTGTGTGGCTGCAGCATCATCTTTGCCCCAGCTGAAGCAAAGTTAGGAAGTGAGGGCGGGACTAGCACTCCTCTGTGCTCACTCCTGTCCTATCAGACTTCAGCATGAAAACAGAGAGGAGGGGATTACAGAGCAGCCTGCAGTGATTGGATGAAGAGACCCAGCACAGCAGACTCAGGGAGGAAGTGAATGCATGGTGAGTGAGGGCGGGCTCGGTGCTTGCCTCGGACACGCCCCTTCCTGAGCAGTGGATGTCAGAATCTATATGCAGCAGAACAGAGGGATTTGTGAGCCAAATATAGAATCTAGACACATAGAAAGCATTATTTTATTCTTTGATAGGACAGGTGCACTTTAAACTTAATGTGCCAACCAGCTATGAATTGCTGTCTCCTTGTAGGTATATAATGTTTGCTGTGGTAGAGATATCGTATGGCGGCGCAGCGGTTGTGATCATTCCCGAGGCCTGGTGGTGGTGGTGGGGGGGGGGGGATGTCCCTGTCACATAGGACGACTGTATTGTAAATCCCGAATAATAGTTGTTGGCTTGGTACAAGCTTTGTATTGGGGACGGCCGGTTCTGTCTAGTTGTGCACCACTGATATATATGTGGTGTCCCGGTACAGGACCTGGTCCTGTCCCTTCGTCTAAAGTCCCCTCAGTCAGAGTCCCTCCATGTCAATAGGGCTCTCCTTCAGGACTAACCCCTAGTCGCCTCATATAAATGGTATTTAATGTATAAATATGTATATTTAATATGTTGTATAGGAATACCTCTGTATAGGACCTTAGGGGTCACGTGCCTTTAAATTAATTGTACTATGGTTCAAGGATCTTTGGGTCATGTGATACCCAGAGTTCACTGGATCAGGACTGACAGGTTCTATATATAAGGGGTTGCTGCCACTAAATTATCTCTGTTAGTTCCAGATTATAAAGCCAAGCACATCTCATCATATCATCAGCATCATCAATTCAAGCTAGGCCCAAAGCCTAAGAATCCGCAGCCACTAAACGGGAGTCATTCAAAGCTCAATCTACTAAATCCTGTGTAACTACTAGAAACCCAAATCTCTTAAAAATAGTAGCACAGTGGCTAACACCAAAGCTCATTGATCGTGGAGTCCCAGCAAATCTGTGAGGAACCTGTATCACGGTTCTCTCTCTCAAAAGACTGTTATGTTCCATGCCGTTGCATAAAATATACAGTAAAGTTACTTCAAGTTTGCTTCATAAAATCTGCTGTGGACATTATATGCTATATCATTATATGCTATTAAAATGGGCACTCTCATTAAAAAATTTTTTTGCTATTGCACTCCTTAGGGTACATAAAACATCTTTCTAATGTACTTTGTTTAAATGTTTTATTTGTGTTTTTAAAAAGTTGCCACTAGGTGTCTCCCTACTTGTCCAGAACACATTTCCCCCCCATCTCTTGCACAGACTTTGGACTCCTGCTGGCTTGGCAGAAGTCCAAAATCAGAAAATGCAGTCTGGAGTGCTGAGGGGTGTGTGCGCAGCCTTAGCCAATCATAGCTCATCTCACACTGAACTGCTCTGGGCTGTGTGTAGCTGAGTGAGGGAGGAAGTTCTCCCCTGTATGGCTTCAGATGATGTCATGCCTGCTGGGGAACGCCCCTTCCCAGTCTGTGGAGCTGACTGAGACTGAGCAGAAAAGAAATTATAAAAATAAAGGCAAGGGGTGGTTTGTCATGATGGGGGCAGTGACTTGGGAGGATTATAAAATCTAACTAGATCATGACAGGTACTCTTTAAGCACTATATGTCGGTATTATGTAGGCATTTTCCAGCTTTTAGCTCTGCAGTGTATGGTGGTGGTGGCGGCAGCGGCGGCACTATATAGCATTCTTTTTTAGATAACTGCATGGAAGTATTACTTGACCAATGTATGGTATATACAGTGGTCCTTCAAGTTACAATATTAATTGGTTCCAGGACGACCATCGTATGTTGAAACCATTGTACATTGAGACCAGAACTCTATGGAAACCTGGTAATTGGTTCTGAAGCCCCAAAATGTCATCCAAAAATAGGAAAAAGTGAGGATTAAAGAACAATAAGTAGATAACTAATATAGATAAAGCAAATCCTTACATATAAAAGTAATAGTGATTTACAGCTCCCAGCAGATCTTTGTCTATGTCAGTGTTTCCCAACCAGGGGGCCTCCAGCTGTTGCAAAACTACAACTCCCAGCATGCCCGGACAGCCAACGGCTGTCCAGGCATGCTGGGAGTTGTAGTTTTGCAACAACTGGAGGCACCTTGGTTGGGAAACAATGGTCTATGTAGAGGACAGAAGCTTCTTCAGGGTCCTATACAGTACACACAGTGTCCCAAATGGAGCCGCCCTTACTTGGTGTCCAAAGGAGCAGCTAACCCCGGCACAGGTAAAGAATACAGAACATGTAATACCTCCCTGTACTGTAGGGGGCGCTACCAGACACCAGTCAGTGCATACACTTCAGTAATACAGGTAAAGAGTACAGAACATGTAATACCTCCCTGTACTGTAGGGGGCGCTACCAGACACCAGTCAGTGCATACACTTCAGTATTACAGGTAAAGTGTACAGAACATGTAATACCTCCCTGTACTGTAGGGGACGCTACCAGACACCAGTCAGTGCATGCACTTCAGTAATACAGGTAAAGAGTACAGAACATGTAATACCTCGCTGTACTGTAGTGGGCACTACCAGACACCAGTCAGTGCATACACTTCAGCGATACAGATAAAGAGTACAGAACATGTAATACCTCCCTGTATTGTAGGGGGCGCTACCAGACACCAGTCAGTGCAGGCACTTCAGTAATACAGGTAAAGAGTGCAGAACATGTAATACCTCCCTGTACTGTAGGGGGCGCTACCAGACACCAGTCAGTGCAGGCACTTCAGTAATACAGGTAAAGAGTGCAGAACATGTAATACCTCCCTGTACTGTAGGGGGCGCTACCAGACACCAGTCAGTGCAGGCACTTCAGTAATACAGGTAAAGAGTGCAGAACATGTAATACCTCCCTGTACTGTAGGGGGCGCTACCAGACATCAGTCAGTGCAGGCACTTCAGTAATACAGGTAAAGAGTACAGAACATGTAATACATCCCTGTACTCTAGGGGAGCGCTACCAGACATCAGTCAGTGCATACACCTCAGTATTACAGGTAAAGAGTGCAGAACATGTAATACCTCCCTGTACTGTAGGGGGCGCTACCAGACATCAGTCAGTGCAGGCACTTCAGTAATAGAGGTGATTTACCAGTAAAATGCACATTCTGATTGGTCAGTTCCTCCAGCCATTGACACGTTTCACAGATCTGGACTGACCGTACATTGTATGTTGAGTCTGGTTTCAAGTTACTATGGTCCAGAAAAAAACATTGTATGTTGAGGCCATTGTAAGTTGAGGGATCACTGTATTGGCTGATATATTGGCACCATATGGTATAGTATTGTGTATACTATATGGCAGCACATCATATAAAGGCAGGTGACCGCCATTTACCATAAGACGCTCGGACATCCATCGCCCTCTCACCCACCGCTCATGTTTGGACCCATTTTTGGGGGTCTACACTGGGAAGTCCTTTAATATCATCATAATCATTACTTCTGAGAGAATGATGGGAGTGATGGTCCGGTGCACCCTGACTGGCAGTGTATATGTAGCTGCCTCATGCTGGGAGTTGGAGTTCCGATCGCTCCACCTCCAGATCGACCTTCCCTGTCACCACAATCGGAGGCAAATCTGGGTGACCTTGGAGTTCCTGGTGGGAAGAAGCGTATAGAGGATCCGGGGGCCGGAGGGTTTAGTCTTTCCATGAAAAAGAAGGGATACAAAATTAACCCTTTACTTATCTCCTTTTCGTAGGGGGGGGGGGGGGGGGGGTGTTATACAACAAACTCTACCCAATACCGCACCATCGAGCCCCAACTCCGCCCAATTTTACATAGGGAAGAATAAATTGTACCAGACAAGAATTTGAGTAAAATTCCTAAATTTCCTTAAAGGGGTACTCCACTGGAAATTATTATTATTTTTTTTTTTTAAATCAACTGGTGCCAGAAAGTTAAACAGATTTGTAAATGTCTTCAATTAAAAAATCTTAACCCTTCCAGTACTTATCAGCTGCTGTTATGATCCACAGGAAGTTCTTTTCTTTTTGAATTTCCTTTCCACCTGACCACAGTGCTCTCTGCTGACACCTCTTTCCATTGTAGGAACTGTCCAGAGCAGGAGAGGTTTTCTATGAGGATTTGCTCCTACACTGGACAGTTCCTGAAATGGACAGAGGTGTCAGCAGAGAGCACTGTGGTCAGGCAGAAAAGAAATTCAAAAAGAAAAAAAAAAACTTCCTGTGGAGCATATAGCAGCTGATAAGTACTGGAAGAATTAAGATTTTTTTTTTTTTATAGAAGTAATTTAAATCTGTTTAACTTCCTGGCACCAGTTGATTTAATTTAAATTTTTTTTATTTTCCCCCCCAGTGGAGTACCCCTTTAATCTGGCAACAACGCTGGATTAACAGGTGAACACAATTTGGAAAATTTTTGTTTGCAAATAAAATTGTAAAAATATGATGAAAGAATCCCAAGAATCCTCTTTACAAAAATTCTCTTCATCCGAAAAATCCTCCTTGTGTTCATAGAATCATCCAAAATTAAATGGATCCACTTGACCTAACGACCAAAGGCTGTTCAGGCATGCTGGGAGTTGTAGTTTTGCAACAGCTGGAGGCACCCTGGTTGGGAGATATAGCTCCAGCTCTTGCAAAACTACAACTCCCAGGATGTTCATATACATTAGATTAGTGTTTTCCAACCAGGGTGCCTCCAGCTGTTGCAAAACTACAACTCCCAGCATGCCCGGACAGCTGAAGGTATGTGGGCAGTACTACTAAATCAGTGTTTCCCAACCAGGGTGCCTCCAGCTGTTGCAAAACTACAACTCCCAGCATGCCCGGACAGCCTTCGGCTGTCCGGGCATGCTGGGAGTTGTAGTTTTGCAACAGCTGGAGGCACACTTGTTGGGAAACACTGCCCTAATTTGTTGGGGGTCCCATTTTGGCCCTTACAGCCGTTCCCCAATATAGTCATTCGCTTCTTCATCTCTGCTGATGCCTGGGATTGATATCTCGTCGGCGCCCCCTCTAGGAGACCCTGGATGTGACCGTGTGACTATAGGAAGCGCCTCCGATGATGCGAGCAGCGTAACGGGGGCCTGGATACAATTTGTACCTTTGTGGGGAGATTACGGGATTACGCTAATCCGACTTTAATCATTTAAGACTTGTGAGTACTTGGTGACTTTTTAGGACGCTGGGGATTAACCCCTGTTGTGCCGGAGAGCGCCGTGGCGTTCTACCTGCCTGCGCCCGGACCGCTTCTCCGGTAACCTAAGGGGTTAATGGCGTCTTATATCGGAACTGAAGAGGAACCGTTGTATTAGATGATATTACTAGACCCCCCCGCTAATCCCCTCCAGTCTGACGGATGGCGGACTAAAACCGTATCCAGCGTAGAGCGCGATAACGCTCGGATCATATGAGAGCGTGCTTAGGTGGGGGCCCCACAACAAGACCACGGGGTCCGTCTGATAATGAGGGACACAATGGGGGAGATTTATCAAAAACTGTGTAAAGGAAAAGTTGAGCAGTTGCCCATAGCAACCAATCAGATCGCTGCTTTCATTTTGAACAAGGCCTCTGCAAAATGAAAGCAGCGATCTGATTGGTTGCTATGGGCAACTGGGCAGCTTTCCCTCTGCACAGGTTTCGATAAATCTCCCCCAGTGTAACCAAACCAGTGTGCCTCCAGCTGTTGTAAAACTACAACTCCCAGCATGCCCCGACTTCCTTCTGGCAATCAATGGGTTGGAGACTGTTGCTTTAAAACAGTGTTCCCCAACCTGTGGCCCTCCAGTTGTTGCAAAACTACAACTCCCAGCATGCCCGGACAGCCTTATCGAGATCAGAGGGTTAAAGGGGTATTTCAGGAAAAAACTGTTTTTTTTTTTTTTTTTATATATCAACTGGCTCCAGAAAGTTAAACAGATTTGTAAATTATTTCTATTAAAAAAAATCTTAATCCTTCCAATAATTATCAGCTGCTGAAGTTGAGTTGTTCTTTTCTGTCTGGCAACAGTGCTCTCTGCTGACATCTCTGTTTGTCTCGGGAACTGCACAGAGTAGAAGAGGTTTGCTATGGGGATTTGCTTCTAAACTGGGCGGTTCCCGAGACAGGTGTCATCAGAGAGCACTTAGACAGAAAAGAACAACTCAACATCAGCAGCTCATAAGTACTGAAAGGATTAAGATTTTTTTTATAGCAGTAATTTACAAATCTGTTTAACTTTCTGGAGCCAGTTGATATATAAAAAAAAGTTTTTTCCTGGATAACCCCTTTAAGGACATTGCTTTATATCAATCTTCACCCAAATTTATGTCAGTGTTCCCCAACCAATGTGCATCCAGCTGTGTAAAACTACAACTCCCAGCATGCTCGGACAGCCAACGGCTGTAGCATTAGTAGCAGTATTAGGTGTATGTATTAGACTATATGTTAGAATTATGTGAGCTATTTCTGCCATTATTATCTCGAAACTATATGACAGTATTATGTGAGCTGTATATAACAGTATTATCTTGAAACTACATAGCAGTATCATGTGAGCTGCATATGACAGTATTATCTTGAAACTATATGACGGTATTATGGGAGCTATATATGACAATATTATGTGAGCTGTATGTGGCAGTGTTATCTTAACACTTTATGGCAGTATTATGTAAGATGTATATGACAATATTATCTTCAATCTATATGTCAGTATTATGTGAACGTCTTTATAGGACAGTATCATCTTGAAACCATATGGTTGTATTATGTTAGCTGTATGTGGCAGTATTATGTGAGCTGTATATCGGAGTATTATCTTGAAACTACATAGCAGTATCATGTGAGCTGCATATGACAGTATTATCTTGAAACTATATAACAGTATTCTGCGAGCTGTATGGGACAATATTATGTGAGCTGTATGTGGCAGTATTATGTAAGATGTATATGACAATATTATCTTGAATCTATAAGTCAGAATTATGTGAACTGTATAACAGTATTATCTTGAAACCATATGGTTGTATTGTTAGCAGTATGTGGCAGTATTATGTGAGCTGTATATCAGAGTATTACCTTGAAACTACATAGCAGTATTATGTGAGCTGTATATTACAGTATTATCTTAAAACTATATGACAGTATTACGTGAGCTCTATATGGGAGTATTATCTTCAATCTATATGGCAGGGAAGGGCACTAGGGGGAATCTGAAGACGTGGACACAGGGAAAGGTCAGAATAAAGCAAAAAAAAAATTTTTTATCAACTGGTGCCAGAAAGTTTTATAAATTACACATATATGGGGATTTGCTCCTGCTCTGGACAGTTTTTGACACAGACAGAGGTGGCAGCAGAGAGCACCCTGGTCAGAGTGTACACCTCCAGCTGTTGCAAAACTACAACTCCCAGCATGCCCGGACAGCCGTTGGCTGTCCGGGCATGCTGGGAGTTGTAGTTTTGCAACATCATTCACCTTGACACCAGTGGTCTCCAAACTGGGGACCTCCAGCTGTTGCAAAAGTAGGACTGCCAGCATGCGGGCAAGCTGGGAGTTGCAGTTGTGCAACAGCCGGTGGTCCCCTGTTTGGAGACCACTGAACTCTATAAAACAATTACATTGTATCAGCCTCTGTTAACCCCTTATTTCCCCAGAGTTTAGGATCCAACCGGGCATACTGGGAGTTGTAATTTGCAACAGCTGGAGGCCCCCGGGTTAGGAAACACTGCTCTACACAAAATACTAGAACTCCTTTGGGCGGAGTTGCCCTTTAAGAAGTTCCAGTGAAGCTGTGATCCAGCCCGTGCCGGCCCGGCTCAGTGACCGCCATAGTACGCTCCATTTGCGCTCCGCTCTGTGTATAAACCCTCACTCACCGCTAATAGCTTTCCTACACACACTGACACTTTTATACACATTGCACGGTTTTTCCGCACCTCTCTGCCCACCCCGCTCTGCCAGCTGTTAACATGGTGAAGTGGTTCTGTCACCTATCCATAAAACCCTAAAACACCCAGTACAAATCATTCCTGGCGGCGGCCGCCAAAGTAAAGACACCATCACTCTAAATGACTTTACGGCCTCGCAGATGGCCGCCATCGTTCCTGTTTAAGAAGAATAAATGATCTGCATAAGACAATAAATGCCGCCCACCACGATAAAAGAAGAAACTAAAAAAAAAAAAAAAAAAAGAAAAAAGAAAGAAAAAGAAAAAAAAACTCCATATAATGATAAATAACTTAGACTCTATTCACATCCAAAGCTGCGTTTATAGTTCTCCAAGCTTCCTGTCAGCAGAAACTGGAACTGGTGTCCCCTATTCTTTCTGTGGTGCATCCTGGGAGATGTAGTGTTCTGTGGTTCTTCTGCTGTTGATAAACTACAACTCCCAGCATGCCTTAACTATCTTCTGAAGAGCTATAGATTGGAAAATATTGATTTAGCCTCTCCAGCTGTTGCAAGACTACAACTCCCAGCATGCCCTGACAACCTTCTGGAAAGTAATCGCTTGGAGACTATTGCTTTAGATCAGGGTTCTCATACTGTGGCTTTTCTGCTGTTGCAAAACTACAACTCCCAGCATGCCCTGACTACCTTTGGGCGAGGAATGGATTGAAGACTATTGCTTTAGTCTCTCCAGCAGCTGCAAAACTACAACTCCCAGCATGCCCTGGCAACCATGTGGAGAGCAATGGGTTGGAGAATATTGCTTTAGTCTCTCCAGCTGTTGCTTAACTACAACTCCCAGCATGCTTTGACTATCTTCAGAAGAGCCATAGATTGGAGAATATTGATTTGGCCTCTCAGGCTGTTGCAAAACTACAACTCCCAGCATGCCCGGACAGCCTTCTGCGATCAATAGGTTGGGGACGATTGCTTTAAAACAGTGATCTTCAACCTGTGGCTCTTTTGCGTTTGCAAAACTACAACTCCCAGCATGCCCTGACAACCTTCTGGAAAGTAATGGATTGGAGACTATTGCTTTAGATCAGAGTTCTCCAACCTGTGGCTTTTCTGCTGTTGCAAAACTACAACTCCCAGCATGCCCTGACTACCTTTGGGCAAGGAATGGATTGAACACTTTAGTCTCTCCAGCAGCTGCAAAACTACAACTCCCAGCATGCCCTGGCAACCATGTGGAGGGCAATGGGTTGGAGAATATTGCTTTAGTCTCTCCAGCTGTTGCTTAACTACAACTCCCAGCATGCCTTGACTATCTTCAGAAGAGCCATAGATTATTGGGCTCTTATTGATATTGATACTGATTTCGCCTCTCCGGCTGTTGCTAAACTACAACTCCCAGCATGCTGGGAGTTGTAGTTTTGCAACAGCTGGAGGCACCCTCATTGGGAAACACTACCCTGTCCTGTGATTGAATCTTAAGGCTGGGTTCACATCACGTTTTCAATCCTTTTTTCTAAAGAAAACCGTATGGCAAAAAAAAACGGATGGAACAGTATGGGAAAAAGTAAACCGTACGCGTTTTTAAAAGTGCGTACAGTCCCGTCCGTTTTTTTTTTTTTTTTTTTTTTAATATACGTTTTTTTTAAATGTTGTCCATTTTTAATGGGTGGGGACTTTAGGATGCAAATGCGCATGTGCAAAGTAAAAACCGTATACGTTTTCCCGTATGGAACCGTATACATGTGATGTGCGTTTCCCATTGACGTCCATGTTAAATTAAAAAAACGTATGCGGTTGCAGGATGGTTTTTAAACCGGAGACAAAACCGTGGTCAACTACGGTTTTGATTACGGGAGAAAACCGTATCGCAAGCAAACCGTACGCAACCGGATGCCTATGGTTTTCTATTATTTGTCTATGCATACGGTTTTCAATACGGTTCCATACGTTTTCAACAATGAAAACGTAAACGGGAAACGTACTTGAAAAACGTGGTGTGAACCCTTATCAGATGTGTCTTTCATCAATGTATCACAATAATGACAAGTTGGAAAATCTTTGACTGCAGCTTTGGATGCGACTGGAGTATAAGATATAATTCGAGTCCAAGTCAATGGGATCCACAAGTCCTTTTTGTTCTGCTTGGATACATGAAACACGTTGCAGTCTGTGCCCCTTGTGCCCCACTAATTTTTCCAGAGTGGCATGTACAAGGCAAGTAAATGAAGGAAAATTAAGATAAAGACCCCCCAACTCCCCCCCGTGGCCCCCCGTGAGTGCAGTGTGTCACATCGGCCGCACTTTCCTCCCCGCATCAGATGATGACGCCCTTGAATCTCTTTAAGCTCTCGCGCCGGATGCGGCAATTTCACACTTCAGTCTTAAAATATCTTTGGAGAACATATTAGCATAAATCTGTCCGGGATCCAAACACTTCACATCCCGCCCGGCCGCTCCCGACTCTGCAGGGATCCTGACATCTCATACTCTGAAGAGGAGTGTTTTACAAACAGTGTGTCTCCAGCTGTTTCAAAACTACAACTCCCAGCATGCCCGGACAGCCGTTGGCTGTCCGGGCATGCTGGGAGTTGTAGTTTTGCAACAGCTGGAGACACACTGGTTGGGAAACACTGACCTATACTATATAGTACTATATAGTCCAACATGCTGGGAGTTGTAGTTTTGCAACAGCTGGAGGCACCCCTGGATGGGAAACACTGACCTATACTATATACTACTATATAGTCCAACATGCTGGGAGTTGTAGTTTTGCAACAGCTGGAGGCACCCCTGGTTGGGAAACATTGACCTATACTATATACTACTATATAGTCCAACATGCTGGGAGTTGTAGTTTTGCAACAGCTGGAGGCACCCCTGGTTGGGAAACACTGACCTATACTATATACTACTATATAGTCCAACATGCTGGGAGTTGTAGTTTTGCAACAGCTGGAGGCACCCCTGGTTGGGAAACACTGACCTATACTATATACTGCTATATAGTCCAACATGCTGGGAGTTGTAGTTTTCCAACAGCTGGAGACACTCTGGTTGGGAAACACTGACCTATACTATATACTACTATATAGTCCAACATGCTGGGAGTTGTAGTTTTGCAACAGCTGGAGGCACCCCTGGTTGGGAAACATTGACCTATACTATATACTACTATATAGTCCAACATGCTGGGAGTTGTAGTTTTGCAACAGCTGGAGGCACCCCTGGTTGGGAAACATTGACCTATACTATATACTACTATATAGTCCAACATGCTGGGAGTTGTAGTTTTGCAACAGCTGGAGGCACCCCTGGCTGGGAAACACTGACCTATACTATATACTACTATATAGTCCAACATGCTGGGAGTTGTAGTTTTGCAACAGCTGGAGGCACCCCTGGTTGGGAAAAATTGACCTATACTATATACTACTATATAGTCCAACACGCTGGGAGTTGTAGTTTTGCAACAGCTGGAGGCACCCCTGGTTGGGAAACACTGACCTATACTATATACTACTATATAGTCCAACATGCTGGGAGTTGTAGTTTTGCAACAGCCCATAGCAGGAGAGGTTTGCTATGGGGATTTGCTCTTACTCTAGGCAGTTCCTGACATGGACAGAGGTGTCAGCAGAGAGCACTGTGGTCAGACAGAAAGGAAATTCAAAAAGAAAAGAACTTCTTCTGGAGCATACAGAAGCCTATAAGTACTAGAAGGATTAAGATTTTTTTAATAGAAGTAATTTACAAATCTGGATAGGTATGGTCAGCTCTCAGGACACCCAACACGGCTGAAGACTCCAGCATAAGCAATAGAACAGAAATAGGTAGCCAGTGGTACGATGAAAAGTTCTGTTTATTCAGATCCCATAAAACCGCATGCAAGCGGGACTCAGCCAGGTAACAAACAACCAATGGTCAGCGTGGACGCGTTTCGGGTATGCACCCTTTGTCTCAGCAGTGCTGACACAAAGGGTGCATACCCGAAACGCGTCCACGCTGACCATTGGTTGTTTGTTACCTGGCTGAGTCCCGCTTGCATGCGGTTTTATGGGATCTGAATAAACAGAACTTTTCATCGTACCACTGGCTACCTATTTCTAATTTACAAATCTGTTTAACTTTCTGGCACCAGTTGATTTAAAAAAATAAAAAACATGTTTTCCAGCGGAGTACCCCTTTAGGATACATTCACACGGGCGGATTACCTGCAGAATTTCCGCAGCATATTTGCTGCGGAAAATCCGTAGCTGATTTTTGCTACCATTGACTTTAATGGGTCAGCAGAAAATCCGCAATAGAGATTCGCAGATTTTCCTTCAGACCCATTGAAGTCAATGGTAGCAAAATCAGCTGAGGATTTTCCGCAGCAAATCTGCTGAGGATTTTCCGCAGCAAATACGCTGCGGAAATTCCGCAGGTAATCCGCCCGTGGGATCGTACCCTTAAAGCTACGACCCTGGGGCAAAGGCAGCAGAGACAGCATTCTGGAAGTTGTAGTCCTGCAACATCTTGAGGTCACAGTTTGAAGACCACTGATCGAAAGAAATAGTCTCCAACCTATTGCTCCCCAGAAGGTAGTCTGGGCATGCTGGGGGTTGTAGTTGTGCAACAGCCGGAGAGGCACAGGTTAGAGAACACTGTTCTAAAGCATTAGTTTACAAATGTGTGTTCTTCAGAAGGTTGTCAGGGCATGCTGGGAGTTGTAGTTTTGCAGCAGAGGAAGAGCCACAGGTCAAGGGGGACATTGCTGTACTGTAAACCCAACATCTCTCAGGGTGCACTGCAGAAAGAATAGGGGACCCCAACCTTTGACAACCCTTGCGTGATGGCAGCAGGGACCCACATGGTATCAATCATCCTCTTCTGTACACCAGAGGTCTCCAAATGGTGGACCTCCAGCTATTGCAAAACTATAACTCCCAGCATGCCCGGACAGCCATTTGCTCTGTCTCTTAACATGTTAAAGAGCTCGAGTAAGTGTTATATCTCCCCCCAGTGTTGGATTTACAGTTAATACTGCTTAGTACTGCTCTATAATGTCCTCCCAGCTGCTGCTGCTGCTGCTGCTGCTGCTGCTGCTTATGAGGATGTGCTATAAAGCAGTGTTTTTCAATCAGGGTCCCACAAAGTGTGCTCCCCTCCAATCTGTAGTCACGCCAGTGCACACTCAGCCTCCATGTAGAAATACAATAAAGGGGGTTGTTTTTGGTCATTTAACCTCTATATGTAATTTTCAGGTTTTCCAAAAAGTTGCCCCACAATGTTGCTTCTTGTGCCCCATTGCTGCAGCTGTAAGTGGAAAAATGATGCAGTTCCAACCATGACCACTAGGGGCATCAGAGTTCTCCCATTAAACCGTTTCTTCTTGCTATTTATATACACTATAGCACCAACATATTTAGCAACAGTTTATGGAAATTACTGTCCCCAGTCCCTGTGCCCATTGGCGTCAATATGATTTTGACATTTACCTATATGCATCATGGCGGTAGAGTTATCCACTATAGCCCTCAAGTGTTCCCCCTTCACAGATAGAATCCCTACTATTGCCCCAAGTCCCTCTGGTCCTCTGTGGCAGTGGTTTCCAAACAGTGGACCTCCAGCTGTTGCAAAAACTACAACTCCCAGCATGCCCGGACAGCCTTTGCCTGTCCGGGCATGCTGGGAGTTGTAGTTTTGCAACAGCTGGAGGCACACTGTTTGGAAAACACTGTCATAGAGAATGAATGGAGCATTTAAAATTTTTAGTTTTTTTGCCTTGATGTCTTTATTATAAAGACTGCAGCGCCATCTAGTGGCCAAATTTTGTAATGAACCTGCAAAATGTTATTCGGTATTTCCCAAGCTTTGTTCGATCTGCACTTAGTCATAAAGGGGTTAAAATGTGTTGTTTGTGCTGAATTTGTGTTGTCTAGAGTATCAACAGCGAGATACAAGAATAATGGTGTTTATGGCCAAACAGAAGACATGGGGGGGCACCTTGTCTCCTTAACCCCTTAAGGACGCAGCTAATTTTCACCTTAAGGACGCAGCCTTTTTTTGCAATTCTGATCACTGTCCCTTTATGCATTAATAACTCTGAGACGCTTTTACCGATTATTCTGATTCTGAGATAGTTTTTTCATGACAAATTCTACTTTATTTTAGTGGTAAATTTTCGTTGTTACTTGTATCCTTTCTTCCCCAAATCCCCAAATTTTATGAAAATTTAGCATTTTTCTAACTTTGAAGCTCTCTGCTTGTAAGGAAAATGGATATTCCAAATACCGTATTTTTCGCCCTATAGGACGCACCGGCGTATAAGACGCACCCAATTTATAGGTGCAAAATCTAGAAAAATAAAGATTTTGAACCCAATAGTGGTCTTCAACCTGCGGATCTCCAGATGTTGCAAAACTACAACTCCCAGCATGCCCGGACAGCCGTTGGCTGTCCGGGCATGCTGGGAGTTGTAGTTTTGCAACATCTGGAGGTCCGCAGATTGAAGACCACTGCATAGGAGGTAATACACAGGTGTCCCCGCCGCTCCGGACCCGTCACCGCTGCCCTGGATGTCGCTCCATCGCTGTCGCCGTGTCCCCGTCGCTCCTGAATGTCTCTGCTGCCGGCCGGGTATCCTCGCTCTCCGTCACCGCTCTCCATCACGTTGTTATGCACGCTGACGCACGTACGCGACGACGTGATGACGAGGAAGGAGAGCGCCGGCCATACAGGGGATCCCTGAACGGAGAAGACACCGAGGAGGCAGGTAAGGTCCCTCCCGGTGTCCTGTAAGCACTAACCCGGCTATTCAGTCGGGCTGTTCAGGACCGTCACGGTGAAATCGCGGTGGTCCCCAACAGCCGGGTTAGTGTCACTTTCCCTTCAGACGCAGCGGTCAGCTTTGATCGCCGCTAGAGATGAGCGAACTTACAGTAAATTCGATTTGTCACGAACTTCTCGGCTCGGCAGTTGTTGACTTTTCCTGCATAAATTAGTTCAGCCTTCAGGTGCTCCGGTGGGCTGGAAAAGGTGGATACAGTCCTAGGAGACTCTTTCCTAGGACTGTATCCACCTTTTCCAGCCCACCGGAGCACCTGAAGGCTGAACTAATTTATGCAGGATAAGTCATCAACTGCCGAGCCGAGAAGTTCGTGAAGAATCAAATTTTCTGTAAGTTCGCTCATCTCTAGTCGCCGCGTCTGAAGGGTTAATACAGGGCATCACCGCAATCGGTGATGTCTTGTATTAGCCGCGGGTCCCGGCCGTTGATGGTGTGTATTCCCGTATAGGTGTGTATTCCCGTATAGGTGTGTATTCGCCGTATAAGACGCACGGACTTTTCCCCCACAGTTTTGGGGAAGAAAAAGTGCGTCTTATACGGCGAAAAATACGGTACATTTTATATTGATTCACAAATACAATATGTCCACTTTATGTTGGCATCATAAAATGGACATATTTTTACTTTTTGAAGACATTAGAGGGTTTCAAAGTAGAGCAGCAATTTTCAAAATTTTCATGAAAATTTCAAAATCTGAAGGGACAGATGTTACAGAACTACAACTCCCAGCATGCCTGGGCAGTCTAGGCATGCTGAGAGTTGTAGTTTTGTAGAGAGTTGTAGTTGGAGGGCTACCGTTTGGGCACCACTGTATATAGTGGTCTCCAAACTGTGACCCTCCAGATGTTGCAAAACTACAACTCCCAGCATGCCCAGACAGCCTTTGGCTGTCTGGGCATGCTGGGAGTTGCAGTCCCGCTTTACTGCCACCTTCCTTGATGCCCTGTGCCGTCGCCTCCCTACCTCTGCCGCTGATCTCCGCTGATGTCACCGATGATCGGCGGTCCCCACCGCATCTTCTCCCCAGGTACCGGCCGCCATCTTCTCCCCCCGTTCTGCCCGACATCCAGGGGTGTCAGAGCGGGGGGGTTCCATGGTAACCCCCCGCCTTCAACTGCCATTGGTCAGTAGTCATTGCTGACTAATGGCAGGGGATAGGAGGGGGTGGCACCACTGAAACTGTCACTGACAGCTCCGATCATCCCTATTTTCTGGGCAATTGGGTCACCAGAGACCCGATCAGCCCGGAATAGCGACAAATCGCAGATCTGAATTGATCTGCGATTTGCCGCGATCGCCGACATGGGGGGGGTGGGTCTCAGGACCCCCCTGGGCGATATGCCGGGATGCCTGCTGAATGATATCAGCAGGCATCCCAGTCTGGTCCCCGCCTGGCGAGCAGCGGGGACCGGAATTCCCAAGGGCGTATCCATATGCCCTACGTCCTTAAGGGCTCAGGGTGCAGGGCGTATGCATACGCCCTGTGTCCTGAAGAGGTTAAAGGGGAACTCCACTGGAAAACTTTATTTTATTTTTTTAAATCAACTGGTGCCACAAAGTTAAACAGATTTGTAAATTACTTCTATTTAAAAATCTTAATCCTTCCAGTACTTATCAGTTGCTGTATCTTCCAGAGGAAGTTCTTTTCTTTTAGAATTTCCTTTCTGTCTGACCACAGTGCTCTCTGCTGACACCTCTGTCCATGTCAGGAACTGTCCAGAGTAGGAGCAAATCCCCATAGCAAACCTCTCCTGCTCTGGACACTTATAAGGGATAAGTAGTTGATCACTGGGACCCCCCTCCCACCCAACCCCCTCCCCCTGCTGCATAGGAATTTCCAATTATATTACAAAAAATCACGTATTTTTCGTCACTTTGAGAGTTTTCAGTGCAAAAGCCATTGTCCCTCCCTCTAGTAGTGACTAGACTACTTCCCATAAGAACTGTGAATTTACGGACCAGTCTACCTCAGGAACTGCTCTCAGCAGGAACAGTTGAGGCTTCAAAACGGGGTGAGATACATTCCTAGAACAATATAACATTAATGCTTATGCAGACACATAGCATCCCCGCTTCATCCTCCCATACCCCTTCCCTTCCACTTTCCTGAATGAACATGTTGGACATACTGTATGTCTGTGGAAGGGGCAAATACAGACAGCAGAGGGCCCCTGTGCAAAGAATGTGCCTGCCCCCCCCCCCCCCCCAAGAAAAAAATAAGATAAAATAATAAAAAAAAATACTGTAACTTACTACTATGCCATAGAATTGCACTGCAACTCACATTAATCTGCAGCATTAGGTAGGTTCCCTCACATTAGGTAGCGGTTTCCCCACATTAGGTAGCAGTTTCCCCACATTAGGTAGCATAGCTTCCCCACATTAGGTAGAATAGTTTTCCCACATTATTTAGCATAGTTTCTCTGCTTTAGGTGTGTGGTGAGCGTGCATACAGGCAATGGTGGAGTCTTGTGTGGTGAGTGTGCATACAGGTCATAGCATTGTGTGGTGAGTGTGCATACAGGCCATAGTGGAGTCTAGTGTGGTGAGCATGCATACAGGCCATGGTGGAGTCTTCTGTGGTAAGCGTGCATACAGGCCATGACAGTGTGTGGTGAGCGTGCATACAGACCATGGTGGAGTCTAGTGTGGTGAGAGTGCATACAGGCCATGGTGGAGTCTTGTGTGGTGAGCATGCATACAGGCCAAGGATCTTGTGTGGTGAGCGTGCATACAGGCCATGGTGGAGTCTTGTGTGGTGAGCGTGTATACAGGCCATGGCGGTGTGTGGTGAGCGTGCATACAGGGCATGGCGGTGTGTGGTGAGCGTGCATACAGGCCATGGTGGTGTGTGGTGTGTGTGCATATAGGCCATGGTGGAGTCTAGTGAGGTGAGCGTGCATACAGGCCATGACGGTGTGTGGTGAGCGTGCATACAGGCCATGACGGTGTGTGGTGAGCGTGCATACAGGCCATGGCGGTGTGTGGTGAGTGTGCATACAGGCCACGGTGGTGGAGTGCATCACTTACTATTTCCTTTGAGACAACAGTATCTGCTTATTCCAGGTCTTTTTGAAGTTCTCCACAATTGTCCTCGGCTCTTGGACATCTCTTCTGATTATTCTTCTCACCTGGTCGGGGTAAATTCTTGGTGAAATAATCCGACAGCGCTCACTGGAAAATTCAGGGACCTAGAAATGCTCCTGTATCCAACACCATTGTTATGCTTTCCAACAATTAGGTTGTGAAGGCCCGGAGACAGCTCTTTGCTTTTCCCCATCATGAGCCATCACTTAAAACTAAACCAGATATTATTTGTACTGACAAGGGGCTGGACTGCTTTGTAATTACTGATAGATTTCAGTTGTTGTCTTGGCTTTCCAGGCCCTTTTGCACCTCCCTTTCTTCATATATTCAATACTTTTTCCCGTGTCATGTCACATTATTACACATAACTTTTTAATTTCTGATTTTATTTGTTTTGGTTTCTTTGTATGTATCGATTACTTGAGTTGTTACCAACATATGGTGAAAATTTCATGTCAATAGAGTCTGGATATATATTTAGTGAGAAAAATGGCGACGTGTTCAATACTTATTTCACCCTCTATACATGCTCAGCTGAGCCGAGCATGCATGAATATGTGGATGGGATAGTTGGTTTACAAATAAACATTCAGCTAACAGTTATTTAAGGTGTGCAGAGGCTTTAAAGGGGTACTCCGGTGGAAAACCTTTTTATTTTTTATAAAGTGCTGCCAGAAAGTTAAACAGATTTGTAAATTACTTCTATTAAAAAATCTTAATCTTTTCAGTACTTATTAGCAGCTGTATGCTACAGAGGAAATTCTTTTCTTTTTGAATATGTTTTTTGTCTTGTCCACAGTGCTCTCTGCTGACCCCTCTGTCCATGTCAGAAACTGTCCAGAGCAGCATAGGTTTGCTATGGGGATTTTCTTCTGCTCTGGACAGTTCCTAATATGGGCATCAGGTGTCAGCAGAGAGCACTGTGGACAAGACAAAAAATAAATTCAAAAAGAAAATAATTTTCTCTGTAGCATACAGCTGCTAATAAGTACTGGAAGGGTAAAGATTTTTTAATAGAAGTAATTTTACAAATCTGAGGGGTACTCTGGTGAAAACCTTTTTTCTTTTAAATCAACTGGTGCCAGAAAGTTAAACATATTTGTAAATTACTTCTATTAAAAAATCTTAATCCTTCCAGTACTTATTAGCTGCTGAATGCTACAGAGGAAATTCCTTTCTTTTTGGAACACTGAAGACATCACGAGCACAGTGCTCTCTGCTGACATCTCTGTCCATTTTAGCAACCATGCATAGCGGATGTATGCTAAGGGCAGCATGGTGGCTCAGTGGTTAGCACTGCTGCCTTGCAGCACTGGGGACTTGGGTTCAAATCCCACTAAGGACAACAATAAAAAAAGAGTTATTATTATGACATCAGCAAAGAGCACTGTGGTCGTGATGTCATCAGAGAGAATTCAAAAAAGAAAATAATTTCCTCTGTAGTATTCAGCAGCTAATAAGTACAGGAAGGATTAAGATTTTTTAATAGAAATAATTTACAAATCTGTTTAACTTTCTGGCACCAGTTGATTTAAAAGAAAAAAGGTTTTCCACCGGAGTACCCCTTTAAGTACTCGGTGTGTATAGAGTCGGTCTGCACAAAGGTCAGTGCACTGTGTGTGCAGTCGCTTATCGCTGTCATCTCGCCATACTTGGAAGGGCTGAAGGTTAGTTGGCGCTGGGACCGAGTAAAGCGCTCAGCGCCTACTGTATCTGAGACGTGTAGAGAGCGGTGTCTGGGTCCCAGGGTTAATATGAAGGGAATAGTTTTGGGGTACGTTCACACGGGCGGATTACCTGCAGAATTTCCGCAGCATATTTGCATGCGGAAAATCCGCTGCAGATAATCTGCTACCAGTGAATTCAATGGGTCAGGAGAAAAATCTGCAAAACTGCCTCTATGGCGGATTTTCTGATGACCCATTGAAGTCAATGGTAGCAAAATCCGCCGCGGATTTTCCACAGCAAATACGCTGCGGAAATTCCGCAGGTAATCTGCCCGTGTGAACGTACCCTAAAAGGGGTCTTCCTCTACAGACAACACCCACCATAAGTCTCCTATTCAGGTTTATGGCGGTCTGTGGGACCCCCCGCTTTAGGAGCCTTCTGTGCATCACATGGCACCCACTGTCTCCATAGCATACGTGCCACCTGTGCCCACTGTGGCACGTATGCTATGAGAGTGGTCTCAAACTGTGGCCCTCCAGATGTTGCAAAACTTCAACTCCCAGCATGCCCGGACAGCCGTTGGCTGTCCGGGCATGCTGGGAGTTGAAGTTTTGCAACATCTGGAGGGCCACAGTTTGAGACCACTGCCCTAAAAAAAGCTTCCTATTGCCTATTAAACTAATGGCAATGGTTTTCAATGACTGGTGAGTTGTCAGGCATTAGGGGGCGCTCTGCGCTGAGCGATTTGAGCACATAGGAAAAGCTGAGGAGCCCATAGCAACCAATCAGATCGCTGCTTTCATTTTGCAGAGGCCTTATGGAAAATGAAAGCAGCGATCTGATTGGTTGCTATGGGCAACGGAGCAGCTTTTCCTCTGCACAGGCTCTGATAAATCTCCCCCTGTTCTGACGACTGGCGCCCCCTGCTGTCGGTGCCCCCTCTGATGTTAAAGGGGTCAGGGTGCACGTACACCACGTTTTTGCTATACAGTTCCCGTATACGGTTTCAAGTTGCAAACCGTACGGAACCGTATAGAAAACCGTATGCATTGACTTAACATTGTAAACCGTATGTCAAACGCATCATCCGGTTTAGTCCGTTTTGCGTCTTGTACGGTTTTGTCAGTTTTTTTTACCCGTACCCAAAACCGTAGACTACCACGTTTTTATGGTCCGGGTGAAAAACCGTGTTAAACCGTATCCGTTTTTTTTTTACATGGGAGTTAATGGGAACTATACAGAACCGTATGTGCGTACGGTTCCATCCGGTTTTCACCATACGTTTTTGACTTTGCAGGTTTTTTTCTTGGAATTTCAATCAAACAAGTGAAACTTTATTCATAATGGAGTGAAAAGTTAAAAACCTATACAGTTTTTCTTTCTTAAAAAACTGATGCAACAGGTTGAAATTTTTTACACACGTTTTGATACAGTTTAGTCCGGTTTTGAGGAATCCGTTTTTTCATCAAAAACCTTAACCAGGATTTACAAAAACAGCTGATGTCTTCTAGAAACAGCGCTACTCTTGTCCTCAGTTTGTATGTGGTATCGCAGCTCAGTACTATTGAAGTGAATGGAGCCAAGTTGTAATACCACACACAGCCTGCTCTGGAACACAGAAATTTTCAATAAAATAATAGTTTCATTTTAGATCTGTGATGTCCCAGTACGGGATGATGTGGCCCCGTACTATCCTCCTGTCCTGTCAGGCAGAGTCCTTGCATGTCCCCAGGGCTCCCCTGCAGCATACCCCCATTATGTATATAGGTTTGCCTCATTTAATGTACTGTTGCTTTAATGTTTGTACCACATGATTGTTACCCAGAGGGCTCCAGTGACCAGGTGACCCCTCCAAGTGACCTATGGGCTCCTTGCACAGCCCCTATATAACCAGGGGAGGGGCTGCAATCTCTCTCCTTCCTGCTGAGGTCCAGTGCAGTCGTCTCAGTGTCTGTGTCCAGAGCATTGGAGGCCTAAAGTCCTGCAGCCACAAGTCGGTCATCATTAAGTCAAGTCATCATATTGTCAGTCACCATCTCCGTCAAGTCAAGTCCATCTGTAGTCACCGGGGTCTGCACTAAAGTCAGTCTAACTACTGCAAGTCCCAGCAAGCCTGCGAGGTCCCCCTGTGTCACTGTTTACCTCCCTGGGATATTTGGCTGTACTGCAAAGACTATATCACCTGTCTTGCCTCAGTAAAGCTGCCGTTATCCTTCATCTGGCGTCGGTGTCTTCATTGCCCCCGTGCCTAACCCAGGATCAGAAGTATTACCTTCGAGTGGTTAAAGGGGTATTCCAGGAATTTTTTTTATTGGACTATGCTACAGGGGCTGTAAAGTTAGTGTAGTTCATAATATAGTGTCTGTACCTGTGTGTGACGGTTTTCTCACATTATGTGATTTTCACCCCACTATTTATTTTTACCAGCATACAAAATGACTGTTGTCTCAGATTTTTCCCAGGTTGCAATGCGGCCGAGACCTGACTCACTAGTCAGCTGATGACAGGGAGCCTGTCTGCTTCAATGGGTGGAGGGATCAATCTGCAACTAATGAAACAACTGTAGACACCCTGATTGAAAACCACAGGTCTTTTGTTTCAATAGGTGGGGTAAATGATGTGTGGGAGGGAGGAAAATGGCATTGTGGGATTTGTAGTAAAAAAACATAAGTCAAACGGGAAATACAAGTTCACAAAAAGCTAGCCACAGTGTTATGGTAATCTCACAACATAGCCATTTAGCCCCAAGACAAGCGCAGATCCTTCCTAAGCATGTCCATTACTGTCTGTCTGGTACGTACTAAAATCACCTTATGGTGGATGACCCCTTTAAGGCTAAACCAAGCCCTGGCGTCACGACAAGAAGGGGTTAATACCATCTACCCCTCAGTAGCACTGTGCAGATCTAGGAGAAAATCTACAACGAGCCACAGCGCAACGTAAGCGACTGAGATTCTCTACACCCTACTTAAGCTGCTGCTAATCTGTAGTCTAGGGAACGTGTCGTGTAGGTGACTAATGAGGATTGTAGTCCCTTATGTGTCACTTGGAGGAGTGGTGTAATCCACAATTCCTCAGTGGAGCCCACATACTTCTGATAGTCAGGATTTTGGGAGTAACAGAATTTGGTCACTGTCCCTTTAGTATCATGCGTTGTCCTCAGACAATGCTTGTAGCAAATGTTATTCTTTAGTGCTTTTGTGTGTCTTTGTATATGTTTATTGCAGATGTATGGGATTTTATTCTGTCATTTCTTGAGTTAACTGGAAAAGGATCTTCTGAGTAACTTTAGAACTTCGCTCCACTTACTTTTTATGAACAAGGCTGAGACCCAACACAGAAAGGCCCATTCTGGAAAAGATCCCTTTGCCATCTGACTTCTCCCATGTCGTGGCCCAGGTACTGTTATGGGGTAATCATTTTATCTCCACCCTTCTTCTAGGTGAGGACCCTACCGTATATACTCGAGTATAAGCCGACCCGAATACAAGCCGAGGCCCCTAATTTCACCCCAAAAACCAAGGAAAAGTTATTGACTCGACTATAAGCCTAGGGTGGGAAATACATCATCCCCCCTGTCATCATCCAGACCCCCGTCATCATCCCCCCTGTCATCATCCAGACCCCCGTCATCATCCCCCCTGTCATGGCCTGGCAGAGGAAGCTACAGGACCTTGACAGAACCCTAGCTACCAGGATCATTCTTTAATTCTCTTAAAGAGGTTATCCAGGAAAAAACTTTTTTTTATATATCAACTGGCTCCAGAAAGTTAAACAGATTTGTAAATTACTTCTATTAAAAAATCTTAATCCTTTCAGTACTTATGAGCTTCAGAAGTCTAGGTTGTTCTTTTCTGTCTAAGTAATCTCTGATGACACGTGTCTCGGGAACCGCCCAGTTTAGAAGAGGTTTGCTATGGGGATTTGCTTCTAAACTGGGCGTTTCCCGAGACACGTGTCATCAGAGATTACAACCTTAACTTCAGAAGCTCATAAGTACTGAAAGGATTAAGATTTTTTAATAGAAGTCATTTACAAATCTGTTTAACTTTCTGGAACCAGTTGATATATATATATATATATATATATATATATATATATATATATATATAAAAAAAGTTTTTTCCTGGAATACCCCTTTAAGTCAGTGTCAATTTACTGGGTGAAAGCACCACAAGTCCCAGCAAGGAAACAGGGATCCAAAGGGGTTATGCTGCATCCTCTCCATACTGTCTGTGTATTACCATCTGCACCAAGGTCAGAAAAGACAGTTATCCCTAACCTGACGTTGGTGTGTTCATTTATTCCCCGTGTCTGGCCCAGGAGAAACTGTCTCCAACCTTGGACCTTGTATAGGATAACAGTGCCCTGGCATCACGGAGTTATAAGGTATTTCCTAGCACCCCCGTGGCTACCACAACCATCTCGGCATATCCTTTGCTAGTCCATGCGAAATGGTCATCGGTTATCCCCGAGATACAGGATGAAAGGTGAGAGTCAAACCTCAATGTTTCAATAAGATGATATAGTAAACATCCTTCATCAGTCCTATATGACGCCTGTTTCGTGTGCATTGCCTGTCCTCTTCTGACTGTATTCGGTGTTGATTATGTCCATCTTATCTGGGTGTGCCAACCTATCCAGTCCTTTTGGAGTGATGTGCTATCCTTCTGTGCTGACTAAGAGGTGGCATGTAGGTAGATTATGGGTGTCGTGACTGTGACTATAGTTTAGGGCTGGACGGTGTACCGGTTCACACTGAATACCGAAATTTTTGTGCTGCGCAAAACCGGTTTGACCCCTCCCCCTCGGGAATGAAGGAATTATCAGCCCAGCGCTGCACTGTCCCCACATCGGGGAACTAATCATATGTGACCCGCGAGCGCAGTTCTGCCCCCCCCCCCCCCCAATTATTTATTAGAGCTGTGCTGTCCCCATCGGGGTACTACTCATACATGTAACCCGCAAGCACTGCCCTCCTGGTCCTCCTGTTTGTTGCGGCCGCTGGAGCTGACACTCTATACCAGTGGTCTTCAACCTCCAGATGTTGCAAAACTACAACTCCCAGCATGCCCGGACAGCCGTTGCTGTCCGGGCATGCTGGGAGTTGTAGTTTTGCAACATCTGGAGGTCCGCAGATTGCAAACCACTGCTCTATACCGTATCCCTATACCCGGGCTGCAAAAATTAAACAAAATAAACTTTAACTCACCTTCCCCGTCGGACCAGCTTCCCAGGGAATAGAATGTCGGACAGCCGTCAGCCTATCACCGGCCGCCGCAGCGATGTTCCGCCTCGGTTGAGCCCACTGTCATGAAAGGGAGCCGGCTCCTTACATGACAGCGGGCTCAGCCTATCACCGGCCAAGGCGGAACATCGCTGCGGCCGGTCATAGGCTGACGGCTGCCCGACGTTCACGTCCCCAGGAAGAGCGTAAGGCCAATGTCGGAACGTGCATTAGTTTATTTTGTTTACCTTTTGCAGCGCGGGCACATTGGCATAGGGATGCCGCACAGAATAGAGAGTGTCAACGCCGGCAGCCGCAACAAACAGGAGGACAAGGAGGGCAGCACTTGCGGGTGACTTGAGAAAGTACCCCGATGGGGACAATGCATCGCTGGGCTAATAATTAATTTTGGGGTGGGGGTGGGGGGGGGAATACAGTTATATACCGTGGAACCGCCATAAGTTACAAGAATACCGCGATACACATATTTGGCCATATTGCCCAGCCCTACTATAGTTTGTGACGCCAGGAGTGTTAACAACTACACTACCATGGATGAAGCAGTTGCCAGTGCCAAGCGCCGGGTAAGAAATATCACAAATGCAAGGTTAGGGAAACCACTTGAACTTTACTTCAGGAATTTGCAACGTTGTACAAACAGGACAGGTTCATTTAGTGCAATATTCGCTGAAGGCTTTAACAGAGAACCACAATTGTTTCTTGCCACTATGGGACTTGTAGTCCTACTTGACTTTGATATAGCTTAGACTGGTCTGGACTTGACTTGGACAGACTGACAGGGATTTGACTTAGGTAAGGCTTGACTTGACTTTGGACCTGACAACCAGTAACTCTGCAACTTCATTTGTGAAATCCTGTGTAAGGGCTTACCGCCAGGGTGGACTTGAATGGACCAGAGCTGCCTGAGGCTTTCACTCCCATTATCCTCTTCTTTGGCTAATGGGGCCCGTCCGCTCACTAGGCACTTCTCCCTAAAGCAGACTTTTCGGCAGGATCCTGGTGAAGGGTGATGTCGCTCAGGAAAGAAGATGGTTGCAGTAACTGGGTCTCTGAGGTCTGTCCTCATGTGGTGGGGTACAGGACATACACAGCAGTGGGCTAGACTTGACCTCTACTCACTCTCCTCTCTCCCCACCACTCCTCACAACTGATGAGCTCTTCCCCTTCTAGACAGACCTGGGGGAACAGGGCAGAAGGTCCTAACTGGCCAAAGTGCTCGCGTGGTTCTCTGTGCATCCTCCAGCACAAACAAAATTAACCCTTTCATGAAAATAACAAATTACCAATGCATTAAATGAGTAACAATACAGTGGAATACATTATGACACAGACAACGAGTAAACCTGAGCAATGGGCCGAGCAGACACAGTAAAGCTACATCTACCTGACAGGGCAGGTGGACAAGCGTGTTCCGCACTGGGATACCACACTTTCTCTCCTCCTTGCTGGGACTTTCTGTACCATTTACCATAGAGGAATGTAGCTTTGGTTCTTTAGATGAAGAGCTCAGGCAATATTAAAGGGGTTACCCAGGAAAAAACTTAGATATATGTATATATATATATATATATATATATATATATATATATATATATATATCTCAACTGGCTCCAGAAAGTTAAACAGATTTGTAAATTACTTCTATTAAAAAATCTTAATCATTTCCGTACTTATGAGCTGCTGAAGTTGAGTTGTTCTTTTCTGTCTAAGTGCTCTCTGATGACACGTGTCTCGGGAGCTGTCCAGAGTAGAAGCAAATCCCCATAGGAACTGCACAGAGCAGAAGAGGTTTGCTATGGGAATTTTCTTCTACTCTGGACAGTTCCCGAGACACGTGTCATCAGAGAGCACTTGGACAGAAAAGAATAACTCAACTTAAGCAGCTGATAATTATTGGAAGGATTAAGATTTTTTAATAGAAGTAATTTACAAATCTGTTTAACTTTCTGGAGCCAGTTGACCTTAGAAAAAAAAATAATAATAATTTTCCTGGAATACCCCTTTAAACATTTTCCTGTGGGAAACAAACACTCTTTCTCATGCAAAAATCTACTGTACTGCGATGAACGACAGATCAACTCCCCTCACGAGTTATGTGGCAGGAGCTTGTGAATTTATTATACGAGAAGGTGGTGAATCCGCACCGTCGTTGCCCAGAAAAATACTCCAAGATCTGGGGTATCTGGAATGAGGCTATGAATACGATTGGGGCAGCGGCGCCCCCTGTAGTTCACTTTAGCTGTAACTGTTGCCCTTTCCCCCCTGAAATCTCAGTGTCAAGAAGCAAATAAAAAAAAAAAAAAAAAGAAACTTTATCTTCTTGCCCCGAAAGAAAACACAAGGGGGGGGGGGACATTTATCAAAGCATTTAGTAGGGTTTTTTTTGGCTTAAAATTGTCACTGAAAAGTCGCATGTGTGACAACTCTATTTTTTGTGTGACTTTTTGATTGTGCAGGGCCCTAAGCAAAAAATAAATAAATAAATAAATGAATAAACTCGCTTACCAAAGCAAAAAGTGATTTCTGACTTGCAGTGGTCAGAGATTTATCAAGTGCGAAAGTCGCAAAAAAGTCGCATCACGCGAAAAAAAAACTACTAAATTTACTCCAGCTCAGACATGGAGCAGAAAAAGCAAAAATAAAAAAAAAACACATTAAAAAATTGCTTACGTGAAAGAAATTTAACAACAGGTGGAAACCAGTGGATAAATAAGTTGCACATAAGCAAAAAAATAGAAAGAAAAAAAAAGAACTAAAAAAAGGAAAACATAAGCAAAGACTGATAAATGTCCCCGAGGTGTGACAGACGCTGCTCTGCGTGTTTTCCCTCCTCTGGATCTCACCGGGGGGAGGTCTCTGAGGCTTCTCCTCCCGGATACAATGATTCAGCAGCCGTGACCTCAGACATGATATCCGCCGCTCTGAGACACTGCAGGATTAAGGTCCATCCAGTGCTGCAGACATGCAGGGGCTTACATGGGGCTGCCGCCGCCGCCGCCGCTGGAGTAGTAGAAGGGGACAAGAAAGTGAAGACAATAGAAGATTTACCTGGACCCTCCCTGCTCACCGACCTCTACTGGTTCTTCATCAGGGGGTACCTGCTGTATACTCATGAGCTCCAGGTCAGACTGAAATATCTATCTATCTATCTCATATCTATCTATCTATCTCATATCTATCTCATATCTATCTATCTATCTATCTATCTCATATCTATCTATCTCATATCTATCTCTCTATCTCTCATATCTATCTATCTATCTCATATCTATCTATCTCATATCTATCTATCTCATATCTATCTATCTATCTATCTCATATCTATCTCTCTATCTCTCATATCTATCTATCTATCTCATATCTATCTCATATCTATCTATCTATCTCATATCTATCTATCTATCTATCTCATATCTATCTATCTATCTCATATCTATCTATCTCTCATATCTCATATCTATCTATCTCATATCTATCTATCTCATATCTATCTATCTCATATCTATCTATCTATCTATCTCATATCTATCTATCTCTCATATCTATCTATCTATCTCTCATATCTCATATCTATCTCTCATATCTCATATATATTTATCTATCCATATCTATCTCATATGTATCTATCTCATATCTATCTATCTATCTATCTATCTATCTATCCATCTATCTCATATCCATCTCATATCTATCCACCTCATATCTATCTCATATCTATCTATCTATCTATCTATCTCATATCTATCTATCTCATATCTATCTATCTATCTCATATCTATCTATCCATCTCATATCTATCTATCTCATATCCATCTCATATCTATCCACCTCATATCTATCTCATATCTATCTATCTATCTATCTATCTAGTAATCCAGAGAGCAGCAGCACACAAAAAATGTGAAAAAACGTGGGTTTTATTGCATTTTTCCAGTGCAAAAATCAGAGAGCAACGTTTCCGCGGCCTCTCGCCGCCATTATCAAGCTCGAGCATAGAAAACATGCTGCTCTGGACAGTTCCTAAAATGGACAGAGGTGTCAGCAGAGAGCACCGTGGTCATGACAGAAGAGAAATCCAAAAATAAAAGAATTTCCTCTGTAGTATTCAGCAGCTAATAAGTACTGGAAGGATTAAGATTTTTTTAATAGAAGTCATTTACAAATCTGTTTAACTTTCTGGCACCAGTTGATAAAAAAAAAAGCAGTTTTCAACCGGAGTACCCCTTTAACATACTCCTACTGTATAATCATTAGACTGATCATGTGATCAGTTTTTAGCAGATTGCGCTCTATCTATATAGTGTACGGACGGTAGATGATCCGCCTTTCGTGCCCGGTCTATGATGATCACACAGGTATCTCATTGGCATTGACATCACACAGCACAAGATAATGGGGGAATAAACCATAATAATACCATGGACCAGTGGTCTTCAACCTGCGGACCTCCAGATGTTGCAAAACTACAACTCCCAGCATGCCCGGACAGCCAACGGCTGCCATAGACCTTGTGCATATGTAGGAGAGTCACAAATTTTGTGCAGAAGTTTTGTGTTTTAGCCAATCTGCTCTGCGCTCACAAATGGATGGGGCTCTTATATACAATACCATATTATACCCACATAGTACTATCATATACTACCCTATATACATCACCATAGTACTATCATATACTACCCTATATACATCACCATAGTACTATCATATACTACCCTATATACATCACCATAGTACTATCATATACTACCCTATATACATCACCATAGTACTATCATATACTACCCTATATACATCACCATAGTACTATCATATACTACCCTATATACATCACCATAGTATACCCACATAGTACTGCCATATACTACCCTATATACATCACCATAGTATACCCACATAGTACTGCCATATACTACCCTATATACATCACCATAGTATACCCACATAGTACTGCCATATACTACCCTATGTACATCACCATAGTACTGCCATATACTACCCTATATACATCACCATAGTACTATCATATACTACCCTATATACATCACCATAGTATACCCACATAGTACTGCCATATACTACCCTACATACATCACCATAGTATACCCACATAGTACTGCCATATACTACCCTATATACATCACCATAGTATACCCACATAGTACTGCCATATACTACCCTATATACATCACCATAGTATACCCACATAGTACTGCCATATACTACCCTATGTACATCACCATAGTATACCCACATAGTACTATCATATACTACCCTATATACATCACCATAATATACACCCACATAATACTGTCATACACTACCCTATACACAGTACCATATTATGCCCACATAGTACTATCATATACTACCCTATATACATCACCATAGTACTATCATATACTACCCTATATACATCACCATAGTACTATCATATACTACCCTATATACATCACCATAGTATACCCACATAGTACTGCCATATACTACCCTATATACATCACCATAGTATACCCACATAGTACTGCCATATACTACCCTATATACATCACCATAGTATACCCACATAGTACTGCCATATACTACCCTATATACATCACCATAGTATACCCACATAGTACTGCCATATACTACCCTATATACATCACCATAGTATACCCACATAGTACTATCATATACTACCCTATATACATCACCATAATATACACCCACATAATACTGTCATACACTACCCTATACACAGTACCATATTATGCCCACATAGTACTGCCATATACTACCCTACAAACATTACCATAGTATACACCCACATAATACTGTCATACACCACCCTATATACATTACCATATTATACCCTAATAATACTGTTATACACAATACCATATTATACCCACAGAGTACTATCATAAACTACCCTATAAGCTGTACCATATTATACTCTAATGATGCTGTCATACACTTCCCTGTACACAGTACCATCTTATACCCACATAGTACTATCATATACTACCCTACAAACATTACCATAGTATACACCCACATAACACTGTCATACACCACCCTATATACAATACCATAATATACCCACTTAGTACTTCCATATACTACCCTACAAACATAACCATAGTATACACCCACATAATACTGTCATACACTTCCCTATACACAGTACCATCTTATGCCCACATAGTACTGCCATATACTACCCTATACACTGTACCATATTCTACCTTAATAATATTGTCATACACTACCCTATATACAATACCATATTATACCCACATAGTACTGCCATACACTACTCTATAAACATTACCATATTATACCCTAATAATACTGTCATACACTTCCCTATACACAGTACCATCTTATGCCCACATAGTACTGCCATATACTACCCTATAAACATCACCATAGTATACACCCACATAATATTGTCATACACTACCCAATAAACATCACCATAGTATACCCACATAGTACTGTCATATACTACCCTATAAACTGTGCCATATTATACCCTAATAATACTGTCATACACTTCCCTATACACAGTACCATCTTATGCCCACACAGTACTGCCATATACTACCCTATAAACATCACCATAGTATACACCCACATAATACTGTTATACACCACCCTATATACATTACCATCTTATGCCCACATAGTACTGACATATACTACCCTATAAACATCACCATAGTATACACCCACATAATACTGTTATACACTACCCTATATACATTACCATCTTATGCCCACATAGTACTGCCATACACGACTCTATATACATTACCATATTATACCCTAATAATACTGTCATACACTTCCCTATACACAGTACCATCTTATGCCCACACAGTACTGCCATATACTACCCTATAAACATCACCATAGTATACACCCACATAATACTGTTATACACCACCCTATATACATTACCATCTTATGCCCACATAGTACTGACATATACTACCCTATAAACTTAACCATAGTATACACCCACATAATACTGTTATACACCACCCTATATATATTACCATCTTATGCCCACATAGTACTGACATATACTACCCTATATACATTACCATCTTATGCCCACATAGTACTGACATATACTACCCTATAAACTTAACCATAGTATACACCCACATAATACTGTTATACACCACCCTATATATATTACCATCTTATGCCCACATAGTACTGACATATACTACCCTATAAACATTACCATAGTATACACCCACATAATACTGCCATACAGTACCCTATAAACATCACCATAGTATACACCCACATAGTACTGCCATACACCACCCTATATACATTACCATAGTATACACCCACATAATACTGCCATACACTGCCCCAATAACAATCTCTGTATTTCGGCTGCTGCAGGATTCTTTCTTATCATGTTCTCTCTCTATATACATCATCAGCTGATATACAAGAAGCGCTATGGAGCATTATGGAAATCCACCAACAACAAGAGCTACATGGTGAACATCGCAGATCCGGCCATTTTGGAGGTTTTGTTGCGTCAGGAGGGAAAGTATCCGACAAGGACCGAGATCGACCACTGGAGGCTACATCGGGAAGTGCGGAGACTTTCTTGTGGACCCTTCACAGAGTGAGTTGGCTACATGGGGGTTGTGTGTATTGTTAAGCTCAGAGCTCTGCTCCATCTACCAGGATCACCCGGGAGCTGAGCTCATCATACATGGTGAGTACCGGCTGCTATCAGCAACCGCCTCTTACCGCTAGTGGACGACATCAGCTATCGCACTCATGGTGACCATTTAACCCTTTAAATGCCCCAATCAATAGCGATTGCAGCATCTAGACGGCTTTGTAGTAAATAAGCTCACACTATTGCTTTTTATACAATTCCCAAAATGACGTCTCCGTGTATTTTTCAGGCGTGGAGAGAAGTGGCATAGTCTGAGGACCATCCTGAACCAGAAGATGCTAAAGCCCAAAGAAGTCAAGAGCTATGTCGGGAGCATCAATGAGGTGGTCTCTGACTTCATGACCAGACTTCAGGAGTTACGGCAGCAGAGCACATCCGGGGACACGGTCAGCGACATGGCCAATGAGCTCTACAGATTCGCTTTTGAAGGTATCTGAAGTATGAAGGGAGATCATAGAGTCATTGGACAGTATGTACAGGTGCAAGAAAAAGTCATTGAACCCTTTGCAAGTAGATGGGTGTCTGCATTTCTCTGCAAAAGACCAGGGGCTAGAGCCCATGGCCCAAGCCACTCCCCTAACCACACCAAAGCCACGCCCCTAACCACACCCCAGCCACACCCCTAACCATGCCCTCATTCACACCCAATCACGCACAGTATACCAGTATACAAGGAGAATTTTCACCATACATATTACCGCCATACTGTCAGTGACCATATCTAACCAAAACTAAAACCAATATTACCAATAACACCAGTACAAAAAACTAAAATTCTCAGCAGCTCCAAACAAATGAAACAAGTGCACAGGTGCACACTGCTAGTTTTGTGTGTTACCAGTAGGAACAAATCATACCACCATACAATGACCACCACCATTACCACTGACCAATAACACTACTAATTTGTTACTGAATAAAATAAACTATAAAAAAGATCATGGGGGAGATTTATCAAAACCTGTTGTCACGATTCGGCTGGCTGGAGGTGGATCCTCTGTGCCAGAGAGGGATTGGCGTGGACCGTGTCGGTGGACCGGTTCTAAGTTGCTACTGGTTTTCACCAGAGCCCGCCGCAAAGCGGGATGGTCTTGCAGCGGCGGTAACAACCAGGTCGTATCCACCGGCAACGGCTCAACCTCTCTGACTGCTGAGACAGGCGCGGTACAAGGGAGTAGACAAGAGCAGGGTCGGACGTAGCAGAAGGTCAGGGCAGGCAGCAAGGATCGTAGTCAGGGGCAACGGCAGGAGGTCTGGAACACAGGCTAGGAACAAACAAGGGAACGCTTTCACTAGGCACAATGGCAACAAGATCCGGCAAGGAAGTGCAGGGGAAGTGAGGTTATATAGGGAAGTGCACAGGTGAAGGTACTGATTAAAACCCATGCGCCAATCAGTGGCGCACCGGCCCTTTAAATCGCAAAGACAAGGCCTCTGCAAAATGAAAGAAGCGATCTGATTGGTTGCTATGGGCAACTGGGCAACTTTTCCTCTGTACAGGTTTTGATAAATCTCCCCCCATATTCCCAAATACATTCACCACACAGGAGGTACATACCAGCTGTGCACAGGATCTGTATACCATATAAGTGATTATATACAGGACCATATAGAAGTAGTGGGCAGCAAATCTACTAAAGCAAATCTGCAGCAGAAAATACGCACGTGTGAACTTAAACATAAAGTTACATCTAGGCACTCACAGATGGCGTCTTTTCTGATCAGCGGCGTCCTCTTTCCTTTTATTCTCCATTCGGATCAGACCAACATGACGGCTTCTTCCGGCCAAAACTTCATCTCTTCGGCATCTGCAGGACAAACATGTTAGACTCTGCATTTTTCCAGTGCCCTCGTCTACACAGTCTCCCAATCTATAGGCCTCCATACTGCAAAAAATGCCCCCTTGGTGTCCCGCTCAGAAAAATGGACATGTAGGTAGCCAAGTAGTCAGGTATTTAGGTAGGTAACTAGCCCGGTAGTTAGGTAGCCATTTTTTTTAGGTAAGTAGGTAGGTAGTCAGGTATGTAGCTAGGCAGTTAGGTAGCCATATATGTAGATAAGTTAGGTAGCCCAGCATGACAGTAGGTAAGTGTTCCCAACACGGGTAACTTTGGCTGTCTGGGCATGCTGGGAGTTGTAGTTTTGCAACACCTGGAGGCACCCTGGTTGTGGGTTCTTGGAAGCCGTTCAATGCAGTGTTTTTTTTGTTTTGTTTTTTTGATTTTTACAACCAAGGTGCCTCTAGATGGTGCAAAACTACAACTCCCAGCAAGCCCAGTCTGGGCATGCTGAGAGTTGTAGTTTTCCTACATCTACAGAGGGATGGCTGTGGGGTCGTGGTCTGACCAACACCTCTACCCCACCTCTTCACCATGTGGGTCAATGTAGGCATCATAGTTCCCCCACATTAGGTAGGCAGGACAGTTCCCCCACATTAGGTAGGCAGCATAGTTTCCCCACATTAGGTAGCAGTTTCCCCACATTAGGTAGCATAGATTCCCAACATTAGCTAACAGTTTGCACTTATTAGGTAGCATAGATTCCCCACATTAGGTAGCATAGTTTCCCCACATTAGGTTGCATTCCCCATATTAGGTAGCAGTTTGCACTTATTAGGTAGCATAGATTCCCCACATTAGGTAGCATAGGTTCCCCACATTAGGTAGCCTAGATTCCCCCCATTAGGAAGCATAGTTTCCCCACATTAGGAAGCATTGTTTCCCCACATTAGGAAGCATTGTTTCCCCACATTAGGAAGCATAGTTTACCCACATTAGGAAGCACAGTTTACCCACATTAGGAAGCATAGTTTACCCACATTAGGAAGCATTGTTTCCTCACATTAGGTAGCATAGATTCCCAACATTAGGTAACAGTTTGCACTTATTAGGTAGAATAGATTCCCCACATTAGGTAGCATAGTTTCCCCACATTAGGTTGCATTCCCCACATTAGGTAGCAGTTTGCACTTATTAGGTAGCATAGATTCCCCACATTAGGTAGCATAGGTTCCCCACATTAGGTAGCCTAGATTCCCCCCATTAGGAAGCATAGTTTCCCCACATTAGGAAGCATTGTTTCCCCACATTAGGAAGCATTGTTTCCCCACATTAGGAAGCATTGTTTCCTCACATTAGGTAGCAATTTCCCCACATTAGGTAGCATAGAATCGAAAATGCAAAAACTAAAATTGTCCGGGCCTTAAGGGGTTTATTGTGCTGTGTTAATGCTCAGTTAACAAGCGCTGATGTTTACTCAATGAATAATGACATAAATAATGCAACCACTTGCGTGCTATTAGTTTAGTTACATTGAGTTACAGTCTATTATTATGACTTAGAGAACAATCAGACCAAACGTTATTACTGATCAAGTCCGAAAATTCTTCCGAATAATAAGGGTGGAGGTACTTACCTACATGACAGTAAGGGGTGAAGTCCTAGTGTTGACCTGATGATGTGTACACAATGGGGAGCACAAGGACGTCAGTATCAGAGGATCCAACACCAGCAGTGATGTCATCAGCGGACTGAAGGGAACGTCATGATATCGGGTCACAGGCTGCATTAATGGACAATACTAGAGTGAAGGAAAGATTACTATATTTATTTAATTCTGCATTTAGTGTGTATTAATGGGGTTATCCAGCAAAAATGTATATCCTGGTGGGCCTTCTAAAAAATAGAAAAAAAACTATACCTACCTTGCTCTGGTCCCCCGCAGCCTCTGTCCAATCTCCCGATCTTTTCGTTGTAGGACCTGCCCACTAAGCCAATCGAGGGATGAGATGTGACAGATCTGTGTCCAGTGATTGGCTGAGATGGCAGGTCCTGCTCTGAGGACACGTCTCGGAAGCAGGAAGAAGTGAGAAAATCGGGAGGACAAAGGAAAACAGTAACTGTGGGGGACCAGGGCTAGGTAAGTATAGATTTTTTTTATATATACTGTATGATTTATGAAAAATACCAGATAATCCTTTTAGGGTAGGGTCACATGTATCCCATGTAAGGTGGATTTCCAGCAGCTGAAATTCATCTTGCAGATTTTCCACTGCGGAATTCCACAAGCAGAATTCCATAGTGGAAAATCCGCAAGCAGAATTTCAACAGCAGGAAGCAGCAGATGGTCTACGTGTGACCCTACCCCAAGAGGGTAAATCAGCAGAGCATTTCCAACCTAAACAAGACCTGTAAAGGGATGATCCAGGCTTTATAGTAGATGGCCTATCCTGACTATGACATCATCTAGTCTTTCCCAGGAGTGTCCTACATCGTATTCGAGACTCGGATCGGCTGTCTGGAGAAGCAAATCCCCCCCGAAACCCAGAAGTTTATCGATTCCATAGCCCAGATGTTCAGGAGTTTTGTGTTTGTGGCCTACCTGCCCCCGTGGATGCAGCCGTTCCTCCCCTATATGAAGCTGTACATGGAAGGTTGGGACAACGTGTTTGACTTTGGTGAGTCGATGTCGGCGACACATTTTCAACACTTTTAGATGCTTCACTTTGATCACGACATCTGAAGGGTTATTGCTGGGCATTGGTGCTCAGGCCGATGTCCTGCATTAGTGGTGAGTCCTGGCTGCCGATAGAAGCCAGTACTCACCAGGTATGAAGTGTGAAGCTTGTTAGCACTGTATACACCCGGGTGTATAGTAAATTTGTTTCACTTTATATTTTAGTTTGTAAAATAAATCATATTATGCACTTTATAATATATATATATTTTCTATATGTAACGCATTTTATATTAATGTATTGATAGATTATATGAATTTGGCACTTTATGATGCACTATTATTAAGTATATATGTATTGATTTCATTGTAATGCATTGGCCACTTTAATATGGAGTGTTTTTGGATAGTGGTTGAAATTCCCATACTTAGAATTCCATATAGTACATCCTCCTAGTGCGCATGCTCGGCGATTCCACAGTTCGGGCGCCTCTCCCTGGACTCGATTGGTAGCTTCCGCCCATGCTCCTTGACACTGAGTGACGTGGGGCATGCTCGGACGCGATGGCGCAGTTTGGGACGGGTGGGATTCTGGGACGGGACGCAGAGCAGGAGTCGGATACGGAAGATGGGGGAGATTTATCAAAACCTGTGCAGAGGAAAATTGCCCAGTTGCCCATAGCAACCAATCATATCGCTTCTTTCATTTTTCAGAGGCCTCTTTATAAATGAAAGTAGCGATCTGATTGGTTGCTATAGGCAACTCAGCAACTTCTCCTCTGGACAGGTTTTGAATAAATCTCCTCCATGATGGCGTCCGTGATATGGGTATATATAAAAAGGCAGCTGAGACAGACTATACTGCTTACTCACTGCTTTCTTCCTCGAATATGCGAATAGAACGAATACACGAAATTCACAAATATAGGACGAATATTCGTCTATATATTCGCGAAATATCGCGAATAGGAATATGGGCAATGCCGCTCATCACTATTGGTGTTAACCCGGGCGTCCACCCCTAGACATCTTATCCCCTATCCTGATTGTAAGGGTCCATCCGCTGGGGACCCCAGCGATCTCCCTGCTGCCCCCAGCGTTCGTTTAGAGCATTGGGTGCAGCGTCGGAGGCTCGTGACGTCACAGCCGCGCTCCGCTCGTGACGTCACGGCCACGCCCCCTCAATGCAAGTCTATGGGAGGGGGCGTGACGGCCGTCACGCCCCCTCCCATAGACTTGCATTGAGGGGGCATGGCGGTGACGTCACGAGCAGGGTGTAACCGTGACGTCACAAGCCTTCGCCCCGCATCGCCAGTCATACGGCACGCAGCGTAATTCGCTCCGTGCACGGGATGTCTGGGGTGCTGCAGCCGAGATCGCGGGAGTCCCCAGCGGCGGGACCCCTGCGATCAGACATCTTATCCCCTATCCTTTGGATAGGGGAAAAGATGTCCAGGGGCGGAGTACCCCTTTAAGGTGTTAAAGGGTGCATGATTAATCCAGCTGTGTAAAGGCTGAGTACCTAAGCGCCAATGTTTAGGGCTCATTCACACTACGGAATCTCTACCGGAAAGGCGCCATTTCCATAGACGACAATTTAGAGCGGATTCTGCCAAAATAATGAACATCTTCATTCTATTAATTCCACCTTTATCCCCCTGCAGGTAAGAAGCTGGTGGATAAGAAGATGGAGGAGATCCAGTCCCGGCTGGAGAGAGCGGAGGAGGTGCAGGGAGAACACCTGACCCACCTGCTCTCCGGCGGTAAACTCAGCGTGGCGGAGGTGTACGGCAGTGTGTGCGAGCTGCTGCTGGCCGGCGTGGACACCGTGCGTAAGCCTCCATCTTCTCATTTACCTCCAATGTAACAAGTGACCTGAGGATCCGCAGATATATATATATACTGTGTGACCTGGTGCTATGGGATCTACGCCGATCTGCAGTCACACATTTACATTTTTGGGTATCATTAATATAATGTTATACACGACACAGAGGCCATTGCTAGAAATAAAAGTAAACATGAGGAGGGAGACTTATCAAAACCTGTGTAGAGGAAGAGTGGTGCAGTTGCCCATAGCAACCAATCAGAACGCTACTTTCATTTTTTTTTTTTAAAAAGGCCTCTGAAAAGTAAAAGAAGGGCTCTGATTGGTTGCTGTGGGTAACTGCGCCGCTGGTCATCTGCGCAGGTTGTGACAAATCTCTCCCAAAGGTCCTTATTGCTGAAGAAGGGGTCTTTTTGTTCCAATTCCACATAAAGGGGGGCGCTGTTGCATTGATTCTTATGAAAATATTCACAGTCTGGTGTGGCCAGAAAGTGGTACTGCAAGTATATTGAGCCGCCTCCCCCATTATGCTGGAATTTGGGGGCTGTGGACAATTCAGATCTGTTTGTTTATAATTATTTTGTCAGATTGAGGCCAAGTTTACACACTGTAAAGTCAGAACATAAAAAATGGCCGTAATTCATACGCATTTTTTTTATTCAATGTTATCTTTGTTGTTAATAATTATAATAATAATAATAATTATTATTATTTTTATTATTGTTATTATTATATAATCATAAATAATAATAATTATTATTATTCATATTGTTATTAATAGTTTTATAATTTTTATTATTAATAATAATAATAATAACATAACATTTAATTAAAAAAATTTATTCCAATGCTATAATTGCATTTTTTTTAATTCAGTGTTATTTTTAGTATTATTACTACTACTACATAATAATAATAATAATAAAATAATTGTTCTTATTGTTGTTATTATTATTACACTTAAAAATGCCGACTTTTGTGAAACAACACAGGAGTGGGGTGGGGGGTAATTAAGATGGCACAGGTAATAAACGTGTACAAGCCCCTCCCCTAATAAAGCTTTGAATCACCCCCCCCCCCCTTTCCCCATTTTATATATATATTTATATACTCAGAGATGCCATCTTTCTTCGTAGACATACAAATACATATACAGGCTAATTTTTATTTGTATGTTTTTTTGCGCAATGATCTGTATTTTTTATTCGTATAATTTTTCTTTTGATGGGATTTTTTGATGGCTTTTTATTAGTTTTTTTTTTCTGGTGTATGATGTGACCTAAAATCTGCAATTCTGGACTTCGGTATTTTTTTCCGTTACCGTGCCATTTAATTAACATTATATATATATATATATATATATATATATATATATATATATATATATATATATACATATATATATACATATATATATATAATTTTTTTTTTTTTTTTTTTTACCACCACAATAACCTTTTGTGTTTTTTTTCCCTCCATTTGCAGACATCAAACACCCTGTGCTGGTCTCTGTATCACTTGGCACGAGAACCGCAGCTCCAGCAAACCCTGTACAATGAAGTGATGAAGGCCGTTCCCCTGGAGCGCATCCCCGTAGCAGATGATATCCCCCACATGCCTTTACTGAGGGCCGTGATCAAGGAGACCCTGAGGTGCCATTATATAGGACTGTAATTATGTACTTTACACATAGAGCAGTGTTTCCCAACCAGCGTGCCTCCAGCTGTTGCACAACTACCAAAGGCTGTCAGGGCATGCTGGGAGTTGTAGTTTTGCAACAGCTGGAGGAACGCTGGTTGGGAAACCCTGACACAGAATGTATGAATCACTAATGAATTGTGCTTTTCTCTCTTCTATTTGCAGATTATATCCTGTAGTTCCAACCAACGCGAGATTTATCATTGAGAAAGAGGTGGTCATCGGAGACTACAAATTCCCCAAAAATGTAAGCCCCATCATCTGGATGTGATTTACTATTAAAGGGCTACTCTGGAGGGGGGGGGGGACAGTTTTTTAAATTAAAATAAATATATAGGGGGTCCCATTCACCTCTAGACTAATACCAGAAAAACGGATACATGACGATAATATATATACAATAAAATAAAGATTGGAACTGTGCTTCAGATTTATGATGAAAACAAATTGTTTTTATTCATAGATATTAATATAAAATACCGCTAATATAGTATCTTGAACATGACGACCAAAATATGTAACAATAACTCCTTACACTGCGCCCTTGTGTGGAGAAAAAAGTAGCAATGATTTTAAAAATATATCAATGGTTTTAAAAAAAAATATATAAAATAATGTGATACCGCAGAAGAGTCTTAGATCCAGTAATCCAGCATAAAGGTGATGCAGTTAAAGGAGTACTCCGGCGCGCACTTTTCTTATTTTATCCGTTCCGGGCTGAAAAATAAAAGAAAACAAATGTTCTCTTACCTGCCTATGCTCCCCCGGTGCTCCAGTACAGGCGTTCGGTCCCCGGGCTGTACTCTTCTTACTTCCTGTTAGCCCGTCACGTCACACGGAGCTTCAACCTATCACCGGCCGCAGCGATGTCCCGCCTCTGCCGGTGATAGGCTGAAGCTCCGTGTGACGTGACGGGCTAACAGGAAGTAAGAAGAACACAGCCCAGGGACCGAACGCCTGTACCGGAGCACCGGGGGAGCGTAGGCAGGTAAGAGAAAGCTTATTTTCTTTTTTTTTTGCAGCCCGGAACGGATACAATAAGAAAAGTGAGCACCGGACATGTCCTTTAAGGCCAAAATGGGCCTGGTCATTAAAGGGTTAATAAAACAGAAATGGGGAGAAACTATACTCCTTTAAGCAGGTTAAACATGTATCCAAGTCCGCATTTATATAAATCTGTGCAGCATATATTTACCGGCTTATAGTAATAGACGCGCCGAGCTTTGGAGCTGTGGTTCCTGATCGTCCTATAGAGGCTGATATGCGCAGGCGTGCTGAGGAAAGGGTCAATATTCAGTACCCTGAAACGCGTCGAATAATTTTTACCGCAACATCACCGCTATTACCTTGTTACCGCAGTCCAGCAAAGGATTTCTGCTATCTATCCAGCCGCTCATGTTTAGCTATCACTGCTCCCACTAATCCAGCCGCCAGCATTTGGTTACCACCGCTCTCACCAACAGCATTCACCGGGCTGACATCCAGCGCTGCAGAGCTAACGTCACACGCCGAGAATTCCTCCACGAGGTCTGTCTTCACCATCGGAGTTTGATCATCTACCTCCGTGTCCGGCTAGTGGACCAGCCGCCGGTGCGCTCGCCAACTATAGCCTCTATAGGACGATCAGGAACCACAGCCCCAAAGCTCGGCGCGTCTATTACTATAAGCCGGTAAATATATGCGGCACAAATCTATATAAATGCGGACTTGGATACATGTTTAACCTGCTGAACTGCATCACCTTTATGCTGGATCACTGGGTCTAAGACTCTTCTGCGGTATCACATTATTTTATATATTTTTTTAAATCATTGCTACTTTTTTCTCCACACAAGGGCCCTGTGTAAGGGGTTATTGTTACATATTTTGATTGTCATGTTCAAGATACTATATTAGCGGTATTTTATATTAATATCTACTGTAAGGATTCCTCCTTGGGGATTAGCTGTGGGATCGTCCAGGTCACTTGCCACGGGACACGTTCCTCACAATAACACCACAGACCACAGTTCCGCATACACGTCGGGCTCCTCGCCAGCTTTATTTCCACAGGTTGCAGGTAAAACAAAAAACATAAAACAGGAACAAAATAAAGTCCTAGACCGTCTGGTCACTGACTACACATATCAGCATGCCCTGACTACGAACTGGTGAGCTACCCTCATCCAGTCAAACATGTGTCTCCTGCAACCTGTTTCTCACAGTTCACACCACTTTTTGGACCACTGACAACTTCAGCTGTGTGCTTCCTCAACAGGGTCCGAGTGTCTCCTCCTCTAACAGCCAGCATACTGTATCCCAGGGAGAGCCCCAACTATTCTGTTTCCTTTCCTATTAAACCCACTTCCCCTCCCTGATACCTCATTAATCAGGCCACAGGTGGAGCATTCTGCAGAGTTAGCGAGAGAAATACACCCTTTCCTTGCCACACTGCCACACTATGAATAAAAACAATTTGTTTTCATCATAAATCTGAAGCACAGTTCCAATCTTTATTTTATTGTGTATATATATTATCTTCACGTATCCGTTTTTCTGGTATTAGTCTAGAGGTGAATGGGACCCCTATATTATTTCTTTTATTTAATCACATTGGGGGAGATTTATCAAAACCTGTGCCGAGGAAGAGTGGTGTAGTTGCCCATAGCAACCAATCAGATTGCTTCTTTCATTTTCCACAGGCCTCTAAAGAGGCCTGTGGAAAATGAAAGAAGCGATCTGATTGGTTGCTATGGGCAACTACACCACTCTTCCTCGGCACAGGTTTTGATAAATCTCCCCAATTGTACTTTGGGGTGTAAGTACCATCCATTCATACCTCGACTAATTTTTTGTGAGCTGCACTTCCACTTATATTTTTCTATAGTTTTTTTTTTAATTAACCTGTGCCAGAAAGTTATACAGATTTATAAATTACTTCTTTATAAAAATCTTAATCCTTCCAGTACTTATCAGCTGCTGTATGCTCAAGAGGAAGTTGTGTAGTTTTTTCCAGTCTGACCACAGTGCTCTCTGCTGACCCCTCTGTCCATGTCAGGAACTGTCCAGAGCAGGAGAGGTTTGCTATAGGGATTTGCTCCTGCTCTGGACAGTTCCTGACATGGACAGAGGTTTCAGCAGAGAGCACTGTGGTCAGACTGGAAAGAACTACACAACTTCCTCTTGAGCATACAGCAGCTGATAAGTACTGGAAGGATTAAGATTTTTATATAGAAGTAATTTACAAATCTGTATAACTTTCTTGCACAGTTTGACGTGAAAACATTTTTCTTCCTCTGAAGTACCCCTTTAAGGCACAACATCCCACAGTTCCAATCCAATATTTGTTCTCCTCCTTGCAGACCCTCTTTATACTGAACCATTACGCCATCTCCAGGGATGAAGCCAATTTTAAAGACCCTGAAAAGTTTTACCCACAGAGGTGGCTTCGAGACGGAGGCATGACGCACCACCCCTTCAGTTCCATACCCTTCGGATACGGACTGCGGGCCTGCGTGGGGAAGCGGATCGCAGAGCTGGAGATGCATTTGGCGTTATCTCGGGTGAGACTTTCTTTTACTAGACAATTTTATCTATTTATTCAATGAAGTGCGCAAATAATACCACCATACAGTGCCGAAGGATCACACAATACATGACCAAAAGCTAAATACCTAAAACAGTGGTTCCCATATATATATTTATTTATTTTTTCCCTACGTACCCCTTGGCTGGCCATTTTTTAAAATCTGTATCCCTTATATTTAGTGACATATTTTTTATTTAAATAGTTTCTGTTATTTCAAATGTATATGCTTTTCTTTACTCCATATCCTCTTCCCAGGCCCCTGCTCCTCATCCTATCTCCCCGAGCCCCCTGACTCGCTTAGGTGACATCTTCTGTCATTGGAATCATTCACAAACTCCCCATGTGTATTGCCCCACACAGTAATAATGCCCTTTGTGCCCCCATATAGTTGTAAGCCCCCATACTGCCCCCATATGGTAAGTAGTAGGCGGCCCCCCCCCATTCACTCACAAAATTGTAGGCCCCCTTACTGCCCCCATATAGTAGTAGGCTGCCCCCATACTGCCTTTATACAGTAGTAGGCTTCCTCCGTTTCCTCATATAGTTGTAGGCCCCCATACTGCCCCCATATAGCTGTAGGCACCCATACTGCCTCCATACAGTTGTAGGCCCCACACTGCCCCATATAGTTTTAGGCCCTCCTCTGTGCCCTCATATAGTTGTAAGCCCCCATGCTGCCCTTATATATTTGTAGGCCTCCACGCTGCCCTCTCTGTGGCCCCATATAGCTATAGGCACCCATACTGCCTCCATACAGTTGTAGGCCCCACACTGCCTCCATGTAGTTGCCCCACACTGCCCCATATAGTTTTAGGCCCTCCTCTGTGGCCCCATATAGTTTTAAGCCCCCACGCTGCCCTCATATATTCGTAGGCCTCCACGCTGCCCTCTCTGTGGCCCCATATAGCTGTAGGCACCCATACTGCCTCCATACAGTTGTAGGCCCCACACTGCCTCCGTATAGTTGCCCCACACTGCCCCATATAGTTTTAGGCCCTCCTCTGTGCCCTCATATAGTTGTAAGCCCCCACGCTGCCCTTATATATTTGTAGGCCTCCACGCTGCCCTCTCTGTGGCCCCATATAGCTGTAGGCACCCATACTGCCTCCATACAGTTGTAGGCCCCACACTGCCTCCGTATAGTTGCCCCACACTGCCCCATATAGTTTTAGGCCCTCCTCTGTGCCCTCATATAGTTGTAAGCCCCCACGCTGCCCTCATATATTTGTAGGCCTCCACGCTGCCCTCTCTGTGGCCCCATATAGCTGTAGGCACCCATACTGCCTCCATACAGTTGTAGGCCCCACACTGCCTCCGTATAGTTGCCCCACACTGCCCCCATATAGTTTTAGGCCCTCTTCTGTGCCCTCATATAGTTGTAAGCCCCCACGCTGCCCTGATATATTTGTAGGCCTCCACGCTGCCCTCTCTGTGGCCCCATATAGTTGTAGGCTCCCATACTGCCCCCACATAGCAGTAGGTCTGAGGAGCAGTGGAGCACTGAACCTGATGCGGTACTTACCGTGTACAGCAGCCCGGTGGCCATGCTTCTCCTCTGCTGTCCTCCTCCTGATCTGCTCCTCTGGACAGTGACATCAGCTACTACCAGCCGCCCCTTTAAGATCAAGCACCATGGGCTGAGGCCACTTTAGAAGCATTGACCAGTGGCTGTGGCCGCTATTACAGATTTTTTTTTTCATGTACCCCCAGGAGAACTGCTACATCCCCCTTGGGGGTATGAGTACCCCAGGTTGGGGACCGCTGCTCTATAGTAATGCTGTATACTCTATCACCCATGTAACTTTGCTAAATAACTTTGATTCTGAGTTACTGACTTTTTATTGTTTTTGTTTTCCTCTCCTGCAGATCATCAGGACATTTGAGGTTAAACCAGATCTTAAGGCCAGAAATGTAAAACCCATCTCGCGTATCGTCCTGGCGCCAAACAAGAAACTCAACCTGCGGTTTATAGAGAGAAAGTCGGTCTGAGATGATAGTGACGCCTCATAAGTCTTCTCAGGACCCCTCACCTCTTATCAAAAACTAAAAGACCCCGCTTACTGTCTTCTAAGGATGGGACCTGGCAGAGTAATGGTGTCTGGCTCCTCCCACATAACCCAGCCAGGCTCCTCCCACATAACCCAGCCAGGCTCCTCCCACATGACAAAGGCAGGCTACCCCCACATGACAAAGCCAGGCACCTCCCATATGACAAAGCCAGGCTCCTCCCATATGACAAAGCTCAGGCCCCTCCCATATGACAAAGCCCAGGCCCCTTCCACATTATAAAGTCAGGCTCCTCCCACATGACAAAGTCAGGCTCCTCCCATCAGGGTCGGTGCAAGGATTTTCTCCACCCTAGGCGAAAACTAATTTTGCCGCAAACAGCGAGTGGTTCAGATGTTGGCTAATTTGCGGCATGCAGAGCAGCGCCCATCTCAAAAGGGAGCTCTAGGCGGCTGCCTATTTTGCCTATAGACAGAGCCGCCCCTGCCTCCCACATGACTTCCCCATTCTATACTTTTACTGAAGAGAATAAAATGAACAGTTTTCACTCTCTTCCTCTGTGATCTCAAAACTGTGGCCCTCCAGATGTTGCAAAACTACAACTCCCAGCATGCCAAACTGCCCACGGCTGTAGTTTTGCAATATCTGGAGGGCCACAGTTTGGACAACACTTTGCTACCTAAAAGTTTTTTTTGTTTTTTTTTTTTATTAGAAAATTTGATTTAAAAAAAAAAATATTTCAGTGGACTTTGTATAATTAGAATTTTTCATCCTTTTAATAATTTGGGTGTTTTTTTTTTTAGCTTAAATTTTTTTAATTAGTTTAAATTTTATTTTTATTTTTTTTTACAGATTTTTCAGACTTTTCTTTTAAAGCTACAGCAAAAGCTACAGGGGACTCTTATCATTGTTCCTGCTACATAATGGAAAAACTAGACAAAAAAATGCTAATTTTTTTAATTTTAATTTCTGTAATTTTATTATTTTGATTTGTAAAACGAAAATTGTGAACTTTTTTTTCAATAAATAAAACTGTTTAGTCTTAAAATAAAATAAATAAATGGCTTTGTGATATGAATAATTATTTCTCTCGTGCGGCTGCAGCGTAAGGAATGGAGGATTTCAGTACAATTAGCGCGCGCCACGTCCTGTATTTTATTGTATTTTTTATTAATATTTTTCTTCGTAAGAAAAACCATTGTTTGCTAACACGCTGGAGACCGACATGGTAACCGGGATGAAAAGCTCCATGCTGTATACTGCAGGTGTCCCCTCCCCCACCACCACCCCGTTGCACGCCATTTTTTAAATCTACAAAAGTTTGTGTGTGCGCAATTTTTTTTTTATTACAGAAACCCTGCCAAAAAAAAAATTATTGAAAGAAATATTGTTCAAATGATAAATTCCCTGTAAGTCCTTAAAAACGTTTACTTCGCAATCAGCATCAAATCGTCTGTATGTGAATACACCGGATACTTCTCACAGCTCAGGGTTTGTTACAGTTGTATCTGGTCTGGACAATCTATTGATAATCTCCTGTAAGGGTGCGTTCCCTCCTGGCTCCGCCTCCAAAACGCACTGCACGCATAAGGCTGCGGCTGGAAAGCCCTGTGTGCATAGAGAGCGAGGAATACGCTGCGTATACGCCAGGTGGGAACGAACCCTAAAATGTATCAGTCTGGACTCCAGATACATTTATTCCTAGTTATAAGGTCTCTGCTCATATGGCTTTATATACTGTAAACCAGTTTCCCAACCGGTGTGCCTCCAGCTGTGGCAAAACTACAACTCCCAGCATGCCCAGAAAGCCACTGTGCTTTCCAGGCTGGGAAACACCTGCCAACTGTCTAAAGTGTATGGTGGCCTCCCCTCCAATACTGCCCCCTGTAGTACCCACTAATAATGATGACCCCTCCAATACTGCCCCCTGTAGTACCCACTAATAATGATGACCCCTCAATACTGCCCCCTGTAGTACCCCACTAATAATGATGACCCTTCCAATACTGCCCCCTGTAGTACCCACTAATAATGATGACCCCTCCAATACTGCCCCCTGTAGTACCCCACTAATAATGATGACCCCTCCAATACTGCCCCCTGTAGTACCCACTAATAATGATGACCCTTCCAATACTGCCCCCTGTAGTACCCCACTAATAATGATGACCCCTCCAATACTGCCCCCTGTGGTACCCCACTAATAATGATGACCCTTCCAATACTGCCCCCTGTGGTACCCCACTAATAATGATGACCCTCCAATACTGCCCCCTGTAGTACCCACTAATAATGATGACCCTTCCAATACTGCCCCCTGTAGTACCCACTAATAATGATGACCCCTCCAATACTGCCCCCTGTAGTACCCCACTAATAATGATGACCCTTCCAATACTGCCCCCTGTAGTACCCCACTAATAATGATGACCCTTTCAATACTGCCCCCTGTAGTACCCACTAATAATGATGACCCTTCCAATACTGCCCCCTGTAGTACCTCACTAATAATGATGACCCTTCCAATACTGCCCCCTGTAGTACCTCACTAATAATGATGACCCCTCCAATACTGCCCCCTGTAGTACCCCACTAATAATGATGACCCTTCCAATACTGCCCCCTGTAGTACCCCACTAATAATGATGACCCCTCCAATACTGCCCCCTGTAGTACCCCACTAATAATGATGACCCCTCCAATACTGCCCCCTGTAGTACCCCACTAATAATGATGACCCTTCCAATACTGCCCCCTGTAGTACCCACTAATAATGATGACCCTTCCAATACTGCCCCCTGTAGTACCCACTAATAATGATGACCCCTCCAATACTGCCCCCTGTAGTACCCCACTAATAATGATGACCCTTCCAATACTGCCCCCTGTAGTACCCCACTAATAATGATGACCCTTTCAATACTGCCCCCTGTAGTACCCCACTAATAATGATGACCCTTTCAATACTGCCCCCTGTAGTACCCCACTAATAATGATGACCCTTCCAATACTGCCCCCTGTAGTACCCCACTAATAATGATGACCCTTCCAATACTGCCCCCTGTAGTACCTCACTAATAATGATGACCCTTCCAATACTGCCCCCTGTAGTACCCCACTAATAATGATGACCCCTCCAATACTGCCCCCTGTAGTACCCCACTAATAATGATGACCCCTCCAATACTGCCCCCTGTAGTACCCCACTAATAATGATGACCCTTTCAATACTGCCCCCTGTAGTACCCCACTAATAATGATGACCCTTCCAATACTGCCCCCTGTAGTACCCCACTAATAATGATGACCCTTCCAATACTGCCCCCTGTAGTACCCACTAATAATGATGACCCCTCCAATACTGCCCCCTGTAGTACCCACTAATAATGATGACCCTTCCAATACTGCCCCCTGTAGTACCCACTAATAATGATGACCCCTCCAATACTGCCCCCTGTAGTACCCCACTAATAATGATGACCCTTCCAATACTGCCCCCTGTAGTACCCCACTAATAATGATGACCCTTTCAATACTGCCCCCTGTAGTACCCACTAATAATGATGACCCTTCCAATACTGCCCCCTGTAGTACCCACTAATAATGATGACCCTTCCAATACTGCCCCCTGTAGTACCCCACTAATAATGATGACCCTTCCAATACTGCCCCCTGTAGTACCCCACTAATAATGATGACCCCTCCAATACTGCCCCCTGTAGTACCCCACTAATAATGATGACCCTTCCAATACTGCCCCCTGTAGTACCCACTAATAATGATGACCCTTCCAATACTGCCCCCTGTAGTACCCACTAATAATGATGACCCCTCCAATACTGCCCCCTGTAGTACCCCACTAATAATGATGACCCTTCCAATACTGCCCCCTGTAGTACCCCACTAATAATGATGACCCTTTCAATACTGCCCCCTGTAGTACCCCACTAATAATGATGACCCTTTCAATACTGCCCCCTGTAGTACCCCACTAATAATGATGACCCTTCCAATACTGCCCCCTGTAGTACCCCACTAATAATGATGACCCCTCCAATACTGCCCCCTGTAGTACCCCACTAATAATGATGACCCCTCCAATACTGCCCCCTGTAGTACCCCACTAATAATGATGACCCCTCCAATACTGCCCCCTGTAGTACCCACTAATAATGATGACCCTTCCAATACTGCCCCCTGTAGTACCCCACTAATAATGATGACCCTTCCAATACTGCCCCCTGTAGTACCCCACTAATAATGATGACCCCCTCCAATACTGCCCCCTGTAGTACCCCACTAATAATGATGACCCTTCCAATACTGCCCCCTGTAGTACCCACTAATAATGATGACCCTTCCAATACTGCCCCCTGTAGTACCCACTAATAATGATGACCCCTCCAATACTGCCCCCTGTAGTACCCCACTAATAATGATGACCCCTCCAATACTGCCCCCTGTAGTACCCCACTAATAATGATGACCCTTTCAATACTGCCCCCTGTAGTACCCCACTAATAATGATGACCTTCCAATACTGCCCCCTGTAGTACCCCACTAATAATGATGACCCTTCCAATACTGCCCCCTGTAGTACCCCACTAATAATGATGACCCTTCCAATACTGCCCCCTGTAGTACCCCACTAATAATGAGGACCCCTCCAATACTGCCCCCTGTAGTACCCCACTAATAATGATGACCCTTCCAATACTGCCCCCTGTGGTACCCCACTAATAATGATGACCCTTCCAATACTGCCCCCTGTAGTACCCCACTAATAATGATGACCCCTCAATACTGCCCCCTGTAGTACCCCACTAATAATGATGACCCCTCCAATACTGCCCCCTGTAGTACCCCACTAATAATGATGACCCCTCCAATACTGCCCCCTGTAGTACCCCACTAATAATGATGACCCCTCCAATACTGCCCCCTGTAGTACCCACTAATAATGATGACCCTTCCAATACTGCCCCCTGTAGTACCTCACAAGTAATAGTGACCCCTCCAATACTGCCCCCTGTGGTACCCCACTAATAATGATGACCCCTCCAATACTGCCCCCTGTGGTACCCCACTAATAATGATGACCCTTCCAATACTGCCCCCTGTGGTACCCCACTAATAATGATGACCCTCCAATACGGCCCCCTGTAGTACCCACTAATAATGATGACCCCTCCAATACTGCCCCCTGTAGTACCCCACTAATAATGATGACCCTTCCAATACTGCCCCCTGTAGTACCCCACTAATAATGATGACCCTTCCAATACTGCCCCCTGTAGTACCCCACTAATAATGATGACCCTTTCAATACTGCCCCCTGTAGTACCCACTAATAATGATGACCCTTCCAATACTGCCCCCTGTAGTACCCCACTAATAATGATGACCCTTCCAATACTGCCCCCTGTAGTACCCCACTAATAATGATGACCCTTCCAATACTGCCCCCTGTAGTACCCCACTAATAATGATGACCCCTCCAATACTGCCCCCTGTAGTACCCCACTAATAATGATGACCCTTCCAATACTGCCCCCTGTAGTACCCACTAATAATGATGACCCTTCCAATACTGCCCCCTGTAGTACCCACTAATAATGATGACCCCTCCAATACTGCCCCCTGTAGTACCCCACTAATAATGATGACCCTTCCAATACTGCCCCCTGTAGTACCCCACTAATAATGATGACCCTTTCAATACTGCCCCCTGTAGTACCCCACTAATAATGATGACCCTTTCAATACTGCCCCCTGTAGTACCCCACTAATAATGATGACCCTTCCAATACTGCCCCCTGTAGTACCCCACTAATAATGATGACCCTTCCAATACTGCCCCCTGTAGTACCCACTAATAATGATGACCCTTCCAATACTGCCCCCTGTAGTACCCACTAATAATGATGACCCCTCCAATACTGCCCCCTGTAGTACCCCACTAATAATGATGACCCCTCCAATACTGCCCCCTGTAGTACCCCACTAATAATGATGACCCTTTCAATACTGCCCCCTGTAGTACCCCACTAATAATGATGACCCTTCCAATACTGCCCCCTGTAGTACCCCACTAATAATGATGACCCTTCCAATACTGCCCCCTGTAGTACCCACTAATAATGATGACCCCTCCAATACTGCCCCCTGTAGTACCCACTAATAATGATGACCCTTCCAATACTGCCCCCTGTAGTACCCACTAATAATGATGACCCCTCCAATACTGCCCCCTGTAGTACCCCACTAATAATGATGACCCTTCCAATACTGCCCCCTGTAGTACCCCACTAATAATGATGACCCTTTCAATACTGCCCCCTGTAGTACCCACTAATAATGATGACCCTTCCAATACTGCCCCCTGTAGTACCCACTAATAATGATGACCCTTCCAATACTGCCCCCTGTAGTACCCCACTAATAATGATGACCCTTCCAATACTGCCCCCTGTAGTACCCCACTAATAATGATGACCCTTCCAATACTGCCCCCTGTAGTACCCCACTAATAATGATGACCCCCTCCAATACTGCCCCCTGTAGTACCCCACTAATAATGATGACCCTTCCAATACTGCCCCCTGTAGTACCCACTAATAATGATGACCCTTCCAATACTGCCCCCTGTAGTACCCACTAATAATGATGACCCCTCCAATACTGCCCCCTGTAGTACCCCACTAATAATGATGACCCTTCCAATACTGCCCCCTGTAGTACCCCACTAATAATGATGACCCTTTCAATACTGCCCCCTGTAGTACCCCACTAATAATGATGACCCTTTCAATACTGCCCCCTGTAGTACCCACTAATAATGATGACCCTTCCAACACTGCCCCCTGTAGTACCCACTAATAATGATGACCCCTCCAATACTGCCCCCTGTAGTACCCCACTAATAATGATGACCCCTCCAATACTGCCCCCTGTAGTACCCCACTAATAATGATGACCCTTTCAATACTGCCCCCTGTAGTACCCCACTAATAATGATGACCCTTCCAATACTGCCCCCTGTAGTACCCCACTAATAATGATGACCCTTCCAATACTGCCCCCTGTAGTACCCCACTAATAATGATGACCCTTCCAATACTGCCCCCTGTAGTACCCCACTAATAATGAGGACCCCTCCAATACTGCCCCCTGTAGTACCCCACTAATAATGATGACCCTTCCAATACTGCCCCCTGTGGTACCCCACTAATAATGATGACCCTTCCAATACTGCCCCCTGTAGTACCCCACTAATAATGATGACCCTTCCAATACTGCCCCCTGTAGTACCCCACTAATAATGATGACCCCTCCAATACTGCCCCCTGTAGTACCCACTAATAATGATGACCCTTCCAATACTGCCCCCTGTAGTACCCACTAATAATGATGACCCCTCCAATACTGCCCCCTGTAGTACCCCACTAATAATGATGACCCTTCCAATACTGCCCCCTGTAGTACCCCACTAATAATGATGACCCTTTCAATACTGCCCCCTGTAGTACCCACTAATAATGATGACCCCTCCAATACTGCCCCCTGTAGTACCCACTAATAATGATGACCCCTCCAATACTGCCCCCTGTAGTACCCCACTAATAATGATGACCCTTCCAATACTGCCCCCTGTAGTACCCCACTAATAATGATGACCCCTCCAATACTGCCCCCTGTAGTACCCCACTAATAATGATGACCCCTCCAATACTGCCCCCTGTAGTACCCACTAATAATGATGACCCTTCCAATACTGCCCCCTGTAGTACCCCACTAATAATGATGACCCTTCCAATACTGCCCCCTGTAGTACCCCACTAATAATGATGACCCCTCCAATACTGCCCCCTGTAGTACCCACTAATAATGATGACCCTTCCAATACTGCCCCCTGTAGTACCCCACTAATAATGATGACCCCTCCAATACTGCCCCCTGTAGTACCCACTAATAATGATGACCCTTTCAATACTGTCCCCTGTGGTACCCCACTAATAATGATGACCCTTTCAATACTGCCCCCTGTAGTACCCCACTAATAATGATGACCCTTCCAATACTGCCCCCTGTGATACCCCACTAATAATGATGACCCTTTCAATACTGCCCCCTGTAGTACCCACTAATAATGATGACCCTTCCAATACTGCCCCCTGTGATACCCACTAATAATGATGACCCCTCCAATACTGCCCCCTGTGGTACCCACTAATAATGATGACCCTTCCAATACTGCCCCCTGTGATACCCACTAATAATGAGGACCCCTCCAATACTGCCCCCTGTAGTACCCACTAATAATGATGACCCTTCCAATACTGCCCCCTGTGGTACCCACTAATAATGATGACCCCTCCAATACTGCCCCCTGTAGTACCCACTAATAATGATGACCCTTCCAATACTGCCCCCTGTAGTACCCACTAATAATGATGACCCTTCCAATACTGCCCCCTGTAGTACCCCACTAATAATGATGACCCTTCCAATACTGCCCCCTGTAGTACCCACTAATAATGATGACCCCTCCAATACTGCCCCCTGTAGTACCCCACTAATAATGATGACCCTTCCAATACTGCCCCCTGTAGTACCCCACTAATAATGATGACCCTTTCAATACTGCCCCCTGTAGTACCCACTAATAATGATGACCCCTCCAATACTACCCCCTGTAGTACCCCACTAATAATGATGACCCTTCCAATACTGCCCCCTGTAGTACCCACTAATAATGATGACCCCTCCAATACTGCCCCCTGTAGTACCCCACTAATAATGATGACCCTTCCAATACTGCCCCCTGTAGTACCCCACTAATAATGATGACCCCTCCAATACTGCCCCCTGTAGTACCCCACTAATAATGATGACCCCTCCAATACTGCCCCCTGTAGTACCCACTAATAATGATGACCCTTCCAATACTGCCCCCTGTAGTACCCCACTAATAATGATGACCCCTCCAATACTGCCCCCTGTAGTACCCACTAATAATGATGACCCCTCCAATACTGCCCCCTGTAGTACCCCACTAATAATGATGACCCTTCCAATACTGCCCCCTGTAGTACCCCACTAATAATGATGACCCCTCCAATACTGCCCCCTGTAGTACCCCACTAATAATGATGACCCTTCCAATACTGCCCCCTGTAGTACCCACTAATAATGATGACCCCTCCAATACTGCCCCCTGTAGTACCCCACTAATAATGATGACCCTTCCAATACTGCCCCCTGTAGTACCCACTAAAAATGATGACCCCTCCAATACTGCCCCCTGTAGTACCCACTAATAATGATGACCCTTCCAATACTGCCCCCTGTAGTACCCCACTAATAATGATGACCCCTCCAATACTGCCCCCTGTAGTACCCACTAATAATGATGACCCTTTCAATACTGTCCCCTGTGGTACCCACTAATAATGATGACCCCTCCAATACTGCCCCCTGTGGTACCCTACTAATAATGATGACCCTTTCAATACTGCCCCCTGTAGTACCCCACTAATAATGATGACCCTTCCAATACTGCCCCCTGTGATACCCCACTAATAATGATGACCCTTTCAATACTGCCCCCTGTAGTACCCCACTAATAATGATGACCCTTCCAATACTGCCCCCTGTAGTACCCCACTAATAATGATGACCCTTCCAATACTGTCCCCTGTAGTACCCACTAATAATGATGACCCTTCCAATACTGCCCCCTGTAGTACCCCACTAATAATGATGACCCCTCCAATACTGCCCCCTGTGGTACCCACTAATAATGATGACCCTTCCAATACTGCCCCCTGTGATACCCACTAATAATGAGGACCCCTCCAATACTGTCCCCTGTAGTACCCACTAATAATGATGACCCTTCCAATACTGCCCCCTGTGGTACCCACTAATAATGATGACCCTTCCAATACTGCCCCCTGTAGTACCCCATTAATAATGAGGACCCTTCCAATACTGCCCCCTGTAGTACCCCACTAATAATGATGACCCTTCCAATACTGCTCCCTGTGGTACCCCACTAATAATGATGACCCCTCCAATACTGCCCCCTGTAGTACCCCATTAATAATGATGACCCCTCAATACTGCCCCCTGTGGTACCCCACTAATAATGATGACCCTTCCAATACTGCCCCCTGTAGTACCCACTAATAATGATGACCCCTCCAATACTGTCCCCTGTAGTACCCCACTAATAATGATGACCCTTTCAATACTGCCCCCTGTAGTACCCCACTAATAATGATGACCCTTCCAATACTGCCCCCTGTAGTACCCCACTAATAATGATGACCCTTTCAATACTGCCCCCTGTAGTACCCCACTAATAATGATGACCCTTCCAATACTGCCCCCTGTAGTACCCCACTAATAATGATGACCCTTCCAATACTGCCCCCTGTGATACCCACTAATAATGATGACCCCTCCAATACTGCCCCCTGTAGTACCCCACTAATAATGATGACCCCTCCAATACTGCCCCTGTGATACCCACTAATAATGATGACCCCTCCAATACTGCCCCCTGTGGTACCCACTAATAATGATGACCCCTCCAATACTGCCCCCTGTAGTACCCCACTAATAATGATGACCCCTCCAATACTGCCCCCTGTGGTACCCCACTAATAATGATGACCCTTCCAATACTGCCCCCTGTGATACCCACTAATAATGATGACCCTCCAATACTGCCCCCTGTGGTACCCCACTAATAATGATGACCCTTCCAATACTGCCCCCTGTGATACCCACTAATAATGATGACCCTCCAATACTGCCCCCTGTAGTACCCCACTAATAATGATGACCCTCCAATACTGCCCCTGTGATACCCACTAATAATGATGACCCCTCCAATACTGCCCCCTGTGGTACCCACTAATAATGATGACCCTTCCAATACTGCCCCCTGTAGTACCCCACTAATAATGATGACCCCTCCAATACTGTTCCCTGTAGTACCCACTAATAATGATGACCCTTCCAATACTGCCCCCTGTGGTACCCACTAATAATGATGACCCTTCCAATACTGCCCCCTGTGGTACCCACTAATAATGATGACCCCTCCAATACTGCCCCCTGTAGTACCCACTAATAATGATGACCCTCCAATACTGCCCCCTGTGGTACCCACTAATAATGATGACCCTTCCAATACTGCCCCCTGTGGTACCCACTAATAATGATGACCCCTCCAATACTGCCCCCTGTAGTACCCACTAATAATGATGACCCTTCCAATACTGCCCCCTGTGGTACCCCATTAATAATGAGGACCCTTCCAATACTGCCCCCTGTAGTACCCACTAATAATGATGACCCTTCCAATACTGCCCCCTGTAGTACCCCACTAATAATGATGACCCCTCCAATACTGCCCCCTGTAGTACCCACTAATAATGATGACCCTTCCAATACTGCCCCCTGTAGTACCCCACTAATAATGATGACCCCTCCAATACTTCCCCCTGTAGTACCCACTAATAATGATGACCCCTCCAATACTGCCCCCTGTGGTACCCCACTAATAATGAGGACCCCTCCAATACTGCCCCCTGTAGTACCCCACTAATAATGATGACCCTTCCAATACTGCTCCCTGTGATACCCACTAATAATGATGACCCTTCCAATACTGCCCCCTGTGATACCCACTAATAATGATGACCCCTCCAATACTGCCCCCTGTGGTACCCCACTAATAATGAGGACCCCTCCAATACTGCCCCTGTAGTACCCCACTAATAATGATGACCCTTCCAATACTGCCCCCTGTAGTACCCACTAATAATGATGACCCCTCCAATACTGCCCCCTGTAGTACCCCACTAATAATGATGACCCTTCCAATACTGCCCCCTGTAGTACCCACTAATAATGATGACCCCTCCAATACTTCCCCCTGTAGTACCCCACTAATAATGATGACCCTTCCAATACTGCCCCCTGTAGTACCCCACTAATAATGATGACCCTTCCAATACTGCCCCCTGTAGTACCCCACTAATAATGATGACCCTTCCAATACTTCCCCCTGTAGTACCCCACTAATAATGATGACCCTTCCAATACTGCCCCCTGTAGTACCCCACTAATAATGATGACCCCTCCAATACTCTGTGGTACCCAAGTAGTAATGGTAATCGCATTCATAACTGATCCCTATGGTACCCCACTACTAATGGCATCGCCCTCCAATACTGCCCCCTGATGTACCCCACTACTAATGGCATCGCTCTCCAATACTGCCCCCTGATGTACCCCACTACTAATGGCGTCGCCCTCCAATACTGCCCCCTGTGGTGCCCCAATAGTAATGGCGTCCTCCTCCAATATTGCCCCAATAATACGCCAGTAGTAATGATAATCACATTCAAAACTGATCCCTATAGTTCCCTACTAGTATCATTTTAGTATAGCAACAGTAACCCCTCTAATACTGCCCCCTGTGGTACCCCAGTATAACAGTGTAGTCATTATGTGGCCGTGTCTATAGATGTCATCCAGCCTCCTTATCTCCCGCTGCCCATCAGGTGGGCACATTGTACGGGTATATGAGAAGATATCACCCTAAACTTGTGGCCTCAGTCTCTGAAATCATTTTAAGGACCCTCCGCCGCCTCTTACTTTATCATTGGTGCCACCGTGCACCACGACCGCTGGGTCCTCACCAACCCCTCCCAGTAGCCGCCATCGATCCCCCAGCGGCTGCCTTCACCTCCCGACCTTTATCCTCTCCTTCCATGTTATCAGTAGATCTCAATGGTGCAAGGTGATCCCGTAGATCCAGGATCCAGGCTTAGGCTGCGTTCACACTGTGTTTTTACAGTACGAAAACCGTGCGCTCCCGTATCCCAGCCGGACCCGGCCCGTATCTAATTCAGTTCAATAAGCCGACTGGACTCAAACGGTGACTCCGGTCGGCTCATTTTAGCCCCGTATACGGTTTTCTGACCGGACCTAAAACCGTCGGTACTAGGTCCGGTCAGAAAACCGGATACGGGGCAAAAAATTAGCCGACCGGAGCCACCGTTTGAGTCCAGTCGGCTTATTGAACTGAATTAGATACGGGCCGGGTCCGCCTGGGATACGGGAGCGCCCAACTGTAAAAACGTGATGGGAACCCACCCTTACAAATGTTCCATGTGCGCACATCTTACGCACATCTTACGCACATCTTACGCACATCTTACACACGGGTATGCACTCTTGAATGGCTGCATGCATTACACAAGACGTCCACTGGATGGCGCTAAGCAAATTATAATTATTATTATCAGGGACAAAGCAAAAAGAAAAACAATAAGTTTATATTGGTAAAATTTGAACAGCTAAACAAGTGACACAAGTGATTTCCCTCTAGATCACTTCATCTCCAGTTACACCTAATACATGACACACTTAGATCTTACACACTCGCACCTTACACACTTATTTCTTCTGATCGCTTTTACAGCAGTTTTTCTCCCCACTCAGCTGCAGTATCTGCTGCTGGCGAATCCTGTGTTTGCGAAACAATATTAAGGTGATTTAAAGGGGTACTCCGGTGAAAACCTTTTTTCTTTTAAATCAACTGGTGGCAGAAAGTTAAACATATTTGTAAATTACTTCTATTAAAAAAAATATTAATCCTTCCTGTACTTATTAGCTGCTGGATACTACAGAGGAAATTCTTTTCTTTTTGGAATGCTCTCTGATGACATCACGAGCACAGTTCTCTCTGCTGACGTTATTATAATAATAATAATGCTTTATTTATTGTTGTCCTTAGTGGGATTTGAACCCAAGTCCCCAGCACTGCAAGGCAGCAGTGCTAACCACTGAGCCACCATACTGCCCTTAGCATATATCCGCTATGCACGGTTGCTAAAATGGACAGAGATGTCAGCAGAGAGCACTGTGTTCGTGATGTCATCAGTGTTTCAAAAAGAAAGGAATTTCCTCTGTAGCATTCAGCAGCTAATAAGTACTGGAAGGATTAAGATTTTTTAATAGAAGTAATTTACAAATATGTTTAACTTTCTGCCACCAGTTGATTTAAAAGAAAAAAGGTTTTCACCGGAGTACCCCTTTGTATAATAGAAAGACTACCTACAGTGCAGTACTGCAGAAAGGCCACAAGATGGAAGCAGAGTGCAAGTTAGCAGCAGTAACACTGGAACAACTTGGAATAATAATAATAATAATAATAATTAATAATAATTTGTATTTATTGACAGATTTAGCGCTAAAAGATTCTGCAGCACTTTAAAATTTTGGGGTACAAATAAAGACAAGTATCAGACATTACCCTGTTACAAACTAAATATTTAAACAGGAGGAGTGAAGGCCCTGCCCGAGAGAGCTTAGTCTATGAGGTTTCCCATCTGGGGGTGACTCCAGCTCGTGGAAAACTACAACTCCCAGCATGCCCTGGCAACCAAAGACAGTGTTTCCCAACCAGGGCTCCTCCAGCTGTTGCAAAACTACAACTCCCAGCATGCCCGCCAGTTACTGACACAGAGAGAGGTGGCAGCAGAGAGCACTGTGGTCAGACTGGAAGGAACGGCAGCTGATAAGTACTGGAAGGAATAAGATTTTTATACAGAAGTAATTTACAACCTGTGCCAGAAAGTTATACAGATTTGTCAATTACTTCTATATAAAAATCTTAATCCTTCCAGTACTTATCAGCTGCTGTATTCTCCAGAGGAAGTTGTGTAGTTCTTTCCAGTCTGACTACAGTGCTCTCTGCTGACACCTCTGTCCATGTCAGGAACTGTCCAGAGCAGGAGCAAATCCCCATAGCAAACCTCTCCTGCTCTGGACAGTTCCTGACATGGACAGAGGTGGCCGCAGAGAGCACTGTGGTCAGACTGGAAAGAACTACACAACTTCCTGTGGAGCATACAGCAGCTGATAAGTACTGGAAGGATTAAGATTTTTACACAGAAGTCATTTACAAATCTGTATAACTTTCTGGCACCAGATGATTTAAAAACATTTAATTTCCATTGGAGTACCCCTTTAAGGCATTACCCCCTATGGGGATGACCCTTACTAAAGACCCCCCTAAAACAATTGATTCTTATTATACTTCTTGGAGCTACTAATGATACCCTATAACAGTGGTCTCCAACCTGCGGACCTCCAGATGTTGCAAACTACAATTCCCAGCAGGGCAGTGGTCTCCAACCTGCGGACCTCCAGATGTTGCAAAACTACCATTCCCAGCATGCCCGGACAGCCAACGGCTGTCCGGGCATGCTGGGAATGGTAGTTTTGCAACATCTGGAGGTCCGCAGGTTGGAGACCACTGCCCTGCAATATTCTTAAAATCACAGTGGTATCCTATTGATGGCTGGTATTGGTCTCACCAGCACCCACAATGTTTTGTCTTTTGATGAGGGGATTGGTACTTTGTTGGCTCATATGCGCCCAATTAATATGGTCTTTATTCCCCCATTCACACAGTGCTGATTGCATTTTTTGGCCCATTGGGCGTTTTTTTTATTAAAAAAAACAAAAACAAAAAAAAACAACCATTTTGTAACTTTTGGGGGCTTCTGTTTCTACGCAGTCCATTTTTCGGTAAAAATTACACCTTCTCTTTATTCTATAGATCCATACGATTAAAATGATCCCCTACTTATATAGGTTTGATTTTGTCGGACTTCTGGAAAAAATCATAACTACATGCAGGAAAATTTATATATTTAAAATTCTCATCTTCTGACCCCTATAACTTTCTTTTTCTGTGTACGGGCCGGTATGAGGGCTCATTTTTTGCGCCGTGATCTGAAATTTTTAGCGGTACCATTTTTGTATTGATCTGACATTTTGATCACTTTTTATAAAAATTTTTATGATATCAAAAGGGACCAAAAATGCACTTGGACTTTGGATTTTTTTTGCGCGCACGCCATTGACCGTGCGGTTTAATTAATGATATATTTTTATAATTCGGACATTTCCGCACGCGGCGATACCACATATGTTTATTTTTATTAACACTGTTTTTTTTTTTTTAAATGGGAAAAGGGGGGTGATTCAAACTTTTATTAGGGAAGGGGTTAAAGGATCTTTATTCACTTTTTTTTCCCCACTTTTTTTTTTGCAGTGTTATAGCTCCCATAGGGACCTATAACACTGCACACACTGATCATTGTTATCCCATAGGGACCTATAACACTGCACACACTGATCATTGTTATCCCATAGGGACCTATAACACTGCACACACTGATCATTGTTATCCCATAGGGACCTATAACCCTGCACACACTGATCATTGTTATCCCATAGGGACCTATAACACTGCACACACTGATCATTGTTATCCCATAGGGAGCTATATCACTGCACACATTGATCTTTTACATTGATCACTGGTTTCTCATAGGAAACCATTGATCGATGATTCTGCCGCTTGACTGCTCATGCCTGGATCTCAAACACTTAGCAGTCGTTTGGTGAACGGACACCAGGAGGCAGGTAGGGACCCTCCTGTTGTGTCTCAGCTGTTCAGGACGCCGCGATTTCACCACGGCGATGCCGAACATCCCCCTGAGCTAGCCGGCAACGTTTTAGTTTCACTTTAGACGCAGCGTTCAACTTTGAACGCTGCGTCTAAAGGGTTAATAGAGCACGGCACCGCGTTCAGTACCGTGTGCTATTAGCCACGGGTCAAGGCCGTTGTTAGAGGCCGGGCCCGTCCCGCTATGACACGGGGCCATGCTGTGGCCCCACGTTTTAGAACGGGAGCGGACTTAGGACCGTCCTTGGAGAGTGAACCGATACGTCCTTGGTCCTTAACAGGTTAAAAACGCCAGAAAAACTGCCAGGAAAACTGCCACTGATTTTTCCTGCATTTTGGCGTTTTTTCTGCTGTTTTTTATGCCATTTTTGCCTTTGAATGGAAATTGCATTTTTTGGCCCCTTTGGTGTTTAAAAATAAAAATTCAATTTAAAAAAAAAGGATGCAGTAGGGATGGAAAAAATTTATTTAACAAAATTAATCTTTTTTATAATGAAATTTTGAAATAATTTTTAAACGGATCAATTTATGTGGGTGGTCAGGGAGCTTGAAATGTAGCCGACAATAATAAAAGTGTAGAAAGGGGCCATTTAAATGTAAAGATAATATATTTTTTCAAATTAAAAATTTTTGTTAAAATTTTTATTAGTAATGTCTTTTAATAATATGTTTAATAAAGTGTGTGTGTTTTTATTATTATTATGTTTTTTGCACATTTTTTAGGTAGTACTACTACTCCCAGCATGGAACACATTGTTCCATGATGGGAGTAGTAGTACCTGTACTAATAGACATATCGCCCCAGGTGTCACTCCTGACACCTTATGCGATCGTCCATAATATAGCAGAGATGTGGAGCGGCTGGCATCTCTGCGCTGTACTCCGGCTAGTGATGTGAATAGAACATCGCTCATTCACTGATTGGCCGGATGGTTGCAGCCAATCACAGCTCTCAGAGGGAAATAGGAATGAGTGATGTTCTATTCACATCGCTGGCCGGAGTACAGTGCAGAGATGTGGAGCGCAGGAGAAAGCCGCTCTGCATCTCTGCTATAGAAAGGACGATCGCAGCGGGTGTCAGGAGTGACACCCAGGGAGATCTGTCTATTACTACAGGTAATACTACTCCCATCATATAGCACACTCTGCTGCATGCTGGGAGCAGTAGTACCTGCATTAAAGGGGTACTGCGGCGCTTAGACATCTTATCCCCTATCCAAAGGAGCATTGTGAGGTCATGGCTCCGCCATTGCTATGTCCATCTTGGTCCCCCGCCACGTTACACTTCCTTGTGTTATTGTCGCTCAATGTGAGAGTCCTTGTGTGACAATGCTAGGATTGGTGTCACTCGGTGCGGTAGAAAATGGTGTCACCCCCCTCCTCGGCATAAAACACATTATAGACTTAGCAAACACCAAATTATCAGTGAATTTTCAGTCAGTGTTCCCTGTGATCTACACATTACATATACACTGGGGTGGGATTCCCTGCTTGTTGGGATGGACGCCCGCGGTTTAGCACTTTGTAATAAATGATTTCCAGTATAATAATCAACTATACCAATTGCCAAGTAAGGCACTAACTATAATACTGCTACACACTGTGCCCCCTGAATATAATACTGCCATACACTGCACCCTGAATATAATACTGCCACACACTGTACCCCTGAATATAATACTGCCACACACTGTACCCCTGAATATAATACTGCCACACACTGTACCCCTGAATATAATACTGTCACACACTGTACCCCTGAATATAATACTGCCACACACTGTACCCCTGAATATAATACAACCACACACTGTACCCCTGAATATAATACTACCACACACTGTACCCCTGAATATAATACTACCACACACTGTACCCCTGAATATAATACTGCCACACACTGATCCCCCAGAATATAATACTGCAACACACTGTACCCCTGAATATAATACTGCCACACACTGATCCCCCAGAATATAATACTGCTACACACTGTGCCCCCTGAATATAATACTGCCACACACTGTGTATACGGAATATAATAAGGCCACATACTGTGCCCCATAAATAAAATACTGCTACACACTGTACCCCTGAATATAATACTGCCACACACTGTGCCCACTGAATATAATACTGCCACACACTGTATCCCTGAATATCATACTGCCACACACTGTGCCCACTGAATATAATACTGCCACACACTGTACCCCTGAATATAATACTGCCACACACTGTGCCCACTGAATATAATATTACCACACACTGTGCCCCCTGAACATAATACTGCTACACACTGTGCCCCAGGACCCGGAATATAATACTGCTACACACTGTGCCCCATGAATATAATGCTGCCACACACTGTGCCCCATGAATATAATACTGCCACACACTGTGTCCCCTGAATATAAAACTGCCACACACTGTGCCCCCTGAATATAATACTGCCACACACTGTACCCTCTGAATATGATACTGTCACTCACTGTGCCCCTGGAATATGATACTGTCACTCACTGTGCCCCCTGGAATATGATACTGCCACTCACTGTGCCCTCTGAATATGATACTGCCACTCACTGTGCCCTCTGAATATGATACTGTCACTCACTGTGCTCCCAGAATATGATACTGCCACTCACTGTGCCCCATGAATATGATACTGTCCCTCACTATGCCCCTTGGAATATGATACTGCCACTCACTGTGCCCTTTGAATATGATACTGCCACTCACTATGCCCCTTGGAATATGATACTGTCACTCACTGTGCCCTCTGAATATGATACTGTCACTCACTGTGCCCTCTGAATATGATACTGTCACTCACTGTGCCCCCGGAATATGATACTGTCACTCACTGTGCCCCTGGAATATGATACTGCCACTCACTGTGCCCCCGGAATATAATACTGCCACTCACTGTGCCCCCAGAATATGATATTGCCACTCACTGTGCCCCCTGGAATATGATATTGCCACTCACTGTGCCCCTGGAATATGATACTGCCACTCACTGTGCCCCAGGAATATGATACTGCCACTCACTGTGCCCCTGGAATATGATATTGCCACTCACTGTGCCCCCGGAATATGATACTGTCACTCACTGTGCCCTCTGAATATGATACTGTCGCTCACTGTGCCCTCTGAATATGATACTGTCGCTCACTGTGCCCTCTGAATATGATACTGCCACTCACTGTGCCCTCTGAATATGATACTGCCACTCACTGTGCCCCCGGAATATGATACTGCCACTCACTGTGCCCCCGGAATATGATACTGCCACTCACTGTGCCCTTTGAATATGATACTGCCACTCACTATGCCCCTTGGAATATGATACTGTCACTCACTGTGCCCTCTGAATATGATACTGTCACTCACTGTGCCCTCTGAATATGATACTGTCACTCACTGTGCCCCCGGAATATGATACTGTCACTCACTGTGCCCCTGGAATATGATACTGCCACTCACTGTGCCCCCGGAATATAATACTGCCACTCACTGTGCCCCCAGAATATGATATTGCCACTCACTGTGCCCCCTGGAATATGATATTGCCACTCACTGTGCCCCTGGAATATGATACTGCCACTCACTGTGCCCCAGGAATATGATACTGCCACTCACTGTGCCCCTGGAATATGATATTGCCACTCACTGTGCCCCCGGAATATGATACTGTCACTCACTGTGCCCTCTGAATATGATACTGTCGCTCACTGTGCCCTCTGAATATGATACTGTCGCTCACTGTGCCCTCTGAATATGATACTGCCACTCACTGTGCCCTCTGAATATGATACTGCCACTCACTGTGCCCCCGGAATATGATACTGCCACTCACTGTGCCCCCGGAATATGATACTGCCACTCACTGTGCCCCCGGAATATGATACTGCCACTCACTGTGCCCCCGGAAAATGATACTGCCACTCACTGTGCCCCCGGAAAATGATACTGCCGCTCACTGTGCCCCCGGAGTATGATACTGCCACTCACTGTGCCCCCGGAATATGATACTGCCACTCACTGTGCCCTCTGAATATAATACTGCCACTCACTGTGCCCCCGGAATATAATACTGCCACTCACTGTGCCCTCTGAATATAATACTGCCACTCACTGTGCCCCTGGAATATGATACTGCCACTCACTGTGCCCTCTGAATATGATACTGCCACTCACTGTGCCCCCGGAATATGATACTGCCACTCACTGTGCCCCCGGAATATGATACTGCCACTCACTGTGCCCCCCGGAATATAATACTGCCACTCACTGTACCCCAGGAATATAATACTGCCACTCACTGTGCCCCCCGGAATATAATACTGCCACTCACTGTGCCCCCTGGAATATGATACTGCCACTCACTGTGCCCTCTGAATATAAAACATTTTTTTCCACAATTTATTGTTTCACAAAATATTCAAATATTCTATGGTAATAAAAAAAAATGCCAACTGAAAGTACAACTTGTCCCCCCCCCCTCCCCCCCCCCCCCCAAAAAAAAAAAGTTAGATCTGTCTGTGTAAACAACAACAACATTATGGGTCTCAGAAACAAAAGCAAAGAAAACAACATTTCTGCCGCGGGAAGATGTTAAAGAAGTATTCCGAGTAAATGCAGCCGATCGGCTGGTATAGGTCACTGCGCTCCGCACCATTACAATAAAACATCTTCTTGTTGATGCATTTTCTTACATCGATGTCAATTTGTAAGAATCAGAATAAAACCGATCAGGAGAGAGAGAGGGCAGGTGAGGGCGGAGAACACCGAAAAATACATAATGAGAACAGGATGAAAACAATGCAAACATGTACAAAGCTGTATACAGTATAGAAAATCCATGTGTGTGTTGTGTATATATGTATAGGTGTGTATGTATGTATATGTATATATGTGTAGATGTGTATATGTATATATGTGTAGATGTGTATGTATGTATATGTATATATGTGTATTGATGTGTGTGTATATAGATGTATATGTATGTATGTGTAAATATGTGTAGATGTGTATGTATGTATATCTGTAGATGTGTATGTATGTGTATATATGTGTACATGTGTGTGTATGTGTGTATATATGTGTACATGTGTGTGTATGTATATGTATATATGTGTATTGATGTGTGTGTATATAGATGTATATGTATGTATGTGTATATATGTGTACATGTGTATGTATGTGTATATATGTGTACATGTGTGTATGTGTATATATGTGTACATGTGTGTGTATGTATATGTATATATGTGTATTGATGTGTGTGTATATGTAGATGTGTATAGATGTATATGTATATATGTGTATTGATGTGTGTGTATATGTAGATGTATATAGATGTATATGTATGTATGTGTATATATGTGTAGATGTGTATGTATGTATATGTGTAGATGTATATGCATGTATAAATATGTGTAGATGTGTATGTATGTATATACAGTGATCCCTCGACTTATGATGGCCTCGACATATGATCATTTCAACATATGATGGCCTCTCAGAGCCCATCGTATGTTGAAGGCAGCCTCGACATATGATGCTGCTGTGTGTTGGGGCCATCGTACAAACCGCTATCTGACAGCGCTGACAACTTCACCAACTGACAGATAGTTGTATAATGTCCCCGTGTGCCCCGTTCTGCCTCCTGTTACTCACATGCTGTCCTGCTAACTCATAGAGGCTTCCACTGTGAGCTCTGTGTAAGCCCCGCCCCCCAGTGCAGCCATAGCCAATAGCCTGGAGGATCTTGCTGCAGGCATCCAATGAGCTGCTGGCTGCCCTCCCCTTCCTTTCCTATAGAGCTGTAGTCGGCAGGATGGTAATGGAGGACATTCTGTCCCCCCTGAAGGTATTTAAAGAACTGTACAGTACTGTATGCGATGTCACACATCACATACAATACATATACACACTATACACCCCATACATCAATGTTTCCCTATCAGTGTGCCTCCAGCTGTTGCAAAACTATAACTCCCAGCATGCCCAGACAGTCAATGGCTGTACATGCATGCTGGGAGTTGTAGTTGTGCAACAGCTGGAGGCACCTGGTTTGTTAAACACTCCCCATACACTCCACATACAATGGTCATCCCAGAACCAATTAGCAGTTTCCCATAGAGATATGTATTCAACATACAATGGTTCCGAGGCCCTAGAACCAATTACCATTTTTACATAGACATGTGTACTCGACATATGATGGTTTCAACATATGATGGTTCTCCTGGAACTTAATATCATGTGTTGAGGGACCACTGTATATTAGTATAGATGTGTATGTATGTATAAATATGTGTAGATGTGTATGTATGTATATATATTAGTATAGATGTATATGTATGTGTATATATGTATAGATGTATATGTATTTGTGTATAGATGTGTATGTGTATATATGTGTATGTATATGTGTAGATGTGTATTGATGTATGTGTATATGTATATGTGTAGATGTGTATAGATGTATGTGTATATGTGTATATATGTGTATAGATGTGTATGTATGTGTATAGATGTATGTGTAGATATGTGTAGATGTGTATAGATGTGTATGTATATGTGTAGATGTGTATGTATGTATATGTATATATGTGTATTGATGTGTATGTATATATGTGTATATGTATAGATGTATATGTATGTGTATATATGTGTAGATGTATATGTATGTATATATGTGTAGATGTGTATAGATGTATGTGTATATATGTGTAGATATGTATATGTATATATGTGTAGATGTGTATGTATGTATGTATATGTATATATGTGTATAGATGTATATATGTGTATAGATGTATATGTATATATGTGTATAGATGTGTATATATTTGTGTATTGATGTGTATGTATATAGATGTGTATAGATGTATGTGTATATAGATGTATGTGTATATATGTGTAGATGTGTATATGTATATATGTGTAGATGTGTATGTATGTATGTATATGTATATATGTGTATAGATGTATATGTATAGATGTGTATAGATGTATATGTATATATGTATATAGATGTGTATATATTTGTGTATTGATGTGTATGTATATAGATGTGTATAGATGTATGTGTATATAGATGTATGTGTATATATGTGTAGATGTGTATATGTATATATGTGAAGATGTGTATGTATGTATGTATATGTATATATGTGTATAGATGTATATGTATATATGTGTATAGATGTGTATATATTTGTGTATTGATGTGTATGTATATAGATGTGTATAGATGTATGTGTATATAGATGTATGTGTATATATGTGTATTGATGTGTGTGTATTTTCCAGCATAACTCCTGAATGACTTGCGATATTTTAGTCAGACTTGGTAAATGTTTCTTTTATGTCAAATACAAATATAGTAGAGTTTAGATTTGTCTCGATACCAAAAATCTCCGCAGCCCAAGAGTAGAAGAGCAGAGCCCAAGTTTATGGGACTTCCAGTACATCTCCTGATTGTGCTACTCCGCCGGTTACAAAGATTGCCCAGGAGTTTTAAACATCCTGCCGCTGGATCAACATCATGGTATAGTATGATTTAACTGCCTGGCAGCCAAATGCAAATAATAGTGCGGGGACAGCGAGAGGGAACTGTGCTGGGGGGAACTGTGCTGGGGGGAAAAGACATCAGTGCTTGGACAGGGAGAGGGCATGGCAGCACTGCTGTAGCAAGGAGTTCAGGGAGGGCACACAGCCTATCACTGCTGGGGCTTCAGGAGACTAGAAAAGCTGAGTGGCATGCAAGAGGCAGGTTCAGAGAATAGCTAGTGCCGGCACAGGCGGGGGAGAGAAGATTTATTGCAGGCTGAGAGAAGAGTGAAGAGGGAGTGAAAATATCAGTGCGGTGGCATGGATGTGCTACTGCAGTGAGGGGGGACGAGCAGCCTATCACTTATGGGACTTCAGGAGACTAGGAAGCTGCAGCAGCAAGGAGGACATTATACAGAAGTACTGAGCAGTGTAAGCTCAGAATCCAGCCCTGAATCACAGTAAATTCATGTGTCCTCTATGCAGTCTCCCTGTTTGTTTCTGGCTCTCTCAAGCCACTCCCCCATCCTTATCCTCTTCCCCCCTCTCCATAGACTTCTATGGGCACCATGTAACCTGATCCCTCAGTGGGCTTCTAGTCCTTTTTTGTAAAAATACAAAATGGAATTAAGCAGGTTTTTTTTCCAAGTCAGTGATAATCCCTCAAGTTGAAGATGGGTATCAGTTTAACTCAGTGTTTCCCCCACCTGGGTGCCTCCAGCTGTTGCAAAACTATAACTCCCAGCATGCCCAGACAGCCTTTGGCTGTCTGGGCATGCTGGGAGTTATAGTTTTGCAATGGCAGTTGCTAGAATATAATTTATAAAAAAAAAGAAAAAATTAGGTGCGTATGATCTACATAATAATAATAATACAATTATAATATAATAATAATAATATAATTATACTAATATAATAATAATAATAATAAAATGATACTAATATTATAATAATAATATAATTATACTAATATAACAATAATACAATTATACTAATATAATAATAAAAATTATATAATAATACAATAATATTATAATAATATAATTATACTAATATAACAATAATACAATTATACTAATATAATAATAAAAATTATATAATAATACAATAATATTATAATAATATAATTATACTAATATAACAATAATACAATTATACTAATATAATAATAACAATTATATAATAATACAATAATATTATAATAATATAATTATACTAATATAACAATAATACAATTATACTAATATAATAATAAAAATTATATAATAATACAATAATATTATAATAATATAATTATACTAATATAACAATAATACAATTATACTAATATAATAATAAAAATTATATAATAATACAATAATATTATAATAATATAATTATACTAATATAACAATAATACAATTATACTAATATAATAATAAAAATAATATAATAATACAATAATCATATTATAATAATATTACAACCAATATAATATAATAATATTATAAGTTACTACGCATTACAACAAGCAGCCATCTGATTCACGAGCCTTTTATGAGACATTAAGTCATTAAATGCATGATATCAAAAAGTCCTGAAAAGTTTGCGGCTGCAGAAGTCAAAGGAAGTTCCCGTGGGACCGCGCCAAAATTGTCATTACGGCGTGAGTGAAATGAAGAAACCCTTGTGGGCTTTGACATTTTGGCACTAAAAGCATTGGGCTCCAAGATATGATCAGTCCCCGTCTAATGTTGCCTCATTACTGGCTCTGCCCTTTATGGCGTTTAGCATTCTGCGCGAGGCTTTGACTTTATTGACTACATATCTGTTGACTTTCGCTGATGATATGAAATACGGCACCGGCGATAAAATCTCTGGACTCCATAACCTGCAGTTACCTTGGAATTCGAACCCTTTTGACTTTTTTTTAATGGACTGAATTGGATGGAATTCAGATCATGGCGAAACGTTCTTATCGCTCATCGCCAACTAAGAGAAAAGAATTGGATCCTCGTCTATTCTCTTCCGTCCATAGCAACAATATTAAAATAAAATGCAGTGAATTACAAGTGACGAGCGATAAGGGGCGCCGGGGTCGAGATTCTCGCTTTCAAATTAGCGTATTTACGGCGTTAATACATGCTGGACGAGTCTACAGTCTACATTTTGCTGTAGGTGCGCTGCTTTCTTCCTACAGATTTTACCCTGTGCTCTGCCTTGTATCTGCTTCCACTCTATTTACAGCCTGCCTGAGCTGTCATCCTTATGTGCTCTGCCTACTTACTTACAACTTACTCCTCCTCCCTGTTGCTATCTCTTACTCAGAGAGAAGGGAAGGGGGAGCTAAAAGGCCATCTGATGTATTTTCTAACACTATACTGTACACTGTCCTCTATTGTGTAATCTACTATATACAGTGTACTGTCCTCTATTGTGTTTTCTACTATATACAGTGCACTGTCCTCTATTGTGTTATCTACTATATACAGTGCATCTGCCCTCTATTGTGTTATCTACTATATACAGTGTACTGTCCTCTATTGTGTTATCTATTATATACAGTGCAATGTCCTCTATTGTGTTATTTACTATATACAGTGCACTGTCCTCTGTTGGGTTATCTACTATATACAGTGCCCTGTCCTCTATTGTGTTATCTACTATACACAGTGCACTGCCTTCTACTGTGTTATCTACTATATACAGTGCACTGTCCTTTATTATGTTATCTAATATTTACAGTGAACTGTCCTCTATTGTGTTATCTACTATACACAGTGTACTGTCCTCTATTGTGTTATCTACTATATACAGTGCACTGACCTCTATTATGTTATCTACTATTTACAGTGCACTGTCCTCTACTGTGTTATCTACTATACAAAGTGTACTGTCCTCTATTGTGTTATCTAGTATTTACAGTGCACTGTCCTCTACTGTGTTATCTACTATACAAAGTGTACTGTCCTCTATTGTGTTATCTACTATTTATAGTGTACTGTCCTCTATTGTGTTATCTACTATACACAGTGCTCGGTCCCCACTTGTAACTGTCACCCAATCTGAGTATGTACCATTAATTACCACCCTATCCCTATCACTGAGCCAGTTACTTACCCACATACAAACATTATCCCCCCAGCCCCATCCTTCTCATTTTATGCACCAGCCTTTTATGTGGCACCGTATCAAATGCTTTGGAGAAATCCTTATATACGACATACAGCGATTCCCGGATGGAGTCTGGAGCTCACCTCCTCATAAAAGCTGACCAGGTTCGATGACAGGACCGATCCTTCATAAACCCATGTGATATGGAGTCATACATTTATTTTCGTTCAGATATTCCAAAATAGCATCTCTTAGAAAACCCTCAAACAATTTACATACAACAAAGGTTAAATTAACAGGCCTATAATTCTGGGGGTCGCTTTTTTGCCCCTTTTTGAAAATTGGCACCACATTTTCTATGCAACAGTCCTGAGGTACTGACCCTGTCCCTATAGAGTCCTTGAATATTAGAAATAGGGGTCTGTCTTTTACTTAACTCCCTTAGAACACGGGTGTGAATGCCATCTGGACCTGGGGATTTGTCTATTTAGATTTTTTGTAGGTGGCACTGTACTTCTTCCTGGGTTAGACAGGGGACCTGTACTTCTTCCTGGGTTAGACAGGTGACCTGTACTTCTTTCTGTGTTAGACATGTGACCTGTACTTCTTCCTATGTTAGACAGGTGACATGTACTTCTTCCTGGGTAAGACAGGTGGTCGGTACTTCTTCCTGGGTTAGACAGGTGGCCTGTACTACTTCCTGGGTTAGAAGGTGTCCTGTACTTCTTCCTGGGTTAGACAAGTGACCTGTACTTCTTCCTGGGTTAGACAGGTGACCTGTACTTCTTCCTGGGTTAGACAGGTGACCTGTACTTCTTCCTGGGTTAGACAGGTGACTCGTACTTCTTCCTGGGTTAGACAGGTGACCCTTACTTCTTCCTGGGTTAGACAGGTGACCTGTACGGAGGTGTTTATCTTATCTCGCTGTATTTCACCTGACATTTCATTTTCCTCTGTGAACACAGTGGAGAAGAATATGTTTAATATATTTGCTTTTTCTTACACCCTTCTATAATTTCTCATTAACTACTTTTTAATGGGTAAGTTTTTATTTTATTTACAGTTTTAACCTTTTACCCATTTATATAATTAAGAAACATTTTGGGGTTAGTTTTACTTTATTTGGCAATGAGTCTTTCTGTCTCCAGTTTTGCTGTTCTTATCCTCTTTGTCTTGTTTTTGAGGACATTATCCCAATTTATAATGTTGAGGACTTCTCAGAGATGATTAATCTTTGCCTTTTAAAGTCCATTAATACATTTGTACAATAATAAGTCTATTTAGTGAAGATGATTTCAAAAGTCGCCTAAATTTGCATTCAGGAAACATATAAGCAACAACAATTTAAAATTCAATACAAAGGCTTCCAGACCTCTACACATCTATCCTGGAGGGTTGTCAGGTCATGTGACACAGGACATCACCCATCAGTGCCCGTGTGCAGCGGCTACTTGTAGACTCATTAGAGCTGAACATCTTCTTCTATGACGATCATGGTGTTTTTGGGATCAGGTAACCCAAAGATGTGACCTCCAGCCTTCCCAGATTCCCGGCCGTGTATTATTGAACAGTTATTCCTTGTAGTTTGGGAGCAGCTTGAGGCGCCCTAGTTGGGAAACACTGCTCTATATTTGCAGCCATAGCCTTTATATTCATGAGCACAATGCCAGCCATGACTATGCTACCATCCTGACCACTGCCTCACGCCCTGGAGCCCTGGCACTTTTTAAAGGGATTGCATCTGTGGTGGCCCAGTATGGGAGGTGTCCTGTCAGGCAGCCTCCTTCAGTGCCCCCTGCATTAGTTTTCCCATTGTAAATATGTTGTACTGTATAAAATGTGTTATCACTTTAAGAGTTATACCATGTGATATGTCATGTGATTGTTATCCAGGAGGTACCAGTGACCATGTGACCCCCAGAGTGACCTATGGGCTCCTGCTAGTCTCCCCCATATAAGCCCTGGGTGGAGCTTCTCTCTCTTCTGCTGTGGTCCAGTGCAGTCTTGTCTAGTGTGTGTGTCCAGAGTGTTGGAGACCTCAAAGTCCAGTCCTGCAGCCGCCATCAAGTCAAGTAAGATAAAGTCACAGCTTTATGAGTCCAGTCAGTCCCTGTCATCTGTCAAGTCAGCATGGTCTGCATTCAATTGTCCAGTCCTACTACAAGTCCCAGCAAGCCCTTAAAGGGGTACTCCCGTGGAAAACTTTTTTCAGGGGGCGTGGTTTAGCCTATAACCACCTGTAGGTATTCCGCTGGATCCTGGGCTAGGCACGGGGGGCAATAATGACTCTGATGCCAAGTTACAGATAACGGCAGCTTTACTGAGGGTAGACAGTAGTGTTGAGCGGCATAGGCCATATTCGAATTCGCGAATATTAGCGAATATATGGACGAATATTCGTCATATATTCGCGAATATTCGCATATTCGTTATATTCTCGTTTTATTTTCGCATATGCGAACATTCGCGTATGCGAAAATTAACATATGTGAATATTAGCATATACAAAATTAGTATACGCGAACATTCGCATATGCGAAAATTCGCATATGCTAATTTTCGTATATGCGAATTTTCGCACGCCAGTCTCACACAGTAGTATTAGAGCCTTCTTTACACCACACAAGCTGGAAGCAGAGAGGGATGATCACTGTGATGTGTACTGTGAAAAAAAAACCAAAAAAAAACAACGAATATTCGTAATTACGAATATATAGCGCTATATTCGCGGAATTCGCGAATATGCGATATTCGCGAATAATATTCGAATTGCGAATATTCGTGAGCAACACTAGTAGACAGATGGTAAAGTCTATACAGTTCAGCCAGGGCCCAAGGAGGTGACCAGTGATGCAGAGACTTTAAAGGGGTACTCCCGTGGAAACTTTTTTTTTTTTAAATCAACTGGTGCCAGAAAGTTAAACAGATTTGTAAATCACTTCTATTACAAAACCTTAATCCTTCCAGTACTTTTTAGTGGCTGTATACTAAAGAGAAATCCAAAAAAAGAAATGCATTTCCTCTGATGTCCTGACCACAGTGCTCTCTGCTAACCTCTGCTGTCCATTTTAGGAACTGTCCAGAGCAGCATATGTTTGCTATGGGCATTTTCTCCAGCTCTGGACAGTTCCTAAAATGGACAGCAGAGGTTAGCAGAGAGCACTGTGGTCAGGACATCAGAGGAAATGCATTTCTTTTTTTGAATTTCTCTTTAGTATACAGCCACTAAAAAGTACTGGAAGGATTAAGATTTTTTTTTTAAAGAAGTGATTTACAAATCTGTTTAACTTTCTGGCACCAGTTGATTTAAAAAAAAAGTTTCCACGGGAGTACCCCTTTAAAGGTCTCTGTGCCACTGGTCACCTCCTTGGGTCCTGGCTGAACTGTATAGACTTTACCATCTGTCTACCCTCAGTAAAGCTGCCGTTATCTGTAACTTGGCATCAGAGTCATTATTGCCCCCGTGCCTAGCCCAGGATCCAGCAGTATACCTTTGGGTGTTTATAGGCTAAACCACACCCTGGCGTCACAAATACAAGGGGTTAATGCCATCTGCCCCTGGGGTAACAACATCTGCCCTCATCACACCCCACTACCACACTTCACAGTTTTTTTCCACATCTGAGACAAGGGAAGAATATAAATTACATTTTAAAGGGGTACTCCACTGGCCAGGGTTCGGAAGTAAATGTTCTGAACGCTTTTTTCGCACTGATGGTTGACCATGCCTCTCATGACATCACGGCCACGCCCCCTCATTGCAAGTCTACAAGAGGGGGCGTGATGGACATAAATGTATGGTGAGTGAGGGCGGGCTCAGTGCTTGCCTCAGACATACCCCTTGCAGTGAGCAGTGGATGTCAGAATGAGTGAGCAGCAGAACAAAGGGATTTGTGAGCCAAATACAGAAGCTAGACACATAAAAAGACATGTAAAGAATCTGCATGACCTAGTGAGTAACATATAGAAGTATTATTTTTTCTCTGCGATATGACAAGTACGCTTTAAAGGGGTATTCCAGGATTGTTTTTATTTGACTATGCTACAGGGGCTGTAAAGTTAGTGTAGTTCATAATTTCTCACAATTCTTCTGTGATTTCCCCCCCAATATTTATTTTTACCAGCATACACAATGACTGTTGTCTCAGATTTTTCCCAGGTTGCAATGCGGCCGAGACCTGACATCACTAGTCAGCTGATGACAGGGAGCCTGTCTGCTTCAATGGGTGGAGGGATCAATCTGCAACTAATGCAACAGCTGTAGGCACCCTGATTGAAAACCACAGGTCTTTTGAATGGATGCAGCTCATTTATGTTCCAATGGGTGGGGTGGCTGATGTGTGGGAGGGAGGAAAATGGAATTATGGGATTTGTAGGCAAAAGAAGAAAACTCAAACAGGAAATACTAGTTCACAAACAGCTAGTCACAGTGTTATGGTAATCTCACAACATAGCCATTTAGCCCCAAGACAAGCGCAGATCCTTTCTAAGCATGTCCATTACTGTCTGCCAGGTACGTACTAAAATCACCTTATGGTGGAGAACCCCTTTAAATTTGGTGCACTGAACACATGGCTTGGCTGGAGCAAAAAACCTGCTGCCAAGTGAATTGCAGTGACAGCGAATGAACGCAGCGGAGATACAAGTACGAGAGGATGAAGAAACCTGCAATTTATCTAAGACTCAATTATGTAGAGAGATTCCCTTGAGATAACAAGGAGCGGGGAGGCCAAACCGGGCCCCTCTGGGTTCACTTGTATCCCTGTAGTTTAAATGCAGATAGAACTGAATATATGAGGGGCTACACAGGGCGAGGAGACGTTCACAGGGCGAGGAGACGTTCACAGGGCGAGGGGACGTTCACAGGGCGAGGGGCTACACAGGGCGAGGAGACGTTCACAGGGCGAGGAGACGTTCACAGGGCGAGGGGCTACACAGGGCGAGGAGACGTTCACAGGGTGAGGAGACGTTCACAGGGCGAGGGGCTACACAGGGCGAGGAGACGTTCACAGGGCGAGGAGACGTTCACAGGGCGAGGGGCTACACAGGGCGAGGAGACGTTCACAGGGCGAGGGGCTACACAGGGCGAGGAGACGTTCACAGGGCGAGGGGCTACACAGGGCGAGGGGCTACACAGGGTGAGAAGCTACACAGGGCGAGGAGACGTTCACAGGGCGAGGGGCTACACAGGGTGAGGAGCTACACAGGGCGAGGAGACGTTCACAGGGCGAGGGGCTACACAGGGCGAGGAGCTACACAGGGCGAGGAGACGTTCACAGGGCGAGGAGACGTTCACAGGGCGAGGGGCTACACAGGGCGAGGGGCTACACAGGGTGAGAAGCTACGCAGGGCGAGGAGTCGTTCACAGGGCGAGGGGCTACACAGGGCGAGGAGCTACACAGGGCGAGGAGACGTTAACAGGGCGAGGGGCTACACAGGGCGAGGGGCTACACAGGGCGAGGAGCTACACAGGGCGAGGAGACGTTCACAGGGTGAGGAGACGTTCACAGGGTGAGGAGACGTTCACAGGGTGAGGGGCTACACAGAGTGAGGAGACGTTCACAGTGCGAGGAGACGTTGTTGTTGCCCCATAGTGCAGTATGGAGTCAGGTATTAGAATGACACTGACACTGACCAGCGCCATCTTATGGGCGATTTATATGGACACAACAAAAGATGTAAACAGTAATTGGTGTGATTCATGAAGTCCAAATAGACCACTGGACACAACTGTGATGTCCCAGTACAGGATATCATTCCACAGTCCTGTCGGGTTGAGTCCCTGTACGTCCTCAGGGCTCACCTACAGTGTTCCCCCATAATGTGTATAAGGCTGCATTCACACTTTGTTTTTACATTACGGTTGCCGGATCCGGCTGGTGGAGGGGCAAACCGGGCTCTCCCGTACCCCAGCCGGACGGAGTCACCGTTTTTGTATCCGGGTTTGTGACCAGACCAAAAACCGTAGTATAGGAAACCGCATACGGGTCAAAAATGAGCCGACCGGAGTCACCGTTTGACTCCGGTCGGCTCATTAAAGTAAATGGAGTTCAGCGCTGGTCCGGCTGGGGTACGGGAGAGCCCAGTTTGCCCCTCCCCCAGCCGGATCCGGCAACCGTAATGTAAAAACGAAGTGTGAATGCAGCCTAAGTTATAAATTAGGGGTAAAGGACCTTTGATATGGTCACATGGTTATTAGTCACATGATAAGGGTTGTCACATGTTAAAGTCACATGTTTTGTTACCCAGAGAGCACCAGGTGACCAGATGATCTGCAGCTAGCCTATGGGCTCCTTGCTCAGCCCCCCTTTATAAGAGGGGAGGTACTACTTGGGAAACACTATCCTAGGGCTTTCAGGGCATGCTGGGAGTTGTAGTTTAGCAACAGCTGGAAGTACCCTGGTTGGGAATCACTGCCCTTAGGCTTTCAAGTAGGGTCACCACCTGGCCGGTATTTTACAGGCACAGTCGATATTTTGGCCACCCTGCCGGAAGTTGGAAGATTGGTTGGATAAATACCGGCCATTGCATTGCCGGTATTTATCCATCTAATCCTCCACCTTCCGGAAAGTTGCACCATAACCTATACCAGTGTTTCCCAACCAGAGAGCCTCCAGCTGTTGCAAAACTACAACTCCCAGCATGCCCGGACAGCCAACGGCTGTCCGGGCATGCTGGAAGTTGTAGTTTTGCAACAGCCGGAGGCACCCCTGGTTGGGAAACACTAACCTATTCTATATACTACTAAATAGTCTAACATGCTGGGAGTTGTAGTTTTGCAACAGCTGGAGGCACCCCTGGTTGGGAAACACTGACCTATTCTATATACTACTAAATGGTCTAACATGCTGGGAGTTGTAGTTTTGCAACAGCTGGAGGCACCCTGGTTGGGAAACACTGACCTATTCTATATACTACAAAATAGTCTAACATGCTGGGAGTTGTAGTTTTGCAACAGCTGGAGGCACCCTGGTTGGGAAACATCGACCTATTCTATATACTACAAAATAGTCTAACATGGTGGGAGTTGTAGTTTAGCAACAGCTGGAAGAACTCTGGTTGGGAAACACTGGTCTTGTGCTTTCAGGGCATGCTGGGAGTTGTAGTTTTCCAACAGGTTGGCGATCGCTGCTCTACATCCCATTATTTACCTTTCTGTGATCATCTTTTTTCTCTTATAAGTAAAGTGGAGTAATGTTCATCCGGGAGCCCTTGGTTCCCTATTATTTGGCAGAGCGCGCGGCGGCTTCGTAATTCAGACATTGATCAAATCTTTTTTTTCTTCCTTCTTTCGATAGAGAATTATGGATTCTTTCATCTCGCGTTTTAATTACAATAGTTTATTAGGTTTTAATGAAAATCTTCGAACAGCCGAAGCGCGTGGAAAATGACAGCGCTGAGACCTCCAGGAGCGTCACCCGCCGGGCAGGAGGTCACGGAGCGGAGATATCTCTGATCAATAAACGGCACTTAGAGCCTCAGATGTGTCCGCGCCGCCTGCAGAGCGCAGAGCCGTCCGCACGCCATCGATTATATCACAAGACGCAGAACGTTCTGCACGGGGCTCAATGTCTGATCTTTATTCCGAGCCAATAAAATAGGTTTCAGTGACGGAATAATGACAGAAAAGCTTCCAAGGTTAATGTGGAGGAGACGGCGCTGATGGGATCTCCTCTATATCTCACATGGCGGCTTCAGTTTACAGAAGGTATCGTATAGATATGAGAGTCATCCGGGGGGTCACGCCGTCTCGGTTACAGGACGTCTTCTCACTGACAACGTCCTCCTATAAATAATCACCTGTCACTTTAAGTGGTCAGAGAATATCTCTGTATATCGTAATGTTATACGTGTATATACTGATGTCTGGGGTTGTGTTGCACTGTATATATGTGCTGGTGCTGCAAGGCAATGGGCACGGTACGAAGAAGCGGCAGCGCCATGATGAACTTGGCGAATTCCCACATGTATATATATATATATATATATATATATATACACACACAGGTCTTGATAACGCTCCCCCTGTATGTATATACTGTATGCTTGTACGTTTACATGTAGGTTTGTTTCTGTGTATGTATGTGTTGTGCGCCACAGGGTGTGAAGATGAGGTGTATGGGGCAGATGGTATTAACCCCTAAATGTTCGTGACGCCAGGGTGTGGTTTTCCCGGTAACCAGCCAAATGGTAGTACCGCTATCCCAAGGTTAGGCAGGGCAATAATAGTCCAAGGCCAGGTTAGGGTTAACGGTAGCTTTACTGAGGTAGACAGATGGAAATAGTCTTTACACTAGGCCGGGATCCCAGAGAGGTGACCGGTAACACAGAAGGACCTCGCAGCTTGCTGGGACTTGTAGTGACTTTAGGACAGCCACGCTGACTATAATAGACTTGACTATAGACTGTAGGTAGTGACAGCAGACATAGATGACGACTTACTGACATGTGGCTGTAGGTGGCTTGAGGCCTCCAGATGTGCTGGACACTGACCCTGAGACGTCTGGTCTTTACTGTTCCTCAGCAGGAAGCGTGTGGTAAGAGAGAGATTGTAATGGCTGCCCCTCTTATAAAGGGGGGGATGAGCCAGAAGCCCATAGGTCAAGCTGCAGGTCACCTGGTTAGCTGGTGCTCTCTGGGTAACAAACACATCATGTGAACACATTATCATGTGACTAACTCAAAAGGTCCTTAAAGGTCTTTTATACATAACACACATAACACTATACATAATATATATTACTATGGGGGAGACACTGCAGGAGGGCCCCAAGGACACAGAGGGACTCAACCTGACAGGGCCTAAGTACTGTGCGGGAGTTATTTCACTCCTGGACCCAGTCTTGGGCCGGTCCTGATCACGTGACTCTTGAGCTGCGGAGATTGCCCTGAGTGTTTCAGGCATCCTGCCGCTGTACCAACGTCATGGTAAAGTATGATTTTACTGTCCAGCAGGCAGGTGTAGAGAATAGTTAGTGCGGGGGCAAGGAGAGGGGATGGTAGTGCTGCTGCAGTGAGGAGTGCAGGGAGGACATGCTGTCCGGGGATGCTGGGAGTTGTAGTTTTGAAACAGCTGGAGACACCCTGGTTGGGAAACACTGTTTTATGTAGATCCGATCTGGTGAGGTCCCTGATTGAGGAACCTTCTTAGAGTACCTTGGTGTCTAGATACAGTACGTCTCCCATGTTGTATAGTAATCCCATCTATTTCCTAATGTTTATTCATGAGTTTGTCGTAATACTCAGCAAATTCAGCGATTTTGGCCCCAGTGCAGTTCACTTTTTGCTGATCTGAAACATACGGTATCCACTTTTAATAAGTTAATTGTTTCTCTGCTAATCTTCCTCGAGAGGCGCGCGGTGGAGCAGGGGCTGTTCTAGGTGTCGGGTTTCAGATGTGGATATTGTGAAACAATCAGGAACTTTACAACATTACACAAAGCATTATAGGTTATAGGCCATTTTATTAGGTACACCTGTTCTATCGCTTGTTAGCACAAATAGCCAATCAGCCAATGACATGGCAGCCACTCATTAAAGGCATGTAGATGTGGTGGAGGGCAGATGTTGTTACCCTAGGGGCAGATGGCATTAACCCCTTGTATTCGTGACGCCAGGGCGTAGTTTAGCCTAAAACCCCCCGAAGGTATACCGCTGTATCCTGGGCTAGGCACAGGGGCTATAATGATTCTGATGCCAAGTTACAGATAACGGTAGCTTTACTGAGGGTAGACAGATGGTAAAGTCTATACAGTTCAGCCAGTGCTCAAGGGGGTGACCAGTGACGCAGAGACATTAAGGACTTGCTGGGACTTGTAGTAGGACTAGACAATTGAATGCAGACCACGCTGACTTGACAGATGACAGGGACTGACTGGACTCATAAAGCTGTGACTTTATCTTACTTGACTTGATGGCGGCTGCAGGACTGGACTTTGAGGTCTCCAACACTCTGGACACACAGACTAGACAAGACTGCACTGGACCTCAGCAGAAGAGAGAGAAGCTCCACCCAGGGGTTATATGGGGAGACTAGTAGGGAGCCCATAGGTCACTCTTGGGGTCACCTGGTCACTGGTACCTCCTGGGTAACAATCACATGACACATCACATGGTATAACTCTTAAAGCAACATAACGTTTTATAAGACATTACAATGCAGAATATATAAGTACAAGGGGCCCAGGGGACACGGAAAGGGCAGCAAGGGTACGGGGCAACACCTCCCCTACAGGGCCACCACAGTTATGACCTTTGGATAGGGGATAAGATGTCTAGCAGTGGAGTACCCCTTTAAAGACTGTGAATGTAACATGGTTGTTGGTGTCAGACGAGCCGGTCTGAGTATTTCATAATCTGCTGTTCTACTGAGATTTTCACACTCATCTAGGGTTTACAAAGAATTGTCAAAAAAAAATATCCTTGGTTGCAGAGGAGAATGGGCAGACTGGGTCAAGAAAACAATAGTAACTTAAATGGGTACTCCAGGAGAATACAATTCTTTTTTAAATCAACTGGTGCCAGAAAGTTAAACAGATTTGTAAATTACTCCTTTTTAATCCTTCCAGTACTTATCAGCTGCTGTATGCTCTACAGGAAGTTCTTTTAAGTCTGACCACAGTGCTCTCTGCTGACATGTCAGGAACTGTCCAGAGTAGGAGCAAATCACTGCAAACCTATCCTGCTCTGGACAGTTCCTGACATGGACAGAGGTGTCAGCAGAGAGCACTGTGGTCAGACAGAAAGGAAATTCAAAAAGAAAAGAACTTCCTCTATAGTATACAGCAGCTGATAAGTACTGGAAGGATTAAGATTTTTAAATGGAAGTAATTTACAAATCTGTTTAACTTTCTAGCACCAGTTGATTTAAAAAATAAAATTGTTTTCTACCGGAGTACCCCTTTAAATTACCACTAGTTACAACCAAGGTCTGCAGAATATCATCTCTGATCACACAACATGTCCAACCTTGAAACAGATGGGCTACAGCAGCAGAAGAAGATCACATCACAGTGGAACGCTGTCTCCTCTCCAGTTGTGACATTCAGATGGCAGGGTCAGAATTTGGGGTAAACAATTGGTTTTATGACATCCCTCATTTTATAACAAAATCTACAAAAAAAAAAAAAAAAACTAAGAAAAAAATATACTTGGGGGGCAATTTTGCCACTTTTGGAGGATTCATCTCTGTGTAGTGCATTTTATGGTAAAAGTGACACCTTGGGCCTCATTTACTAAGAGGGGAGTTTTCTTTGTGGGTTTTTCTTTCCGACAGGTATTTTTCCATGGTATTTACTATAGTAACCTGCATTTGGCGCATTTCCCTCCGTTTTACTTGCTCTGATTTTCCGGTTATCCAGAGTTATCCATTTTATGTGGAAACATTGGTAAATTTTTTAGTTTTTTTCTCAAAACATAGTTTATTTTTTTTAGAGGGCTAGTATAGTTTTTTTAAATTTTTTTAAATCAGAAATTCTGGCACGCGAAACAAAGGGGGAGATTTATCAAAACCTGTGCCAATAGCAACCAATCAGCTCGCTTCTTTCATTTTGCAGAGGCCTTGTTAAAAATGAAAGCAGCAATCTGATTGGTTGCTATGGGCAACTGGGCAACTTTTCCTCTGGACGGGTTTTGATAAATCTCCCCCAATGGGTCTCATTTACTAAGGCTTTTCAAAGTAGATTTTGTAGGCTTTTTGGGGGGATTTATCAAAACCTGTCCAGAGGAAAAGTTGCCCAGTTGCCCATAGCAACCAATCAGATCGCTTCTTTCATTTTTAACAAGGCCTCTGCAAAATGAAAGCAGCGATCTGATTGGTTGCTATGGGCAACTCAGTAACTTTTCCTCGGGACGGGTTTTAATAAATCTCCCCCGTTATCTTTATTCCACAGGTCGATTACAACAATACCCAATTTATATAGGTGTTAGTTTATTTTACTACTTTTTAAAACATTTTACCTCTTTTTTAAGAAAATGAGTATACTTAAAATTGTCCTCTTCTGACCCCTATAACTTTCTTAATTTTCCGAATACGTGGCTGTATGGGGGGGGGGGGGGCTTATTTTTTGTGTATTTATCTGTAGTTTTACGCTACCATTTATGTTAATATGGAACCTTTAAATAGCTTTTTATTCATTTTTTTTGTTCCTGCCTTGTAAAGGGACAAAAAATCTGCACTTAGGTATTTTTTCTTTACTTTTACGCCGCTTACCATGCGGGATCATCAACGCGATATTTTAATACTTCTGACAATTTCACATAGGGTGATAATTTATATGTTGTTTTATTATATATTATATTTGTGGTGGCTGGATTATGTGGCAAGCCTTGTGGGGGTGTAGGGTAGTTGGGGTGTCGTTGTGCAGGATAGTTAAGGGCGCTGTTAACCCTTGTCACTCGTGACGCCAGGGTGAGGGTTAAATGCTGTGTTTCTTGATAGGCCCATTGCCACCCTTCCCAAGACCAATAGGTGATGCAGAAATAAAGGATTGCCCACAACCGCTGTTAACTGAAAACTTGCAGGAACTTTTACTGAGGAGTTTCTGTGCATGAAGTAATAGTAATAGTCCAGATAACAGAGTCTCTTTACATCAGGCTTGAGCAGCGATTGACACAGTCGGTTGGGATCATATAAGCCCAATTTGGCTTGTGAAGAATCGTATAGCAGAGATCCGCTGGATTTAGGGGAATATTGAGGTCCAGTGATCTTGCGATGAGTAGCGGGGAATTGCATAGTCTATCCGCTATGTTAGAGGCCGCGGCCGCAAGGCTTTGGCCTAGTAAATTGTCTTGTAAGCTGCGGAGGTCCTACCTCTTCCAGAGTCAGCAACCCAAGAGAGGGATCAAGATGGCGCGGATCCCTTATATGGGCAGGGGCCGGCCGTTTTGGATTGGTCCGTAACGACTGTCACTCACCGTTACAGTGCATTGTGGGTGAACACGTCACGGGAACCTCCAAAGGTCCTGTAGCAAAACCATAGAGTTCTAACCTCATCACGTGACCCGCAGGTCCTGCTACGCTGAACAGGTAGATAACTAAATATATACATTTTTATACTTAAAATTATATAAATATTAAATAAAACTGCTATATACTTATTGACTAAGTGAGAGGTGACAAGGAGAGATCTACAAAAGAGGGACCCCGACGTCCTAGGGACTCTGGCTATGGGGACCTCTATACAGGTAACGTATACAATACGGTACCTGGACACCACATATTACATAAAATTAGAAAATGAGGGGGCGGGGTGATTAACAAAAAAATGTATTTACATTTTTTTGAGGTTAGGGCAGTGTTTTCCAAACAGTGTGACTCCAGCTGTCGCAAAACTACAACTCCCAGCATGCCCGGACAGCTGTTGGCTGTCCGGGCATACTGGGAGTTGTAGTTTTGCAACAGCTGGAGGCACCCTGGTTAGGAAACACTGTTCTAGTATAAAAAAAAATATCCCTAGAAAGCTTTCTGTCCTGTCCATTCGTATATTCGCACATGTTCGGATATTAGCAGATGCCACACGTTTTGCGCTTGTACGTTCGGGTTCTGTGATCATCTATCAGGACGTGATTACAATTTATTCTCTATGTGCTGGAGGCGTCCCGGGGCAGCACAGGACTGTCAGCAGGTACCTCATGCAGCACAGTGATGTGTCTGGGTGTCTGGAGATCAGGGATGTCTGGCATCTGCTCGGGCCTTTGAAGGAAATCTACAAAGGCCTCGGTCTGCCAGCCAATATTCCCATCAATGAGATATTCTTTCACTTATTGTTCACTTTAATGTGGCAAATGGAGGGTGTCCCTGCTGTGTGCATTACTCCTGAACTGAGGCATCAATACTTTTTGTCTTCTACTGCTGTGATGTCACTGTGTGCATCATTCTCAAATCTGACAGTATGACATCACTGTGAATGACCCCTGTACTGTGACATCACTCTGAACATTAGTCTGTTACTATTAGATCACTGTGCATATTAGTCTGTTATTATGACATCCCTCTGTGCATTAGTCTATTACTAGGACATCACTGTGTCCATTAGTCCATTACTATAACATCACTGTGCTAATTAATCTATTACTGTGACATCACTGTGTGCATAAGTCTATTACTATCACATCACTGTGTGCATTAGTCTATTACTATCACATCACTGTGTGCATTAGTCTATTACTATCACATCACTGTGTGCATTAGTCCATTACTATGACATCACTGTGTGCATTAGTCCATTACTATGACATCTCTCTGCACATTAGTCAATTACTATGACATCACTCTGCACATTAGACCATTATTGTGACATTACTGTGTGCAATAGTCTATTACTAGGACATCACTGTGTGCATTAGTCCATTACTGTGACATCAATGTGGTGTACATTAGTCCATTACTGTGACATCACTGTGTGCATTAGTCCATTACTGTGACATCACTGTGGTGTACATTAATCCATTACTGTGACATCACTGTGTGCATTAGTCCATTACTGTGACATCACTGTGTGCATAAGTCCATTGCTGTGACATCACTGTGTGCATTTGTCCATTACTATGACATCACTGTGGTGTGTATTAGTCCATTACTGTGACATCACTGTGTGCATTAGTCCATTACTGTGACATCACTGTGGTGTGCATTAGTCCATTACTGTGACAACACTGTGTGCATTAGTCCATTACTATGACAACACCGTGTGCATTAGTCCATTACTGTGACATCACCGTGTGCATTAGTCCATTGCTGTGACATCACCGTGTGCATTAGTCCATTACTATGACATCACTGTGGTGTGTATTAGTCCATTACTGTGACATCACTGTGTGCATTAGTCCATTACTGTGACATCACTGTGGTGTGCATTAGTCCATTACTGTGACAACACTGTGTGCATTAGTCCATTACTATGACAACACCGTGTGCATTAGTCCATTACTGTGACATCACCGTGTGCATTAGTCCATTACTGTGACATCACGTGTGCATTAGTCCATTACTGTGACATCACTGTGTGCATTAGTCCATTACTGTGACATCACTGTGTGCATTAGTCCATTACTATGACAACACAGTGTGCATTAGTCCATTACTATGACATCACTGTGGTGTGTATTAGTCTATTACTGTGACATCACTGTGTGCATTAGTCCATTACTGTGACATCACTGTGGTGTGCATTAGTCCATTACTGTGACAACACCGTGTGCATTAGTCCATTACTATGACAACACCGTGTGCATTAGTCCATTGCTGTGACATCACTGTGTGCATTAGTCCATTACTATGACATCACTGTGGTGTGTATTAGTCCATTACTGTGACATCACTGTGTGCATTAGTGCATTACTGTGACATCACTGTGGTGTGCATTAGTCCATTACTGTGACAACACTGTGTGCATTAGTCCATTACTATGACAACACAGTGTGCATTAGTCCATTACTGTGACATCACTGTGTGCATTAATCCCTTAATGTGACATCACTGTGTGCATTAGTCCATTACTATGACATCACCGTGTGCATTAGTCCATTACTGTGACATCACTGTGTGCATTAGTCCATTACTGTGACATCACTGTGTGCATTAGTCTATTACTATGACATCACTGTGTGCATTAGTCCATTACTATGACATCACTGTGTGCATTAGTCCATTACTATGACATCTCTCTGCACATTAGTCAATTACTATGACATCACTCTGCACATTAGACCATTATTGTGACATTACTGTGTGCAATAGTCTATTACTAGGACATCACTGTGTGCATTAGTCCATTACTGTGACATCAATGTGGTGTACATTAGGCCATTACGGTGACATCACTGTGTGCATTAGTCCATTACTGTGACATCACTGTGGTGTACATTAGTCCATTACTGTGACATCACTGTGTGCATTAGTCCATTACTATGACAACACAGTGTGCATTAGTCCATTACTGTGACATCACTGTGTGCATTAGTCCATTACTGTGACATCACTGTGGTGTGCATTAGTCCATTACTATGACAACACCGTGTGCATTAGTCCATTACTGTGACATCACCGTGTGCATTAGTCCATTGCTGTGACATCACTGTGTGCATTAGTCCATTACTGTGACATCACTGTAGTGTGTATTAGTCCATTACTGTGACATCACTGTGGTGTGCATTAGTCCATTACTGTGACATCACGTGTGCATTAGTCCATTACTGTGACATCACGTGTGCATTAGTCCATTACTGTGACATCACTGTGTGCATTAGTCCATTACTGTGACATCACTGTGTGCATTAGTCCATTACTATGACAACACAGTGTGCATTAGTCCATTACTATGACATCACTGTGGTGTGTATTAGTCTATTACTGTGACATCACTGTGTGCATTAGTCCATTACTGTGACATCACTGTGGTGTGCATTAGTCCATTACTGTGACAACACCGTGTGCATTAGTCCATTACTATGACAACACCGTGTGCATTAGTCCATTACTGTGACATCACCGTGTGCATTAGTCCATTGCTGTGACATCACTGTGTGCATTAGTCCATTACTATGACATCACTGTGGTGTGTATTAGTCCATTACTGTGACATCACTGTGTGCATTAGTGCATTACTGTGACATCACTGTGGTGTGCATTAGTCCATTACTGTGACAACACTGTGTGCATTAGTCCATTACTATGACAACACAGTGTGCATTAGTCCATTACTGTGACATCACTGTGTGCATTAATCCCTTAATGTGACATCACTGTGTGCATTAGTCCATTACTATGACATCACCGTGTGCATTAGTCCATTACTGTGACATCACTGTGTGCATTAGTCCATTACTGTGACATCACTGTGTGCATTAGTCTATTACTATGACATCACTGTGTGCATTAGTCCATTACTATGACATCACTGTGTGCATTAGTCCATTACTATGACATCTCTCTGCACATTAGTCAATTACTATGACATCACTCTGCACATTAGACCATTATTGTGACATTACTGTGTGCAATAGTCTATTACTAGGACATCACTGTGTGCATTAGTCCATTACTGTGACATCAATGTGGTGTACATTAGGCCATTACGGTGACATCACTGTGTGCATTAGTCCATTACTGTGACATCACTGTGGTGTACATTAGTCCATTACTGTGACATCACTGTGTGCATTAGTCCATTACTATGACAACACAGTGTGCATTAGTCCATTACTGTGACATCACTGTGTGCATTAGTCCATTACTGTGACATCACTGTGGTGTGCATTAGTCCATTACTATGACAACACCGTGTGCATTAGTCCATTACTGTGACATCACCGTGTGCATTAGTCCATTGCTGTGACATCACTGTGTGCATTAGTCCATTACTGTGACATCACTGTGGTGTGTATTAGTCCATTACTGTGACATCACTGTGGTGTGCATTAGTCCATTACTGTGACATCACGTGTGCATTAGTCCATTACTGTGACATCACCGTGTGCATTAGTCCATTACTGTGACATCACCGTGTGCATTAGTCCATTACTGTGACATCACCGTGTGCATTAGTCCATTACTGTGACATCACCGTGTGCATTAGTCCATTACTGTGACATCACTGTGTGCATTAGTCCATTACTATGACAACACAGTGTGCATTAGTCCATTACTGTGACATCACTGTGTGCATTAGTCCATTACTGTGACATCACTGTGTGCATTAGTCCATTACTATGACATCACTGTGTGCATTAGTCCATTACTATGACATCACTGTGTGCATTAGTCCATTACTATGACATCTCTCTGCACATTAGTCAATTACTATGACATCACTCTGCACATTAGACCATTATTGTGACATTACTGTGTGCAATAGTCTATTACTAGGACATCACTGTGTGCATTAGTCCATTACTGTGACATCAATGTGGTGTACATTAGTCCATTACTGTGACATCACTGTGTGCATTAGTCCATTACTGTGACATCACTGTGGTGTACATTAGTCCATTACTGTGACAACACAGTGTGCATTAGTCCATTACTGTGACATCACCGTGTGCATTAGTCCATTACTGTGACATCACCGTGTGCATTAGTCCATTACTGTGACATCACCGTGTGCATTAGTCCATTACTGTGACATCACTGTGTGCATTAGTCCATTACTGTGACATCACTGTGTGCATTAGTCCATTACTATGGCATCACTGTGTGCATTAGTCCATTACTGTGACATCACTGTGTGCATTATGGTATAGGATCCCACGCTGGGTTTTGTTATGGGGTCCCATGATTATGTTACACCCTCTATACCCCTGGATTATCAATCAGGTATAACCATTAAATAGTAATAAATAACAGGGACCCACAATTCCAGACTGGGGCGGAATACATTAGGGTCAGGGTCACTGGTATGTCCAGACTGGGGCAGGATACATTAGGGTCAGGGTCACTGGTATGTGCAGACTGGGGCGAGATACATTAGGGTCAGGGTCACTGGTATGTGCAGACTGGGGCGGGATACATTAGGGTCAGGGTCACTGGTATGTCCAGACTGGGGCGGGATTCATTAGGGTCAGGGTCACTGGTATGTGCAGACTGGGGCGGGATTCATTAGGGTCAGGGTCACTGGTATGTGCAGACTGGGGCGAGATACATTAGGGTCAGGGTCACTGGTATGTGCAGACTGGGGCGGGATTCATTAGGGTCAGGGTCACTGGTATGTGCAGACTGGGGCGGGATACATTAGGGTCAGGGTCACTGGTATGTGCAGACTGGGGCGGGATTCATTAGGGTCAGGGTCACTGGTATGTCCAGACTGGGGCGGGATACATTAGGGTCAGGGTCACTGGTATGTGCAGACTGGGGCGGGATACACTAGGGTCAGGGTCACTGGTATGTGCAGACTGGGGCGGGATACATTAGGGTCAGGGTCACTGGTATGTGCAGACTGGGGCAGGATACATTAGGGTCAGGGTCTCTGGTATGTGCAGACTGGGGCGGGATACATTAGGGTCAGGGTCACTGGTATGTGCAGACTGGGGCAGGATACATTAGGGTCAGGGTCACTGGTATGTGCAGACTGGGGCGGGATACATCAGGGTCACTGGTATGTGCAGACTGGGGCGGGATACATTAGGGTCAGGGTCACTGGTATGTGCAGACTGGGGCAGGATCCATTAGGGTCAGGGTCACTGGTATGTCCAGACTGGGGCGGGATACATTAGGGTCAGGGTCACTGGTATGTGCAGACTGGGGCGGGATACATCAGGGTCACTGGTATGTGCAGACTGGGGCGGGATACATTAGGGTCAGGGTCACTGGTATGTGCAGACTGGGGCGGGATACATTAGGGTTAGGGTCACTGGTATGTGCAGACTGGGGCGGGATACATTAGGGTCAGGGTCACTGGTATGTGCAGACTGGGGCGGGATACATTAGGGTCAGGGTCACTGGTATGTGCAGACTGGGGCGGGATACATTAGGGTTAGGGTCACTGGTATGTGCAGACTGGGGCGGGATACATTAGGGTCAGGGTCACTGGTATGTGCAGACTGGGGCGGGATACATTAGGGTCAGGGTCTCTGGTATGTGCAGACTTGGGCGGGATACATCAGGGTCACTGGTATGTGCAGACTGGGGCGGGATACATTAGGGTCAGGGTCACTGGTATGTGCAGACTGGGGCGGGATACATTAGGGTCAGGGTCACTGGTATGTCCAGACTGGGGCGGGATACATTAGGGTCAGGGTCACTGGTATGTGCAGACTGGGGCGGGATACATTAGGGTCAGGGTCACTGGTATGTGCAGACTGGGGCGGGATACATTAGGGTCAGGGTCACTGGTATGTCCAGACTGGGGCGGGATACATTAGGGTCAGGGTCACTGGTATGTGCAGACTGGGGCGGGATACATTAGGGTCAGGGTCACTGATATGTGCAGACTGGGGCGGGATACATTAGGGTCAGGGTCACTGGTATGTGCAGACTGGGGCAGGATACATTAGGGTCAGGGTCACTGGTATGTGCAGACTGGGGCAGGATACATTAGGGTCAGGGTCACTGATATGTGCAGACTGGGGCGGGATACATTAGGGTCAGGGTCACTGATATGTGCAGACTGGGGTGGGATACATTAGGGTCAGGGTCACTGGTATGTGCAGACTGGGGCAGGATACATTAGGGTCAGGGTCACTGGTATGTGCAGACTGGGGCGGGATACATTAGGGTCAGGGTCACTGGTATGTGCAGAATGGGGCGGGATACATCAGGGTCAGGGTCACTGGTATGTGATACATTAGGGTCAGGGTCACTGGTATGTGATACATTAGGGTCAGGGTCACTGGTATGTGATACATTAGGGTCAGGGTCACTGGTATGTGATACATTAGGGTCAGGGTCACTGGTATGTGCAGACTGGGGCAATGAGGTGAAATTATTCGCTCCTAGGGAACTTTAGGGCCCCGGTGCCAGAACATTTAAGGATTTAAACAGCTTTGTGTGAGTTGCATAAAACGTGAATCAAATTGAATTGAATGGGAAAAGTGTTTGTGACGATTTCCATTCAGATCTGTAAGTACAAGCGTAATTAGTCCTGGAAAGCTACGAAGTGTTAATCTCATTACATTAAGCATTTGAGATGTCAAAAGGATGATTATAGAAATGACCTGACTCCTTCATGGCGCTGATCTCCGGCGCCTTCCTTGGCGCTCTTCATATCTCAAAGTCATTAATGTCATCTGCTTGGAACAATTAATGTGAATGTAGAATAATTACATCGGGGATCTGGAGACTTCCTCAATTCTGCCCATTAACATTCAACCTGCGTTCGCCAAGTAAAATTCTCAATTCTTTGTTCATTCTTGGACAGAAGACGTTTGGATGGAACCGATTCTTACTCCGCTCTGTTTACCCATCCCAAGTGCATGGAGATCGGCGGCGACACCGGGATTAGACAGTCTCCAAATGGGAACCACTCCTAGAAAGTAAAGAAGAACGCAGAGTCATCGGCAAACGATGGGGACCGCACATCAGTCACGTGACACAAGGACCATGTGTCATTACAACGCTACAGACCCCCTAATTCTACAGCTTCATTCCTATGTTGCCCAACTGTACCCCCAATGAATAAGCTAGTCACACTGTAGCCTCCCATGACACCCACCTAAAGAAGTGGTAAGGCACCTATCCCTTTAAAGGGGTACTCCCGTGGAAATTGTTTTTTAAAGGGGTACTTCGGCGCTAAGACATCTTATCCCCTATCCGCCGCTGGGGACCCCTGTGATCTTACAAGCAGCACCCCGTTAGAATCATTCCCCAGAGCGTGTTTGCTCCAGATCTGATTACTGGCAATCACGGGGCCGGAGTATTGTGACGTCACGACTCCGCCCCCTCAATGCAAGCCTATGGGAGGGGGCGTGACAGCTGTCACGCCCCCTCCCATAGGCTTGCATTGAGGGGGCGGAGCGTGACGTCACACGGGGGCGGAGCCGTGATGTCACAATGCTCCGTCCCCGTGATCGCCAGTAATCAGACCCGGAGCCAACACGCTCCGGGGACTGATTTTAACGGGGTGCTGCATGCAAGATCACGGGGATAGGGGATAAGATGTCTTAGCGCCGGAGTACCCCTTTAAATCAACTGTTAAACAGATTAGTAAATTAAAATTTTTAATCCTTCCAGTACTTATCAGCTGCTGTATGCTGCAGAGGAAGTTGTGTAGTTATTTTCTGTCTGACCACAGTGCTCTCTGCTGACACCTCTGTCCATATCAGGAACTGTCCGGAGCAGGATAGGTTTGCTCTGGGGATTTGCTCCTACTCTGGACAGTTCCTTAAATGGTCAGAGGTGTCAGCAGAGAGCACTGTGGTCAGACAGAAAGGAAATTCAAAAAGAAAAGAACTTCCTGTGGATCATAACAGCAGCTGATAAGTACTGGAAGGATTAAGATTTTTTAATAGAAGTAATTTACAAATCTGTTTATCTTTCTGGCACCAGTTGATTTAAAAGAAAAAAATGTTTTCCAGTGGAGTACCCCTTTAACTGTTGTGAAATTAAAGGAGTACTCCAGAAGAAAAAAAAAAAGTTTTCAAATCAGCTGGTGCCAGAAAGTTCTACAGATTTGTAAATTACTTCTATATAAAAATCTTAATCCTTCCAGTACTTATCAGCTGCTGTATGCTCCACAGGAAGTTGTGTGGTTCTTTCCAGTCTGAACACAGTGCTCTCTGCTGACACCTCTGTCCGTGTCAGGAAAGGTTTTCTATGGGGATTTGCTTGTACTCTGGACAGTTCCTGACATGGACAGAGGTGTCATCAGAGAGCACAGTGGTCAGACTGGAAAGAACTACACAACTTCCTCTGGAGAATACAGCAGCTGATAAGTACTGGAAGGATTAAGATTTTTATATAGAAGTAATTTACAAATCTGTAGAACTTTCTGGTACTAGTTGATTTGAATCCCCCCCCGGAAAAAATACTATACCGAAAGTTTGGACGCGGAATGACTGTAAAACATGGCGGCTTAAGTCATCTCTCTCCAGCTATCTAGACTATTTGCTATCCAGTTAACACACTGTTTGCTGTTCACTTCAGAGACTGTTTACTGCCGAGCCGAGATATGGTTTGTCACTCACTTCACGAGACTGTTATCCTGAACAAACACTGAGTTACAGTTTCTAATACCGTCATACAGTTCGCCGCCATTGTTCTCGTACCATGAAATCAGTAAAGAGTTAAAATGACGTCTAATCATTGCTGACTGGCGCTGCTGCGCCCCTACAACATTTAGACCAGTGTTTTCCAGCCAAGGTGCCTCCAGCTGTTGCAAAAGTACAACCCCCAGCATGTTGGACTATGTAGTGGTATATAGTGTACAGGTCAGTGTTTCCCAACCAGGGGTGCCTCCAGCTGTTGCAAAACTACAACTCCCGGCATGCCCGGACAGCCCACGGCTGTCCGGGCATGCCGGGAGTTGTAGTTTTGCAACAGCTGGAGGCACCCCGGGTTGGGAAACACTGGTATAGGTTATGGAGCAACATTCTGGGAGTTGGAGGATTGATTGGATAAATACCGGCCATTGCATTGCCAGTTGGGGGTTGCAGATTTGCAACAGCTGGAGGGGTTGGGGGTTGTAGATTTGCAACAGCTGGAGGCACACTGTTTGGAAAACACAGATCTAGAGAAAGGCTGAACATGCATCCACAAGAGCTATTAGATTCCCCATTACCGTGCCAGAATATATTTGTTACAAGGGTGTTGCAAGACCATGGAAATATCATGGACCCCATGGCACATTGGCTACAAGGGTAGCGGTGGTGCCAGTGGTTACATAAGAACAGGATAGCCATTATTGTAGAGTTACAAATTGGACGTAAGTAAACAACAACGAAGGCCATTGATGGTGTCAGCTGCTGAGCGCAATCCATACTTTGCCACTTCCCGTATGCAACGTTCAGGCAGAGGAGCAGACAGGGAATGATTACAGCAGGTGCTGCAACCTCACTGATTGTGCTGAGAAATGAGATGTACTGCAGCAGCTATGGACGGGGAACTGGCAGAAGTGCTGTGGGAGGGGTGTAGGCCGGGTGGGAGGACTGTGATGAAGAGCTGAGGGAAAGAGGCAATGCATTCTGGGAATTGTAGTACTAAGCAGCTGTTCAACCAGTACAACCAGGAAGTACAGGACTAAGATCCCAAAACAAATGGATTTTTGGTGGGTTCAGAACAGTTACTCAACAAGATAGGTGTTACGCCGAGCGCTCCGGGTCCCCGCTCCTCCCCGGAGCGCTCGCAACATTCTCGCAATTGCAGCGCCCCGGTCAGACCTGCTAACCGGGTGCGCTGCAATACCGCTTCCAGCCGGGATGCGATTCGCTATGCGGCAGGCGCCCGCTCGCGATGCGCATCCCGGCTCCCGTACCTGACTCGCTCTCCGTCGGTCTTGTCCCGGCGCGCGCGGCCCCGCTCCCTAGGGCGCGCGCGCGCCGGGTCTCTGCGATTTAAAGGGCCAGTGTGCCGCTGATTGGCGCCTGGTTCTAATTAGTGAATTCACCTGTGCACTTCCCTATATAACCTCACTTCCCCTTCCCTTCCTTGCCGGATCTTGTTGCCATTGTGCCAGTGAAAGCGTTTCCCAGTGTGTTCCTAGCCTGTGTTCCAGACCTCCTGCTATTGCCATATTGACTACGATCCTTGCTGCCTGCCCCGACCTTCTGCTACGTCCGACCTTGCTTCTGTCTACTCCCTTGTACCGCGCCTATCTTCAGCAGTCAGAGAGGTTGAGCCGTTGCTAGTGGATACGACCTGGTTGCTACCGCCGCTGCAAGACCATCCCGCTTTGCGGCGGGCTCTGGTGAAAACCAGTAGTGACTTAGAACCGGTCCACTAGCACGGTCCACGCCAATCCCTCTCTGGCACAGAGGATCCACCTCCTGCCAGCCGATTCGTGACAATAGGGGACACTTTTAGACCAATAGGCTGTAAAAGGTATCGAAAACACAGGTTGTGTGTGTGGGGGGGGGGTCACCTAGGTAATAGGGACCGCAACATATAATACCTTTCAGCTTAAATTTTCTTATTTGTTTAGTAGTAAAGTAAAGACCTCATTGGCATAAAATAGGACAATGACTTCAAAAGTAAAAGTACGCAAACTAAATAGGACATTTTTAAGATCATCCTAAATAGATCCTGTGAACGATATAAACCTTATGGGAATAAAACAAATGGGAAGCACGAAAAAACCATTGCGGTTAAATAAAACTATAAGGGCGGCTATAAATTATAAAAAGACTGGATTAAAACTACTGAGACAAGAAGGTAGTGAAGAGGCATTAAACATTTACAAGGAGGAAAATAAATTAGGAGAAAGGCAAATAATTGGAGTTTGAGACCCCTGCTGTAAAAGGAGCAGGGACTCCTGTCAAAATGACAGAAGCCCCTGCCCTTTCCTGGGTTTTTATAACAATATTTACTTGCTCCTGGATAATGTCTGAACTGGAATTGTGTTTTCCTCTTTGGCCTCTCCTGACTATTTAGTGGTCACTAGAGACCTGCAGAGGAGAACCTTACCGCACTCTTGTGATCATTAAAGGGGTACTCCGCTGAAATTTTTTTTTTTTAAATCAGCTGGTGCCAGAAAGTTAAACAGATTATTAAATTACTTCTATTTAAAAATCTTAATCCTTCCACTACTTATCAGCTGCTGTATGTTCCACAGAAGTTCTTTTCTTTTTGAATTTATTTTCTTTCTGACCCCAGTGCTCTCTGCTGACACCTCTGTCCGTATCAGGAACTGTCCAGAGCAGGAGCAAATCCCCATAGCAAACCTCTCCTGCTCTGGACAGTTCCTAAAATGGACAGAGGTGTCAGCAGAGAGCACTGTGGTCAGACAGAAAAGAAATTAAAAAAGAAAAGAACTTCCTGTGGGGCATACGGCAGCTGTTAAGTAGTGGCAGGATTAAGATTTTTAAATAGATGTAATTTACTAATCTGTTTAACTTTCTGGCACCAGTTGATTTAAAAAAAATAATAATAATAAAAAAAATTTAAAGGGGTTATCCAGGAAAAAAAAACTTTTTTTCTATATATCAACTGGCTCCAGAAAATTAAACAGATTTGTAAATTACTTCTATTAAAAACATCTTAATCCTTCCACTACTTATCAGCTGCTTTGTGTGTGTAGGTTCTTTTCTTTTTGAATTTCTTTTCTGTCTGACCACAGTGCTCTCTGCTGACACCTCTGTCCATTTAAGGAACTGTCCAGAGTAGGAGCAAATCCCCATAGCAAACCTCTCCTGCTCAAGACAGTTCCTGACATGGACAGAGGTGTCAGCAGAGAGCACTTCCTCTGGTGCATACAGCAGCTGTTAAAGGGGTATTCCAGGAAAAAACTTTTTTTTTACATATCAACTGGCTCCAGAAAGTTAAACAGATTTGTAAATTACTTCTATTAAAAAATCTTAATCCTTTCAGTACTTATGAGCTTCTGAAGTTAAGGTTGTTCTTTTCTGTCTAAGTGCTCTCTGATGACACGTGGAACCGCCCAGTTTAGAAGAGATTTGCTATGGGGATTTTCTTCTAAACTGGGCGGTTCCCGAGACATGTGTCATCAGACAGAAAAGAACAACTCAACTTCAGAAGCTCATAAGTACTGAAAGGATTGAGATTTTTTAATAGATGTAATTTACAAATCTGTTTAACTTTCTGGAGCCAGTTGATATATAAAAAAACTAATCCGAGCTATTTGCAATACTTCTAAATAAAGCTGATTCATTCACTAGCGATACGCTTCACTTTAACCCATTAAAGGGGCACTCCAGAGGAAAAAAAAATATTTTCAAATCAACTGGTGCCAGAAAGTTATACAGAATTGTAAACTACTTCTATGCAAAAATCCTAATCCTTCCAGTACTTATCAGCTGCTGTATGCTCCAAAGGAAGTTGTGTACTTTTTTCCAGTCCGAGCACAGTGATCTCTGCTGACACCTCTGTCCGTTTCAGGAACTGTCCAGAGCAGGAGAGGTTTTCTCTGGGGATTTGCTCCTACTCTGGACAGTTCCTGACATGGACAGAGGTGTCAGCAAAGAGCACTGTGGTCAGACTGGAAAAAACGACACAACTTCCTGTGGAGCATACAGCAGCTGATAAGTACTGGAAGGATTACGTTTTTTATATGGAAGTAATTTACAAATCTGTATAACTTTCTAGCACCAGTTGATTTGTAAACATTTTGTTTTCTCTGGATTTAATCAGTGGTCTTCAAACTGTGGCCCTCCAGTTGTTGCAAAACTACAATTCCCAGCATGCCCGGACAGCCAATGGCTGTCCGGGCATGCTGGGAGTTGTAGTTTTGCAACAGCTGGAGGGCCACAGTTTGAAGATCGCTGGATTTAAAGGGGTTATCCAGGAAAAACATTTTTATATATCAACTGGCTCCAGAAAATTAAACAGATTTGTAAATTACTTCTATTAAAAAATCTTAATCCTTCCACTACTTATCAGCTGCTTTGTGTGTGTAGGTTCTTTTCTTTTTGAATTTCTTTTCTGTCTGACCACAGTGCTCTCTGCTGACACCTCTGTCCATTTAAGGAACTGTCCAGAGTAGGAGAAAGTCCCCATAGCAAACCTCTCCTGCTCCGGACAGTTCCTAAAATGGACAGAGGTGTCAGCAGAGAGCACTGTGGTCAGACTGGAAAGAACGACACAACTTCCTGTGGAGCATACAGCAGCTGATAAGTACTGGAAGGATTACGTTTTTTAGATTGAAGTAATTTACAAATCTGTATAACTTTCTAGCACCAGTTGATTTGTGAACATTTTGTTTTCTTTGGAGTACCCCTTTATGGATTTAATCAGTGGTCTTCAAACTGTGGCCCCCCAGATGTTGCAAAACTACAATCCCCGTTGGCTGTCCGGGCATGCTGGGAGTTGTAGTTTTGCAACAGCTGGAGGGCCACAGTTTGAAGATCGCTGGATTTAAAGGGGTTATCCAGGAAAAAAACTATTTTTTATAAATCAACTGGGTCCAGAAAGTGAAACAGATTTGTAAATTACTTCTATTAAAAAAATCTTAATCCTTTCAGTACTTATGAGCTGCTGAAGTTAAGGTTGTTCTTTTCTGTCCAAGTGCTCTCTGCTGACACGTGTCTCGGGAACCGCTCAGTTCAGAAGCAAATCCCCATAGCAAATCTCTTCTAAACTGGGCGGTTCCCGAGACAGGTGTCATCAGAGAGCACTTAGACAGAAAAGAACAACCTTAACTTCAGAAGCTTATAAGTACTGAAAGGATTAAGATTTTTTTAATAGAAGTAATATACAAATCTGATTAACTTTCTGGAGCCAGTTGATATATATAAAAACAGTTTTTTTTCCTGGATAACCCCTTTAATCATACTAGAGATATTTTTTCCTCGCAGGCCAACGAGCAGCGATCGCTCTTCTCCAGGGAAAGTTGTTTTTCGTTTGTTTGTACATTCATTAACTTGTTAGAAGAACGTAGAGAATCCATCAGTTGCCGTGGCCGTCCGGCGCTGTCCTGATGATGTGAAGTATTGATTATGTCTCTGAGACGTGTGAGAAGCCGACGATTCATCCTACCTTATATTATGGATGAAGGCTGAAAAATTCATGTGCTGCGCAGGCGTTTTCTTCACTCCGCCGATCCTCGCTTTGCGCTTGTTTCGCTGAACACGTGGAACGTCGCTTTCAAGTATTTCTGACAGAAGAGAAGAGGCGACTGAGACATACAGAGGAGAGGACTCCAGATCCTAGGACTGGCAGGGTGGCGGGGTTCTGATGGAATTCATCGCTACTTCTATTTATTACTTATTTCTTTTCATCTTTTATTTTCTGTTTTGTACTTTTCATTCTAATTTCTATTAAAGGGGAACTCTGCTGGAATTTTTTTTTATTATTATTATTATTTTTTATTTTTTATTTTAAATCAACTGGTGTCAGAAAGTTACAAACAGATTTGTAAATGACTTCTATTCAAAAATCTTTATCCTTCCAGTACTTAGCTGCTGTATGCTCCACAGGAAGTTCTTTTCTTTTTGAATTTCCTTTCTGTCTAGACCACAGTGCTCTTTGTTGACACCTCTATTTAGTAGTATATAGTATAGGTCAGTGTTTCCCAACCAGGGGTGCCTCCAGCTGTTGCAAAACTACAACTCCCAGCATGTTGGACTATATAGTATAGGTCAGTGGTTTCCCAACCAGGGGTACCTGCAGCTGTTGCAAAACTACAACTCCCACCATGTTGGACTATATAGTAGTATATAGTATAGGTCAGTGGTTTCCCAACCAGGGGTGCCTCCAGCTGTTGCAAAACTACAACTCCCACCATGTTGGACTATATAGTAGTATATAGTATAGGTCAGTGGTTTCCCAACCAGGAGTGCCTCCAGCTGTTGCAAAACTACAACTTGGCTGTCCGGGTAAGCTGGGAGTTGTAGTTTTGCAACAGCTGGAGGCACCCCTGGTTGGGAAACACTTGTATAGGTTATGGTGCAACATTCTGGGAGTTGGAGGATTGGTTGGATGTATGCCGGCTATTGCATTGCCAGTATTTTTAATATAAAAATACCGGCCAGGTGGCAACCCTATGCTCTGTGTTCTGTGAAGAGGTCACTGAGTATGGATGGGGAGAAGGGGGTTTGTTTCATCACTCATTGACTTCTAGGGTACAGTGTTTTGAGCATATCCTGTCATTTGTGCAGAGTTTAATGGGCATAAAGGGGGAAAAGATTAGCTGTCACCATTGCTTATTGACCTAAGAGAATTTTGTGGTCATGCTCTGTGACCTGTGCAGAGGTCACCGAATATGGAGAGGGGAAAAGGTGGGTTGTTCCATCACACATTGAGGTCAATGGGCAGGAAGGGGGAGGAGATGAGCAGTGTCTATCGCTTATTGACCAAAGAGAGTGTTGTGGTCATGCTCTGTGACCTGTGCAGGAATAATGTCACTGAACTGTCCTTATCACTTTTTTTTTTAAATTAATGGTGGATCCTTTGTTATCTGCTTTCAGCTTTATAAAAGATGTAACCTGTCATTGTAACCCCACCCTCTCTAAAATGATGTGACTGTTTTAGGATAATTAGCTGATTTCGAACCCCACCCTCTTATGATAATGAGCTGACTGTTGAGCCCACACTTTTATGGTAATTAGCTGACTGCTGACCCCACCCTCTTATGGTAATGAGCTGACTGCTGTCCCCACCCTCTTATGGTAATGAGCTGACTGCTGACCCCACCCTCTTATGGTAATGAGCTGACTGCTGACCCCACCCTCTTATGAAAATGAGCTGACTGCTGACCCCACCCTCTTATGAAAATGAGCTGACTGTTGACCCCACTTTTCTATAATAAGGAGCTGACTTCTGACTAACCTTCATAAGGGAATAAGCTGTCGGTTGACCCCACCCTCTTATGGTAATGAGCTGACTGTTGACCCCACCCTCTTATGGGAATGAGCTGACTGATGACCCCACCCTCTTATGGGAATGAGCTGACTGTTGACCCCACCCTCTTATGGGAATGAGCTGACCGTTGATCCCACCCCCTTATGGAAGTGAGCTGACTGTTGACCCCACCCTCTTATGGTAATGAGCTAACCGTTGATCCCACTCTCTTATGGGAATGAGCTGACTGTTGACCCCACCCTCTTTTGATAATGAGCTAACCACTGACCCCACCCTCTTATGGTAATGAGCTAACCGTTGATCTCACTCTCTTATGGGAATGAGCTGACTGTTGACCCCACCCTCTTATGGTAATGAGCTAACTGTTGACCCCACCCTCTTATGGTAATGAGCTAACCGTTGATCCCACCATCTTATGGTAATGAGCTGACTGTTGACCACACCTTCTTATGGAAATTAGCTTTCTTCTGACCCCACATTATTATGGTAATGAGTTCTGAGATTTGATCTCTATGAAACAAGTGTCCGCCAGAAGTCTGTGTACAAGCAATAAACTCATATAGATAGTGACCTGGAAAATGGAAAATGAAATCATTAAAATGTTTAAAGGAGAACTCCAGCAAAAGGTAACTTTCAGTATCCCCTATCTCTGGGACAGGACCTGGCTCTCTCAGTGAGGAGTGTGTGTCGCTATTGCTTCTCGGCCTTTTGGCTAAGATCAAGTATAGTATCTGTTCTTATCAGTTTCATGCCGGTGGGGATGGGTCTGAGGAATCAGCTCGACGGCTGCCCCGATGTGACCTGTTTCCCTCCGGGTCTCGCCATGAGGCTGAGAGGGTCTAGAGCCGAGGCACTTTATTTTTTATTTTATTTTTTCTAAGAGCCGAGGAACGAGCTCTCGAATCACCCAAAGTGCAAGAAAAAGTGCAAACGTGTTACACAAAAAAAAAAGTGTACACAGAGGATGCAGTCTATCGCAAGCCCTTCTCCGACAGGAGAGAGACCCCCCAACAAACCTTACCCTTCGCCTCCGGACCAAAAGGTACCTGCGAGGTTCCAGGTTTGATGTCCCTTTTTGCCGAAGCTACTAAGGGACCACAAATGCTCCCGGCATCCCCCTTGGCGTTAGTCAAGATATCTGCCCACAGAGCCGATAACGGTCGGTACTCTGCCAAAGCAGGAGGACCCGGAGTGTTTGCAGGGAGGTGCGGAACCTGATGGCCACACACACCTCCCCTAGACCGCCAGGAGGGACACCCAGAAGGGCTACCGGATCCTAATGTGGTGGCTGGATTGGGAACAAGCCTTGTGGGGGTGTAGGGTAGTTAGGGTGTTGCTTTTCGTTATAGTTAAGGGCGCTGTTAACCCTTGTCACTCGTGACGCCAGGTTGAGGGTTAAATGCTGTGTTTCTTGATAGACCTATTGCCACCCTTCCCAAGAGCAATAGGTGATGCAGAAATAAAGGATTGTCCACAACCGCTGTGCAGGAACTTTTACTGAGGAATTTCTGTACATGTAGTAATAGTAACAGTCCAGATAACAGACTCTATGCATATAGCTGAGCAGTGATTGACAGTCGGTTGGGATCAGATAAGCTCAATTTAGCTTCTTGAGGATTGTATAGCAGAGATCCGCTGGATTTAGGGGAGTATTTAGGTCCAGTGGTCTTGCGATGAGTAGCGGGGAATTGCTTAGTATATCCACTATGTTAGAGGCCGCGGCCGCAAGGCTTTGGCCTAGTATATTGTCTTGTAAGCTGCGGAGGTCCTACCTCTTCCAGAGTCAGCAACCCAAGAGAGATGCTGCTTGCTTGGCAGCACAGGAACAAGAGAGAGAGATTAATGGCTGCAGCTCCCTTATATGGGCAGGGGCTGAGCCGTTTTAGATTGGTCAATACAGCTGTCACTCACTGTTACAATGGATTGTGGGTGATTACCTGACTAGAAGAACCAAAGGTCCTTCAGCAAAACCATAGAGTTCTGAACTTAATCACATGACCCGCAGGTACCGCTATGCTTGAACAGGTAGGCAATTTACATATATACATATATCTATATACTTATATGAACTTCTATACAGTCATAGACCAACTGAGGGGTGACAAGGGGATAACTGCAAAAGAGGGACCCCGACGTCCTAGGGACTCTGACTATGGGGACCTCTATAAAGGTAACGTATAAAATACGGTACCGGGACACCACACTAACAAATCCTGTGAACACACAACACACAAAAAGTGACACAGTGAACAAAAATAAATAAATAAGTGAATGTGTGCAGATATACTGCCCGGACAACCGGACGGATCTATAAACATTTCTCTGATCCTAGCCAGAAGGCCGGGAATCAAGAGGTGAGTGCCACAAGGTGAAGAGGTCATGGTGCCCGTGCTTCCACTCAGTGAGCCTATCCTCCCAGTGAGTTTCGGCACCTCGGGGTCACCACTCCCCGAGGCACTAAAGTACCTCGGCTCTAGACCCTCTCAGCCTCATGGCGAGACCCGGAGGGAACAGGTCACATTGGGGCAGCCGTCAGGCTGATTCCTCAGAACCAGCCCCGGAACGCCCTGGTACACCTGCCCCCTCCATGCAGCACCCGTCCCCACCAACTCCACACCGGCGTAGTCTGCCACCGGCATGAAACTGATAAGAACAGATACTACACTTGATCTTAGCCAAAAGGCCGAGCCTCGGGGAGTGGTGACCCTGAGGTGCCGAAACTCACTGGGAGTACTGGCTCACTGAGTGGAAGCACGGACACCATGATCTCTTCACCTTGTGGCACTCACCTCTTGATTCCCGGCCTTCTGGCTAGGATCACAGACATTTTTATAGATCCGGCCGGATGTCCGGGCAGTATATCTGCGCATATTCACTTATTTCTTTTTGTCACTGTGTCACTTTTTGCGTGTTGTGTGTCCACAGGATTGTCAGGATCCGGTAGCACTTCTGGGTGCCCCTCCTGGCGGTCTAGGGGAGGTGTTTGTGACCATTAGGTTCCGCACCTCCCTGCAAACACCCCGGGTCCTCCTGCATGGGCAGAGTACCGACCGTTATCGGCTCTGCGGGCAGATACCTCGGCTAACGCTAAGGAGGATGCCGGGAGCATTTGTGGTCCCTTAGTAGCTTCGGCGAAAAGGGACATCGAACCTGGAACCTCGCAGGTACCTTTTGGTCCGGAGGCGAAGGGTAAGGTTTGTTGGGGGGTCTCTCTCGGGCTTGCGATAGACCGCATCCTCTGTGCACGTTTTTTTAGTGTAACATGTTTGCACTTTTCTTTGCACTTTGGGTGATTCGAGAGCTCGTTCCTCGGCTCTTAGATAAAGTGTGTTGTTTACCGCTCCGTCTTTTCGGGGCTCCATTGAAATGAATGGAGCGTCTGCCCTCTGCAGCGGTCAAACTGCCCCCCCCACGATCAGCTACTTAACCCCTATTATTTGGATAGGGGATAAGTTACCTTTTGCTGGAGTTCTCCTTTACTTTAATTTATTTAATGTAAAAATGTGATTTAACCATTCAGTCATTTTCTGATAAAATATTTTCATTAGATTTCTGGCTCGTTGATTTCTACAATTATGATGATTCACACTTTCTTCCACTGAATGTGACCCATGATGTGAGCCGGATTTCATCTCAATGTCATTGGTATTTATTGCAGTGTCCTGGTGTCCCGGCTACAATGTGTAAAGTTGTTGTGTTATTGAGTGAAATGCTCTGCCAGCTGTATGGGGTACTAAGGGTTAACCTGCAGAACTGGTTTGTACATTATATTGCCCTAGCAGGGGTCTCAAACTGTGGCCCTCCAGATAAGATGTCTGATCGCGGGGGGTCCCGCTCCAGACATCCGGTGCACGGAGCAAACTTTGTGATGTCACAGCCACGCCCCCTCAATGCAAGTCTATGGGAGAGGGCGTGACGGCCATAGACTTACATTGAGGGGGCGTGGCCGTGATGTCACAAGCCTCCGTCTCTCTGGAGCTGCACCCGATGCTCTAAACGAATGCCGGGTGTTGTGCGAGATGGCGGGGGGGGGGGGGGGGGGGGCAGCGGCGGGACCCCTGCGATCAGACATATTATCCCCTGTCCTTTGGATAGTGGATAAGATGTCTTGGGGCGGAGTACCCCTATAGGTTTGATTTTGTCGCACTTCTGGAAAAAAATCATAACTACCTGCAGGAAAATGTATACGTTTAAAATTGTCCTCTTCTGACCCCTATAACTTTTTGATTTTTCCGCATATGGGGCGGTATGAGGGCCAATTTTTTTGCGCCGTGATCTGAAGTTTTTATCACTATCATTTTGGTTTTGATCGCTTTTTATTTATTTTCTTATGATGTATTAAGTGACCAAAAATACGCTATTTTGGACTTTTGACACGCCATTGACCGTGCGGATTAATTAACAATATATTTTTAGAGCTTGGATATTTGTGCACGCGGCGAGATCACATATGTTTATATTTATTTTTATTTACACTGTTTTTTTTTTTAATTCAAAGGGAAAAGGGGGGGGGGGGATTCTCACTTATTAGGGAAGGGGTTAAATCACATTTATTAACACTTTATTTTAACTTTTTCTTTGCAATGTTATAGCCCCCATAGCGGACTATAACATTGCACACACTGATTTCTTACACTGATCACTGCCATGCATTAACATGGCATTGATCAGTGTTATTGCTGCACGACTGCTCCTGCCTGGATCTCAGGCACTGAGCAGTCATTTGTCGATCGGACACCAAGGAGGCAGGTAGGGGCCCTCCCGCTGTCCTGTAAGCTATTCTGGATGCCGCGATTTTTAATTTTTTAATTTCTAGCACCAGTTAATTTAAAAACAATTGTTTTTCCCCTAGAGTAGCCCCTTAATCCTTTTTCTCCATAGCCTGGATATTAGTGTGGCCCTAACCCTATTATTCCTATTTCTGTATAGCCTGGATATTAGTGTGGCCCTAACCCTATTATTCCTATTTCTGTATAGCCTGGATATTAGTGTGGCCCTAACCCTATTATTCCTATTTCTGTATAGTCTGGATATTAGTGTGGCCCTAACCCTATTATTCCTATTTCTGTATAGCCTGGATATTAGTGTGGCCCTAACCCTATTATTCCTATTTCTCCATAGCCTGGATATTAGTGTGGCCCTAACCCTATTATTCCTATTTCTGTATAGTCTGGATATTAGTGTGGCCCTATCCCTATTATTCCTATTTCTGTATAGTCTGGATATTAGTGTGGCCCTAACCCTATTATTCCTATTTCTCCATAGCCTGGATATTAGTGTGGCCCTAACCCTATTATTCCTATTTCTGTATAGCCTGGATATTAGTGTGGCCCTAACCCTATTATTCCTATTTCTGTATAGCCTGGATATTAGTGTGGCCCTAACCCTATTATTCCTATTTCTCCATAGCCTGGATATTAGTGTGGCCCTAACCCTATTATTCCTATTTCTCCATAGCCTGGATATTAGTGTGGCCCTAATCCTATTATTCCTATTTCTGTATAGCCTAGATATTAGTGTGGCCCTAACCCTATTATTCCTATTTCTGTAAAGCCTGGATATTAGTGTGGCCCTAACCCTATTATTCCTATTTCTGTATAGCCTGGATATTAGTGTGGCCCTAACCCTATTATTCCTATTTCTGTATAGCCTGGATATTAGTGTGGCCCTAACCCTATTATTCCTATTTCTCCATAGCCTGGATATTAGTGTGGCCCTAACCCTATTATTCCTATTTCTGTATAGCCTGGATATTAGTGTGGCCCTAACCCTATTATTCCTATTTCTGTATAGCCTGGATATTAGTGTGGCCCTAACCCTATTATTCCTATTTCTCCATAGCCTGGATATTAGTGTGGCCCTAACCCTATTATTCCTATATCTGCATAGCCTGGATATTAGTGTGGCCCTAACCCTATTATTCCTATTTCTGTATAGTCTGGATATTAGTGTGGCCCTAACCCTATTATTCCTATTTCTCCATAGCCTGGATATTAGTGTGGCCCTAACCCTATTATTCCTATTTCTCCATAGCCTGGATATTAGTGTGGCCCTAACCCTATTATTCCTATTTCTGTATAGTCTGGATATTAGTGTGGCCCTAACCCTATTATTCCTATTTCTGTATAGCCTGGATATTAGTGTGGCCCTAACCCTATTATTCCTATTTCTGTATAGTCTCGATATTAGTGTGGCCCTAATCCTATTATTCCTATTTCTGTATAGCCTAGATATTAGTGTGGCCCTAACCCTATTATTCCTATTTCTCCATAGCCTGGATATTAGTGTGGCCCTAACCCTATTATTCCTATTTCTGTATAGCCTGGATATTAGTGTGGCCCTAACCCTATTATTCCTATTTCTGTAAAGCCTGGATATTAGTGTGGCCCTAACCCTATTATTCCTATTTCTGTAAAGCCTGGATATTAGTGTGGCCCTAACCCTATTATTCCTATTTCTGTATAGCCTGGATATTAGTGTGGCCCTAACCCTATTATTCCTATTTCTGTATAGCCTGGATATTAGTGTGGCCCTAACCCTATTATTCCTATTTCTGTATAGCCTGGATATTAGTGTGGCCCTAACCCTATTATTCCTATTTCTGTATAGCCTGGATATTAGTGTGGCCCTAACCCTATTATTCCTATTTCTGTATAGTCTGGATATTAGTGTGGCCCTAACCCTATTATTCCTATTTCTGTATAGCCTGGATATTAGTGTGGCCCTAACCCTATTATTCCTATTTCTGTATAGCCTGGATATTAGTGTGGCCCTAACCCTATTATTCCTATTTCTGTATAGTCTGGATATTAGTGTGGCCCTAACCCTATTATTCCTATTTCTGTATAGCCTGGATATTAGTGTGGCCCTAACCCTATTATTCCTATTTCTGTATAGCCTAGATATTAGAGTGGCCCTAACCCTATTATTCCTATTTCTGTAAAGCCTGGATATTAGTGTGGCCCTAACCCTATTATTCCTATTTCTGTATAGCCTGGATATTAGTGTGGCCCTAACCTTATTATTCCTATTTCTGTATAGCCTGGATATTAGTGTGGCCCTAACCCTATTATTCCTATTTCTCCATAGCCTGGATATTAGTGTGGCCCTAACCCTATTATTCCTATTTCTGTATAGCCTGGATATTAGTGTGGCCCTAACCCTATTATTCCTATTTCTGTATAGCCTGGATATTAGTGTGGCCCTAACCCTATTATTCCTATTTCTCCATAGCCTGGATATTAGTGTGGCCCTAACCCTATTATTCCTATTTCTCCATAGCCTGGATATTAGTGTGGCCCTAACCCTATTATTCCTATTTCTGTATAGTCTGGATATTAGTGTGGCCCTAACCCTATTATTCCTATTTCTGTATAGCCTGGATATTAGTGTGGCCCTAACCCTATTATTCCTATTTCTGTATAGTCTGGATATTAGTGTGGCCCTAACCCTATTATTCCTATTTCTGTATAGCCTGGATATTAGTGTGGCCCTAACCCTATTATTCCTATTTCTGTATAGCCTGGATATTAGTGTGGCCCTAATCCTATTATTCCTATTTCTGTATAGCCTAGATATTAGTGTGGCCCTAACCCTATTATTCCTATTTCTGTAAAGCCTGGATATTAGTGTGGCCCTAACCCTATTATTCCTATTTCTGTATAGCCTGGATATTAGTGTGGCCCTAACCCTATTATTCCTATTTCTGTATAGCCTGGATATTAGTGTGGCCCTAACCCTATTATTCCTATTTCTGTATAGCCTGGATATTAGTGTGGCCCTAACCCTATTATTCCTATTTCTGTATAGTCTGGATATTAGTGTGGCCCTAACCCTATTATTCCTATTTCTCCATAGCCTGGATATTAGTGTGGCCCTAACCCTATTATTCCTATTTCTGTATAGCCTGGATATTAGTGTGGCCCTAACCCTATTATTCCTATTTCTGTATAGTCTGGATATTAGTGTGGCCCTAACCCTATTATTCCTATTTCTCCATAGCCTGGATATTAGTGTGGCCCTAACCCTATTATTCCTATATCTGTATAGCCTGGATATTAGTGTGGCCCTATCCCTATTATTCCTATTTCTGTATAGCCTGGATATTAGTGTGGCCCTAACCCTATTATTCCTATTTCTGTATAGCCTGGATATTAGTGTGGCCCTAACCCTATTATTCCTATTTCTGTATAGTCTGGATATTAGTGTGGCCCTAACCCTATTATTCCTATTTCTGTATAGCCTGGATATTAGTGTGGCCCTAACCCTATTATTCCTATTTCTCCATAGCCTGGATATTAGTGTGGCCCTAACCCTATTATTCCTATTTCTGTATAGTCTGGATATTAGTGTGGCCCTAACCCTATTATTCCTATTTCTGTATAGCCTGGATATTAGTGTGGCCCTAACCCTATTATTCCTATTTCTCCATAGCCTGGATATTAGTGTGGCCCTAACCCTATTATTCCTATTTCTGTATAGCCTGGATATTAGTGTGGCCCTAACCCTATTATTCCTATTTCTGTAAAGCCTGGATATTAGTGTGGCCCTAACCCTATTATTCCTATTTCTGTATAGCCTGGATATTAGTGTGGCCCTAACCCTATTATTCCTATTTCTGTATAGCCTGGATATTAGTGTGGCCCTAACCCTATTATTCCTATTTCTGTATAGTCTGGATATTAGTGTGGCCCTAACCCTATTATTCCTATTTCTGTATAGTCTGGATATTAGTGTGGCCCTAACCCTATTATTCCTATTTCTGTACAGCCTGGATATTAGTGTGGCCCTAACCCTATTATTCCTATTTCTGTATAGCCTGGATATTAGTGTGGCCCTAACCCTATTATTCCTATTTCTGTAAAGCCTGGATATTAGTGTGGCCCTAACCCTATTATTCCTATTTCTGTATAGCCTGGATATTAGTGTGGCCCTAACCCTATTATTCCTATTTCTGTATAGCCTGTATATTAGTGTGGCCCTAACCCTATTATTCCTATTTCTGTATAGCCTGGATATTAGTGTGGCCCTAACCCTATTATTCCTATTTCTGTATAGCCTGGATATTAGTGTGGCCCTAACCCTATTATTCCTATTTCTGTATAGCCTGGATATTAGTGTGGCCCTAACCCTATTATTCCTATTTCTGTATAGCCTGGATATTAGTGTGGCCCTAACCCTATTATTCCTATTTCTGTATAGCCTGGATATTAGTGTGGCCCTAACCCTATTATTCCTATTTCTGTATAGCCTGGATATTAGTGTGGCCCTAACCCTATTATTCCTATTTCTGTATAGTCTGGATATTAGTGTGGCCCTAACCCTATTATTCCTATTTCTGTATAGTCTGGATATTAGTGTGGCCCTAACCCTATTATTCCTATTTCTGTATAGCCTGGATATTAGTGTGGCCCTAACCCTATTATTCCTATTTCTGTATAGCCAGGATATTAGTGTGGCCCTAACCCTATTATTCCTATTTCTGCATAGCCTGGATATTAGTGTGGCCCTAACCCTATTATTCCTATTTCTGTATAGCCTGGATATTAGTGTGGCCCTAACCCTATTATTCCTATTTCTCCATAGCCTGGATATTAGTGTGGCCCTAACCCTATTATTCCTATTTCTGTATAGCCTGGATATTAGTGTGGCCCTATCCCTATTATTCCTATTTCTGCATAGCCTGGATATTAGTGTGGCCCTAACCCTATTATTCCTATAGCTGCATAGCCTGGATATTAGTGTGGCCCTAACCCTATTATTCCTATTTCTGTATAGCCTGGATATTAGTGTGGCCCTATCCCTATTATTCGTATTTCTCCATAGCCTGGATATTAGTGTGGCCCTAACCCTATTATTCCTATTTCTCCATAGCCTGGATATTAGTGTGGCCCTAACCCTATTATTCCTATTTCTGTATAGTCTGGATATTAGTGTGGCCCTAACCCTATTATTCCTATTTCTGTATAGTCTGGATATTAGTGTGGCCCTAACCCTATTATTCCTATTTCTGTATAGCCTGGATATTAGTGTGGCCCTAACCCTATTATTCCTATTTCTGTATAGCCTGGATATTAGTGTGGCCCTAACCCTATTATTCCTATTTCTGTATGGTCTGGATATTAGTGTGGCCCTAACCCTATTATTCCTATTTCTGTATAGCCTGGATATTAGTGTGGCCCTAACCCTATTATTCCTATTTCTGTATAGTCTGGATATTAGTGTGGCCCTAACCCTATTATTCCTATTTCTGTATAGCCTGGATATTAGTGTGGCCCTAACCCTATTATTCCTATTTCTGTATAGCCTGGATATTAGTGTGGCCCTAACCCTATTATTCCTATTTCTCCATAGCCTGGATATTAGTGTGGCCCTATCCCTATTATTCCTATTTCTGTATAGCCTGGATATTAGTGTGGCCCTAACCCTATTATTCCTATTTCTGTATAGCCTGGATATTAGTGTGGCCCTAACCCTATTATTCCTATTTCTGTATAGCTTGGATATTAGTGTGGCCCTAACCCTATTATTCCTATTTCTGTATAGTCAGGATATTAGTGTGGCCCTATCCCTATTATTCCTATTTCTGTATAGCCTGGATATTAGTGTGGCCCTATCCCTATTATTCCTATTTCTGTATAGCCTGGATATTAGTGTGGCCCTAACCCTATTATTCCTATTTCTGTATAGCCTGGATATTAGTGTGGCCCTAACCCTATTATTCCTATTTCTGTATAGCCTGGATATTAGTGTGGCCCTAACCCTATTATTCCTATTTCTGTATAGCCTGGATATTAGTGTGGCCCTAACCCTATTATTCCTATTTCTGTATAGCCTGGATATTAGTGTGGCCCTAACCCTATTATTCCTATTTCTCCATAGCCTGGATATTAGTGTGGCCCTAAGCCTATTATTCCTATTTCTGTATAGCCTGGATATTAGTGTGGCCCTAAGCCTATTATTCCTATTTCTGTATAGCCTGGATAATAGTGTGGCCCTAACCCTATTATTCCTATTTCTGTATAGCCTGGATATTAGTGTGGCCCTAAGCCTATTATTCCTATTTCTGTATAGCCTGGATATTAGTGTGGCCCTAAGCCTATTATTCCTATTTCTGTATAGCCTGGATATTAGTGTGGCCCTATCCCTATTAATCCTATTTCTCCATAGTCTGGATATTAGTGTGGCCCTAACCCTATTATTCCTATTTCTGTATAGCCTGGATATTAGTGTGGCCCTAACCCTATTATTCCTATTTCTGTATAGCCTGGATATTAGTGTGGCCCTAAGCCTATTATTCCTATTTCTGTATAGTCTGGATATTAGTGTGGCCCTAACCCTAATATTCCTATTTCTGCATAGCCTGGATATTAGTGTGGCCCTAACCCTATTATTCCTATTTCTGTATAGTCTGGATATTAGTGTGGCCCTAACCCTATTATTCCTATTTCTGTATAGCCTGGATATTAGTGTGGCCCTAACCCTATTATTCCTTTTTCTCCATAGCCTGGATATTAGTGTGGCCCTAACCCTATTATTCCTATTTCTGTATAGTCTGGATATTAGTGTGGCCCTAACCCTATTATTCCTATTTCTGTATAGCCTGGATATTAGTGTGGCCCTAACCCTATTATTTCTATTTCTGTATAGCCTGGATATTAGTGTGGCCCTATCCCTATTATTCCTATTTCTGTATAGCCTGTATATTAGTGTGGCCCTAACCCTATTATTCCTATTTCTCCATAGCCTGGATATTAGTGTGGCCCTAACCCTATTATTCCTATTTCTGTATAGCCTGGATATTAGTGTGGCCCTAACCCTATTATTCCTATTTCTGTATAGCCTGGATATTAGTGTGGCCCTAACCCTATTATTCCTATTTCTCCATAGCCTGGATATTAGTGTGGCCCTAACCCTATTATTCCTATTTCTGTATAGCCTGGATATTAGTGTGGCCCTAACCCTATTATTCCTATTTCTGTATAGCCTGGATATTAGTGTGGCCCTAACCCTATTATTCCTATTTCTCCATAGCCTGGATATTAGTGTGGCCCTAACCCTATTATTCCTATTTCTGTATAGTCTGGATATTAGTGTGGCCCTAACCCTATTATTCCTATTTCTGTAAAGCCTGGATATTAGTGTGGCCCTAACCCTATTATTCCTATTTCTGTATAGCCTGGATATTAGTGTGGCCCTAACCCTATTATTCCTATTTCTGTATAGCCTGGATATTAGTGTGGCCCTAACCCTATTATTCCTATTTCTGTATAGCCTGGATATTAGTGTGGCCCTAACCCTATTATTCCTATTTCTGTATAGCCTGGATATTAGTGTGGCCCTAACCCTATTATTCCTATATCTGCATAGCCTGGATATTAGTGTGGCCCTAACCCTATTATTCCTATTTCTGTATAGCCTGGATATTAGTGTGGCCCTAACCGTATTATTCCTATTTCTGTATAGTCTGGATATTAGTGTGGCCCTAACCCTATTATTCCTATTTCTGTATAGCCTGGATATTAGTGTGGCCCTAACCCTATTATTCCTATTTCTGTATAGCCTGGATATTAGTGTGGCCCTAACCCTATTATTCCTATTTCTGTATAGCCTGGATATTAGTGTGGCCCTAACCCTATTATTCCTATTTCTGTATAGTCTGGATATTAGTGTGGCCCTAACCCTATTATTCCTATTTCTGTATAGCCTGGATATTAGTGTGGCCCTAACCCTATTATTCCTATTTCTGTATAGCCTGGATATTAGTGTGGCCCTAACCCTATTATTCCTATTTCTGTATAGCCTGGATATTAGTGTGGCCCTAACCCTATTATTCCTATTTCTGTATAGCCTGGATATTAGTGTGGCCCTAACCCTATTATTCCTATTTCTCCATAGCCTGGATATTAGTGTGGCCCTAACCCTATTATTCCTATTTCTCCATAGCCTGGATATTAGTGTGGCCCTAACCCTATTATTCCTATTTCTGTATAGCCTGGATATTAGTGTGGCCCTAACCCTATTATTCCTATTTCTGTATAGTCTGGATATTAGTGTGGCCCTAACCCTATTATTCCTATTTCTGTATAGCCTGGATATTAGTGTGGCCCTATCCCTATTATTCCTATTTCTGTATAGCCTGGATATTAGTGTGGCCCTAACCCTATTATTCCTATTTCTGTATAGCCTGGATATTAGTGTGGCCCTAACCCTATTATTCCTATTTCTGTATAGTCTGGATATTAGTGTGGCCCTAACCCTATTATTCCTATTTCTGTATAGCCTGGATATTAGTGTGGCCCTAAGCCTATTATTCCTATTTCTGTATAGCCTGGATATTAGTGTGGCCCTAACCCTATTATTCCTATTTCTGTATAGTCTGGATATTAGTGTGGCCCTAACCCTATTATTCCTATTTCTGTATAGCCTGGATATTAGTGTGGCCCTATCCCTATTATTCCTATTTCTGTATAGCCTGGATATTAGTGTGGCCCTATCCCTATTAATCCTATTTCTCCATAGTCTGGATATTAGTGTGGCCCTAACCCTATTATTCCTATTTCTGTATAGCCTGGATATTAGTGTGGCCCTAACCCTATTATTCCTATTTCCGTATAGCCTGGATATTAGTGTGGCCCTAACCCTATTATTCCTATTTCTGTATAGCCTGGATATTAGTGTGGCCCTAACCCTATTATTCCTATTTCTGTATAGCCTGGATATTAGTGTGGCCCTAACCCTATTATTCCTATTTCTCCATAGCCTGGATATTAGTGTGGCCCTAACCATATTATTCCTATTTCTGTATAGTCTGGATATTAGTGTGGCCCTAACCCTATTATTCCTATTTCTGTATAGCCTGGATATTAGTGTGGCCCTAACCCTATTATTCCTATTTCTGTATAGCCTGGATATTAGTGTGGCCCTAACCCTATTATTCCTATTTCTCCATAGCCTGGATATTAGTGTGGCCCTAACCCTATTATTCCTATTTCTGTATAGCCTGGATATTAGTGTGGCCCTAACCCTATTATTCCTATTTCTGTATAGTCTGGATATTAGTGTGGCCCTAACCCTATTATTCCTATTTCTGTATAGCCTGGATATTAGTGTGGCCCTAACCCTATTATTCCTATTTCTGTATAGTCTGGATATTAGTGTGGCCCTAACCCTATTATTCCTATTTCTGTATAGCCTGGATATTAGTGTGGCCCTAACCCTATTATTCCTATTTCCGTATAGCCTGGATATTAGTGTGGCCCTAACCCTATTATTCCTATTTCTGTATAGTCTGGATATTAGTGTGTCCCTATCCCTATTATTCCTATTTCTGTATAGCCTGGATATTAGTGTGGCCCTAAGCCTATTATTCCTATTTCTGTATAGCCTGGATATTAGTGTGGCCCTAACCCTATTATTCCTATTTCTCCATAGTCTGGATATTAGTGTGGCCCTAACCCTATTATTCCTATTTCTCCATAGCCTGGATATTAGTGTGGCCCTAACCCTATTATTCCTATTTCTGTATAGCCTGGATATTAGTGTGGCCCTAACCCTATTATTCCTATTTCTATATAGCCTGGAAATTAGTGTGTCCCTATCCCTATTATTCCTATTTCTGTATAGTCTGGATATTAGTGTGGCCCTATCCCTATTATTCCTATTTCTGTATAGTCTGGATATTAGTGTGTCCCTATCCCTATTATTCCTATTTCTGTATAGTCTGGATATTAGTGTGGCCCTAACCCTATTATTCCTATTTCTCCATAGCCTGGATATTAGTGTGGCCCTATCCCTATTATTCCTATTTCTCCATAGCCTGGATATTAGTGTGGCCCTATCCCTATTATTCCTATTTCTGTATAGCCTGGATATTAGTGTGGCCCTAACCCTATTATTCCTATTTCTGTATAGCCTGGATATTAGTGTGGCCCTAACCCTATTATTCCTATTTCTGCATAGCCTGGATATTAGTGTGGCCCTAACCCTATTATTCCTATATCTGCATAGCCTGGATATTAGTGTGGCCCTAACCCTATTATTCCTATTTCTGTATAGCCTGGATATTAGTGTGGCCCTAACCCTATTATTCCTATTTCTCCATAGCCTGGATATTAGTGTGGCCCTAACCCTATTATTCCTATTTCTGTATAGTCTGGATATTAGTGTGGCCCTAACCCTATTATTCCTATTTCTGTATAGCCGGGATATTAGTGTGGCCCTAACCCTATTATTCCTATTTCTGTATAGCCTGGATATTAGTGTGGCCCTAACCCTATTATTCCTATTTCTGTATAGTCTGGATATTAGTGTGGCCCTAACCCTATTATTCCTATTTCTGTATAGCCTGGATATTAGTGTGGCCCTAACCCTATTATTCCTATTTCTGTATAGCCTGGATATTAGTGTGGCCCTAACCCTATTATTCCTATTTCTGTATAGCCTGGATATTAGTGTGGCCCTAACCCTATTATTCCTATTTCCGTATAGTCTGGATATTAATGTGGCCCTAACCCTATTATTCCTATTTCTGTATAGCCTGGATATTAGTGTGGCCCTATCCCTATTATTCCTATTTCTGTATAGCCTGGATATTAGTGTGGCCCTATCCCTATTATTCCTATTTCTGTATAGCCTGGATATTAGTGTGGCCCTAACCCTATTATTCCTATTTCTGTATAGCCTGGATATTAGTGTGGCCCTAACCCTATTATTCCTATTTCTGTATAGCCTGGATATTAGTGTGGCCCTAACCCTATTATTCCTATTTCTGTATAGCCTGGATATTAGTGTGGCCCTAAGCCTATTATTCCTATTTCTGTATAGCCTGGATATTAGTGTGGCCCTAAGCCTATTATTCCTATTTCTGTATAGCCTGGATATTAGTGTGGCCCTAACCCTATTATTCCTATTTCTGTATAGCCTGGATATTAGTGTGGCCCTAACCCTATTATTCCTATTTCTGTATAGTCTGGATATTAGTGTGGCCCTAACCCTATTATTCCTATTTCTGTATAGCCTGGATATTAGTGTGGCCCTAACCCTATTATTCCTATTTCTCCATAGCCTGGATATTAGTGTGGCCCTAACCCTATTATTCCTATTTCTGTATAGCCTGGATATTAGTGTGGCCCTAACCCTATTATTCCTATTTCTGTATAGTCTGGATATTAGTGTGGCCCTAACCCTATTATTCCTATTTCTGTATAGCCTGGATATTAGTGTGGCCCTAACCCTATTATTCCTATTTCTCAATAGCCTGGATATTAGTGTGGCCCTAAGCCTATTATTCCTATTTCTGTATAGCCTGGATATTAGTGTGGCCCTATCCCTATTAATCCTATTTCTCCATAGTCTGGATATTAGTGTGGCCCTAACCCTATTATTCCTATTTCTGTATAGCCTGGATATTAGTGTGGCCCTAACCCTATTATTCCTATTTCTGTATAGCCTGGATATTAGTGTGGCCCTAAGCCTATTATTCCTATTTCTGTATAGTCTGGATATTAGTGTGGCCCTAACCCTAATATTCCTATTTCTGCATAGCCTGGATATTAGTGTGGCCCTAACCCTAATATTCCTATTTCTGTATAGCCTGGATATTAGTGTGGCCCTAACCCTATTATTCCTATTTCTGTATAGCCTGGATATTAGTGTGGCCCTAAACCTATTATTCCTATTTCTGTATAGTCTGGATATTAGTGTGGCCCTATCCCTATTATTCCTATTTCTGTATAGCCTGGATATTAGTGTGGCCCTAACCCTATTATTCCTATTTCTGTATAGCCTGGATATTAGTGTGGCCCTAACCCTATTATTCCTATTTCTCCATAGCCTGGATATTAGTGTGGCCCTAACCCTATTATTCCTTTTTCTCCATAGCCTGGATATTAGTGTGGCCCTAACCCTATTATTCCTATTTCTGTATAGTCTGGATATTAGTGTGGCCCTAACCCTATTATTCCTATTTCTGTATAGCCTGGATATTAGTGTGGCCCTAACCCTATTATTCCTATTTCTGTATAGCCTGGATATTAGTGTGGCCCTAACCCTATTATTCCTATTTCTGTATAGCCTGGATATTAGTGTGGCCCTAACCCTATTATTCCTATTTCTCCATAGCCTGGATATTAGTGTGGCCCTAACCCTATTATTCCTATTTCTGTATAGTCTGGATATTAGTGTGGCCCTAACCCTATTATTCCTATTTCTGTATAGCCTGGATATTAGTGTGGCCCTAACCCTATTATTCCTATTTCTGTATAGCCTGGATATTAGTGTGGCCCTAACCCTATTATTCCTATTTCTGTATAGCCTGGATATTAGTGTGGCCCTAACCCTATTATTCCTATTTCTGTATAGCCTGGATATTAGTGTGGCCCTAACCCTATTATTCCTATTTCTGTATAGCCTGGATATTAGTGTGGCCCTAACCCTATTATTCCTATTTCTGTATAGTCTGGATATTAGTGTGGCCCTAACCCTATTATTCCTATTTCTGTATAGCCTGGATATTAGTGTGGCCCTAACCCTATTATTCCTATTTCTGTATAGCCTGGATATTAGTGTGGCCCTAACCCTATTATTCCTATTTCTGTATAGCCTGGATATTAGTGTGGCCCTAACCCTATTATTCCTATTTCTGTATAGCCTGGATATTAGTGTGGCCCTAACCCTATTATTCCTATTTCTCCATAGCCTGGATATTAGTGTGGCCCTAACCCTATTATTCCTATTTCTGTATAGTCTGGATATTAGTGTGGCCCTAACCCTATTATTCCTATTTCTGTATAGCCTGGAGATTAGTGTGGCCCTAACCCTATTATTCCTATTTCTGTATAGCCTGGATATTAGTGTGGCCCTAACCCTATTATTCCTATTTCTTTATAGCCTGGATATTAGTGTGGCCCTAACCCTATTATTCCTATTTCTTTATAGCCTGAATATTAGTGTGGCCCTAACCCTATTATTCCTATTTCTGTATAGCCTGGATATTAGTGTGGCCCTAAGCCTATTATTCCTATTTCTGTATAGCCTGGATATTAGTGTGGCCCTAACCCTATTATTCCTATTTCTGTATAGTCTGGATATTAGTGTGGCCCTAACCCTATTATTCCTATTTCTGTATAGCCTGGAAATTAGTGTGGCCCTATCCCTATTATTCCTATTTCTGTATAGCCTGGATATTAGTGTGGCCCTAACCCTATTATTCCTATTTCTGTATAGCCTGGATATTAGTGTGGCCCTAACCCTATTATTCCTATTTCTCCATAGCCTGGATATTAGTGTGGCCCTAACCCTATTATTCCTATTTCTCCATAGCCTGGATATTAGTGTGGCCCTAACCCTATTATTCCTATTTCTGTATAGTCTGGATATTAGTGTGGCCCTAACCCTATTATTCCTATTTCTGTATAGCCTGGATATTAGTGTGGCCCTAACCCTATTATTCCTATTTCTGTATAGCCTGGATATTAGTGTGGCCCTAACCCTATTATTCCTATTTCTGTATAGTCTGGATATTAGTGTGGCCCTAACCCTATTATTCCTATTTCTGTATAGTCTGGATATTAGTGTGGCCCTATCCCTATTATTCCTATTTCTGTATAGTCTGGATATTAGTGTGGCCCTAACCCTATTATTCCTATTTCTGTATAGTCTGGATATTAGTGTGGCCCTAACCCTATTATTCCTATTTCTGTATAGCCTGGATATTAGTGTGGCCCTAACCCTATTATTCCTATTTCTGTATAGCCTGGATATTAGTGTGGCCCTAACCCTATTATTCCTACTTCTCCATAGCCTGGATATTAGTGTGGCCCTAACCCTATTATTCCTATTTCTGTATAGCCTGGATATTAGTGTGGCCCTAACCCTATTATTCCTATTTCTGTATAGCCTCTATATTAGTGTGGCCCTAACCCTATTATTCCTATTTCTGTATAGTCTGGATATTAGTGTGGCCCTAACCCTATTATTCCTATTTCTGTATAGCCTGGATATTAGTGTGGCCCTAACCCTATTATTCCTATTTCTGTATAGCCTGGATATTAGTGTGGCCCTAACCCTATTATTCCTATTTCTCCATAGCCTGGATATTAGTGTGGCCCTAACCCTATTATTCCTATTTCTTTATAGCCTGGATATTAGTGTGGCCCTAATCCTATTATTCCTATTTCTGTATAGTCTGGATATTAGTGTGGCCCTAACCCTATTATTCCTATTTCTGTATAGCCTGGATATTAGTGTGGCCCTAACCCTATTATTCCTATTTCCGTATAGCCTGGATATTAGTGTGGCCCTAACCCTATTATTCCTATTTCTGTATAGCCTGGATATTACTGTGGCCCTATCCCTATTATTCCTATTTCTGTATAGCCTGGATATTAGTGTGGCCCTAACCCTATTATTCCTATTTCTGTATAGCCTGGATATTAGTGTGGCCCTAACCCTATTATTCCTATTTCTGTATAGTCTGGATATTAGTGTGGCCCTAACCCTATTATTCCTATTTCTGTATAGCCTGGATATTAGTGTGGCCCTAACCCTATTATTCCTATTTCCGTATAGCCTGGATATTAGTGTGGCCCTAACCCTATTATTCCTATTTCTGTATAGTCTGGATATTAGTGTGTCCCTATCCCTATTATTCCTATTTCTGTATAGCCTGGATATTAGTGTGGCCCTAACCCTATTATTTCTATTTCTCCATAGCCTGGATATTAGTGTGGCCCTAACCCTATTATTCCTATGTCTCCATAGCCTGGATATTAGTGTGGCCCTAACCCTATTATTCCTTTTTCTATATAGCCTGGATATTAGTGTGGCCCTATCCCTATTATTCCTATTTCTATACAGCCTGGATATTAGTGTGGCCCTAACCCTATTATTCCTATTTCTGTATAGCCTGGATATTAGTGTGGCCCTAACCCTATTATTCCTATTTCTGTATAGTCTGGATATTAGTGTGGCCCTAACCCTATTATTCCTATTTCTGTATAGCCTGGATATTAGTGTGGCCCTAACCCTATTCCTATTTCTGTATAGCCTGGATATTAGTGTGGCCCTAACCCTATTATTCCTATTTCTGTATAGCCTGGATATTAGTGTGGCCCTAACCCTATTATTCCTATTTCTCCATAGCCTGGATATTAGTGTGGCCCTAACCCTATTATTCCTATTTCTGTATAGCCTGGATATTAGTGTGGCCCTAACCCTATTATTCCTATCTCTGTATAGCCTGGATATTAGTGTGGCCCCAACCCTATTATTCCTATTTCTGTATAGCCTGGATATTAGTGTGGCCCTAACCCTATTATTCCTATTTCTCCATAGCCTGGATATTAGTGTGGCCCTATCCCTATTATTCCTTTTTCTCCATAGCCTGGATATTAGTGTGGCCCTAACCCTATTATTCCTATTTCTGTATAGTCTGGATATTAGTGTGGCCCTAACCCTATTATTCCTATTTCTGTATAGTCTGGATATTAGTGTGGCCCTAACCCTATTATTTATATTTCTCCATAGCCTGGATATTAGTGTGGCCCTAACCCTATTATTCCTATTTCTGTATAGCCTGGATATTAGTGTGGCCCTAACCCTATTATTCCTATTTCTGTATAGCCTGGATATTAGTGTGGCCCTAACCCTATTATTCCTATTTCTGTATAGCCTGGATATTAGTGTGGCCCTAACCCTATTGTTCCTATTTCTGTATAGCCTGGATATTAGTGTGGCCCTAACCCTATTATTCCTATTTCTGCATAGCCTGGATATTAGTGTGGCCCTAACCCTATTATTCCTATTTCTGTATAGCCTGGATATTAGTGTGGCCCTAACCCTATTATTCCTATTTCTGTATAGCCTGGATATTAGTGTGGCCCTAACCCCATTATTCCTATTTCTGTATAGCCTGGATATTAGTGTGGTCCTAACCCTATTCCTATTTCTGTATAGCCTGGATATTAGTGTGGCCTTAACCCTATTATTCCTATTTCTCCATAGCCTGGATATTAGTGTGGCCCTAACCCTATTATTCCTATTTCTGTATAGTCTGGATATTAGTGTGGCCCTAACCCTATTATTCCTATTTCTGTATAGCCTGGATATTAGTGTGGCCCTATCCCTATTATTCCTATTTCTGTATAGCCTGGATATTAGTGTGGCCCTAACCCTATTATTCCTATTTCTGTATAGTCTGGATATTAGTGTGGCCCTAACCCTATTATTCCTATTTCTGTATAGCCTGGATATTAGTGTGGCCCTAACCCTATTATTCCTATTTCTGTATAGCCTGGATATTAGTGTGGCCCTAACCCTATTATTCCTATTTCTGTATAGCCTGGATGTTAGTGTGGCCCTAACCCTATTATTCCTATTTCTGTATAGCCTGGATATTAGTGTGGCCCTAACCCTATTATTCCTATTTCTGCATAGCCTGGATATTAGTGTGGCCCTAACCCTATTATTCCTATTTCTGTATAGCCTGGATATTAGTGTGGCCCTATCCCTATTATTCCTATCTCTGTATAGCCTGGATATTAGTGTGGCCCTAACCCTATTATTCCTATTTCTGTATAGCCTGGATATTAGTGTGGCCCTAACCCTATTATTCCTATTTCTGTATAGCCTGGATATTAGTGTGGCCCTAACCCTATTATTCCTATTTCTGTATAGCCTGGATATTAGTGTTGCCCTAACCCTATTATTCCTATTTCTGTATAGCCTGGATATTATTGTGGCCCTAACCCTATTCCTATTTCTGTATAGCCTGGATATTAGTGTGGCCCTAACCCTATTATTCCTATTTCTGTATAGCCTGGATATTAGTGTGTCCCTAACCCTATTATTCCTATTTCTCCATAGCCTGGATATTAGTGTGGCCCTAACCCTATTATTCCTATTTCTGTATAGCCTGGATATTAGTGTGGCCCTAACCCTATTATTCCTATTTCTGTATAGCCTGGATATTAGTGTGGCCCTATCCCTATTATTCCTATCTCTGTATAGCCTGGATATTAGTGTGGCCCTAACCCTATTATTCCTATTTCTGTATAGCCTGGATATTAGTGTGGCCCTAACCCTATTATTCCTATTTCTGTATAGCCTGGATATTAGTGTGGCCCTAACCCTATTATTCCTATTTCTGTATAGCCTGGATATTAGTGTGGCCCTAACCCTATTATTCCTATTTCTGTATAGCCTGGATATTAGTGTGGCCCTAACCCTATTATTCCTATTTCTGTATAGCCTGGATATTAGTGTGGCCCTAACCCTATTATTCCTATTTCTCCATAGCCTGGATATTAGTGTGGCCCTAACCCTATTATTCCTATTTCTGTATAGTCTGGATATTAGTGTGGCCCTAACCCTATTATTCCTATTTCTCCATAGCCTGGATATTAGTGTGGCCCTAACCCTATTATTCCTATTTCTGTATAGCCTGGATATTAGTGTGGCCCTAACCCTATTATTCCTATTTCTGTATAGTCTGGATATTAGTGTGGCCCTAACCCTATTATTCCTATCTCTGTATAGCCTGGATATTAGTGTGGCCCTAACCCTATTATTCCTATTTCTGTATAGCCTGGATATTAGTGTGGCCCTAACCCTATTATTCCTATTTCTGTATAGCCTGGATATTAGTGTGGCCCTAACCCTATTATTCCTATTTCTGTATAGCCTGGATATTAGTGTGGCCCTAACCCTATTATTCCTATTTCTGTATAGCCTGGATATTAGTGTGGCCCTAACCCTATTATTCCTATTTTTGCATAGACTGGATATTAGTGGGGCCCTAACCCTATTATTCCTATTTCTGTATGGCCTGGATATTAGTGTGGCCCTAACCCTATTATTCCTATTTCTGTATAGCCTGGATATTAGTGTGGCCCTAACCCTATTATTCCTATTTCTGTATGGCCTGGATATTAGTGTGGCCCTAACCCTATTATTCCTATTTCTGTATAGCCTGGATATTAGTGTGGCCCTAACCCTATTATTCCTATTTCTCCACAGCCTGGATATTAGTGTGGCCCTAACCCTATTATTCCTATTTCTGTATAGCCTGGATATTAGTGTGGCCCTATCCCTATTATTCCTATCTCTGTATAGCCTGGATATTAGTGTGGCCCTAACCCTATTATTCCTATTTCTGTATAGCCTGGATATTAGTGTGGCCCTAACCCTATTATTCCTATTTCTGTATAGCCTGGATATTAGTGTGGCCCTAACCCTATTATTCCTATTTCTGTATAGCCTGGATATTAATGTGGCCCTAACCCTATTATTCCTATTTCTGTATAGCCTGGATATTAGTGTGGCCCTAACCCTATTATTCCTATTTCTCCATAGCCTGGATATTAGTGTGGCCCTAACCCTATCATTCCTATTTCTGTATAGCCTGGATATTAGTGGGGCCCTAACCCTATTATTCCTATTTCTGTATAGCCTGGATATTAGTGTGGCCCTAACCCTATTCCTATATAGCCTGGATATAAGTGTGGCCCTAACCCTATTATTCCTATTTCTCCACAGCCTGGATATTAGTGTGGCCCTAACCCTATTATTCCTATTTCTCCATAGCCTGGATATTAGTGTGGCCCTAACCCTATTATTCCTATTTCTGTATAGCCTGGATATTAGTGTGGCCCTAACCCTATTATTCCTATTTCTGTATAGCCTGGATATTAGTGTGGCCCTAACCCTATTATTCCTATTTTTGCATAGACTGGATATTAGTGGGGCCCTAACCCTATTATTCCTATTTCTGTATGGCCTGGATATTAGTGTGGCCCTAACCCTATTATTCCTATTTCTGTATAGCCTGGATATTAGTGTGGCCCTAACCCTATTATTCCTATTTCTGTATGGCCTGGATATTAGTGTGGCCCTAACCCTATTATTCCTATTTCTGTATAGCCTGGATATTAGTGTGGCCCTAACCCTATTATTCCTATTTCTCCACAGCCTGGATATTAGTGTGGCCCTAACCCTATTATTCCTATTTCTGTATAGCCTGGATATTAGTGTGGCCCTATCCCTATTATTCCTATCTCTGTATAGCCTGGATATTAGTGTGGCCCTAACCCTATTATTCCTATTTCTGTATAGCCTGGATATTAGTGTGGCCCTAACCCTATTATTCCTATTTCTGTATAGCCTGGATATTAGTGTGGCCCTAACCCTATTATTCCTATTTCTGTATAGCCTGGATATTAGTGTGGCCCTAACCCTATTATTCCTATTTCTGTATAGCCTGGATATTAGTGTGGCCCTAACCCTATTATTCCTATTTCTCCATAGCCTGGATATTAGTGTGGCCCTAACCCTATCATTCCTATTTCTGTATAGCCTGGATATTAGTGGGGCCCTAACCCTATTATTCCTATTTCTGTATAGCCTGGATATTAGTGTGGCCCTAACCCTATTCCTATATAGCCTGGATATAAGTGTGGCCCTAACCCTATTATTCCTATTTCTCCACAGCCTGGATATTAGTGTGGCCCTAACCCTATTATTCCTATTTCTCCATAGCCTGGATATTAGTGTGGCCCTAACCCTATTATTCCTATTTCTGTATAGCCTGGATATTAGTGTGGCCCTAACCCTATTATTCCTATTTCTGCATAGCCTGGATATTAGTGTGGCCCTAACCCTATTAATCCTATTTCTTTATAGTCTGGATATTATTGTGGCCCTAACCCTATTATTCCTATTTCTATATAGCCTGGATATTAGTGTGGCCCTAACCCTATTATTCCTATTTCTGTATAGCCTGGATATTAGTGTGGCCCTAACCCTATTTATCCTATTTCTGTATAGCCTGGATATTAGTGTGGCCCTAACCCTATTATTCCTATTTCTGTATAGTCTGGATATTATTGTGGCCCTAACCCTATTATTCCTATTTCTGTATAGCCTGGATATTAGTGTGGCCCTAATCCTATTATTCCTATTTCTGTATAGCCTGGATATTAGTGTGGCCCTAACCCTATTATTCCTATTTCTGTATAGCCTGGATATTAGTGTGGCCCTAACCCTATTATTCCTACTTCTGCAAAGCCTGGATATTAGTGTGGCCCTATCCCTATTATTCCTATTTCTGTATAGCCTGGATATTAGTGTGGCCCTAACCCTATTATTCCTATTTCTGTATAGCCTGGATATTAGTGTGGCCCTAACCCTATAATTCCTATTTCTCCATAGCCTGGATATTAGTGTGGCCCTAACCCTATTATTCCTATTTCTGTATAGCCTGGATATTAGTGTGGCCCTATCCCTATTATTCCTGTTTCTGTATAGCCTGGATATTAGTGTGGCCCTAACCCTATTATTCCTATTTCTCCATAGTCTGGATATTAGTGTGGCCCTAACCCTATTATTCCTATTTCTCCATAGCCTGGATATTAGTGTGGCCCTAACCCTAATATTCCTATTTCTGTATAGCCTGGATATTAGTGTGGCCCTAACCCTATTATTCCTATTTCTGTATAGTCTGGATATTAGTGTGGCCCTATCCCTATTATTCCTATTTCTGTATAGCCTGGATATTAGTGTGGCCCTAACCCTATTATTCCTATTTCTGTATAGTCTGGATATTAGTGTGGCCCTAACCCTATTATTCCTATTTCTGTATAGCCTGGATATTAGTGTGGCCCTAACCCTATTATTCCTATTTCTGTATAGCCTGGATATTAGTGTGGCCCTAACCCTATTATTCCTATTTCTGTATAGTCTGGATATTAGTGTGGCCCTAACCCTATTATTCCTATTTCTGTATAGCCTGGATATTAGTGTGGCCCTAACCCTATTATTCCTATTTCTGTATAGCCTGGATATTAGTGTGGCCCTAACCCTATTATTCCTATTTCTCCATAGCCTGGATATTAGTGTGGCCCTAACCCTATTATTCCTATTTCTGTATAGCCTGGATATTAGTGTGGCCCTAACCCTATTATTCCTATTTCTGTATAGTCTGGATATTAGTGTGGCCCTAACCCTATTATTCCTATTTCTGTATAGTCTGGATATTAGTGTGGCCCTAACCCTATTATTCCTATTTCTGTATAGCCTGGATATTAGTGTGGCCCTAACCCTATTATTCCTATTTCCGTATAGCCTGGATATTAGTGTGGCCCTAACCCTATTATTCCTATTTCTGTATAGTCTGGATATTAGTGTGTCCCTATCCCTATTATTCCTATTTCTGTATAGCCTGGATATTAGTGTGGCCCTAAGCCTATTATTCCTATTTCTGTATAGCCTGGATATTAGTGTGGCCCTAACCCTATTATTCCTATTTCTCCATAGTCTGGATATTAGTGTGGCCCTAACCCTATTATTCCTATTTCTCCATAGCCTGGATATTAGTGTGGCCCTAACCCTATTATTCCTATTTCTGTATAGCCTGGATATTAGTGTGGCCCTAACCCTATTATTCCTATTTCTATATAGCCTGGAAATTAGTGTGGCCCTATCCCTATTATTCCTATTTCTGTATAGTCTGGATATTAGTGTGTCCCTATCCCTATTATTCCTATTTCTGTATAGTCTGGATATTAGTGTGGCCCTAACCCTATTATTCCTATTTCTCCATAGCCTGGATATTAGTGTGGCCCTAACCCTATTATTCCTATCTCTGTATAGCCTGGATATTAGTGTGGCCCTATCCCTATTATTCCTATTTCTGTATAGCCTGGATATTAGTGTGGCCCTAACCCTATTATTCCTATTTCTGTATAGCCTGGATATTAGTGTGGCCCTAACCCTATTATTCCTATTTCTGCATAGCCTGGATATTAGTGTGGCCCTAACCCTATTATTCCTATATCTGCATAGCCTGGATATTAGTGTGGCCCTAACCCTATTATTCCTATTTCTGTATAGCCTGGATATTAGTGTGGCCCTATCCCTATTATTCCTATTTCTCCATAGCCTGGATATTAGTGTGGCCCTAACCCTATTATTCCTATTTCTGTATAGTCTGGATATTAGTGTGGCCCTAACCCTATTATTCCTATTTCTGTATAGCCTGGATATTAGTGTGGCCCTAACCCTATTATTCCTATTTCTGTATAGCCTGGATATTAGTGTGGCCCTAACCCTATTATTCCTATTTCTGTATAGTCTGGATATTAGTGTGGCCCTAACCCTATTATTCCTATTTCTGTATAGCCTGGATATTAGTGTGGCCCTAACCCTATTATTCCTATTTCTGTATAGCCTGGATATTAGTGTGGCCCTAACCCTATTATTCCTATTTCTGTATAGCCTGGATATTAGTGTGGCCCTAACCCTATTATTCCTATTTCCGTATAGTCTGGATATTAATGTGGCCCTAACCCTATTATTCCTATTTCTGTATAGCCTGGATATTAGTGTGGCCCTATCCCTATTATTCCTATTTCTGTATAGCCTGGATATTAGTGTGGCCCTATCCCTATTATTCCTATTTCTGTATAGCCTGGATATTAGTGTGGCCCTAACCCTATTATTCCTATTTCTGTATAGCCTGGATATTAGTGTGGCCCTAACCCTATTATTCCTATTTCTGTATAGCCTGGATATTAGTGTGGCCCTAACCCTATTATTCCTATTTCTGTATAGCCTGGATATTAGTGTGGCCCTAAGCCTATTATTCCTATTTCTGTATAGCCTGGATATTAGTGTGGCCCTAAGCCTATTATTCCTATTTCTGTATAGCCTGGATATTAGTGTGGCCCTAACCCTATTATTCCTATTTCTGTATAGCCTGGATATTAGTGTGGCCCTAACCCTATTATTCCTATTTCTGTATAGTCTGGATATTAGTGTGGCCCTAACCCTATTATTCCTATTTCTGTATAGCCTGGATATTAGTGTGGCCCTAACCCTATTATTCCTATTTCTCCATAGCCTGGATATTAGTGTGGCCCTAACCCTATTATTCCTATTTCTGTATAGCCTGGATATTAGTGTGGCCCTAACCCTATTATTCCTATTTCTGTATAGTCTGGATATTAGTGTGGCCCTAACCCTATTATTCCTATTTCTGTATAGCCTGGATATTAGTGTGGCCCTAACCCTATTATTCCTATTTCTCAATAGCCTGGATATTAGTGTGGCCCTAAGCCTATTATTCCTATTTCTGTATAGCCTGGATATTAGTGTGGCCCTATCCCTATTAATCCTATTTCTCCATAGTCTGGATATTAGTGTGGCCCTAACCCTATTATTCCTATTTCTGTATAGCCTGGATATTAGTGTGGCCCTAACCCTATTATTCCTATTTCTGTATAGCCTGGATATTAGTGTGGCCCTAAGCCTATTATTCCTATTTCTGTATAGTCTGGATATTAGTGTGGCCCTAACCCTAATATTCCTATTTCTGCATAGCCTGGATATTAGTGTGGCCCTAACCCTAATATTCCTATTTCTGTATAGCCTGGATATTAGTGTGGCCCTAACCCTATTATTCCTATTTCTGTATAGCCTGGATATTAGTGTGGCCCTAACCCTATTATTCCTATTTCTGTATAGTCTGGATATTAGTGTGGCCCTATCCCTATTATTCCTATTTCTGTATAGCCTGGATATTAGTGTGGCCCTAACCCTATTATTCCTATTTCTGTATAGCCTGGATATTAGTGTGGCCCTAACCCTATTATTCCTATTTCTCCATAGCCTGGATATTAGTGTGGCCCTAACCCTATTATTCCTTTTTCTCCATAGCCTGGATATTAGTGTGGCCCTAACCCTATTATTCCTATTTCTGTATAGTCTGGATATTAGTGTGGCCCTAACCCTATTATTCCTATTTCTGTATAGCCTGGATATTAGTGTGGCCCTAACCCTATTATTCCTATTTCTGTATAGCCTGGATATTAGTGTGGCCCTAACCCTATTATTCCTATTTCTGTATAGCCTGGATATTAGTGTGGCCCTAACCCTATTATTCCTATTTCTCCATAGCCTGGATATTAGTGTGGCCCTAACCCTATTATTCCTATTTCTGTATAGTCTGGATATTAGTGTGGCCCTAACCCTATTATTCCTATTTCTGTATAGCCTGGATATTAGTGTGGCCCTAACCCTATTATTCCTATTTCTGTATAGCCTGGATATTAGTGTGGCCCTAACCCTATTATTCCTATTTCTGTATAGCCTGGATATTAGTGTGGCCCTAACCCTATTATTCCTATTTCTGTATAGCCTGGATATTAGTGTGGCCCTAACCCTATTATTCCTATTTCTGTATAGCCTGGATATTAGTGTGGCCCTAACCCTATTATTCCTATTTCTGTATAGTCTGGATATTAGTGTGGCCCTAACCCTATTATTCCTATTTCTGTATAGCCTGGATATTAGTGTGGCCCTAACCCTATTATTCCTATTTCTGTATAGCCTGGATATTAGTGTGGCCCTAACCCTATTATTCCTATTTCTGTATAGCCTGGATATTAGTGTGGCCCTAACCCTATTATTCCTATTTCTCCATAGCCTGGATATTAGTGTGGCCCTAACCCTATTATTCCTATTTCTGTATAGTCTGGATATTAGTGTGGCCCTAACCCTATTATTCCTATTTCTGTATAGCCTGGAGATTAGTGTGGCCCTAACCCTATTATTCCTATTTCTGTATAGCCTGGATATTAGTGTGGCCCTAACCCTATTATTCCTATTTCTTTATAGCCTGGATATTAGTGTGGCCCTAACCCTATTATTCCTATTTCTTTATAGCCTGAATATTAGTGTGGCCCTAACCCTATTATTCCTATTTCTGTATAGCCTGGATATTAGTGTGGCCCTAAGCCTATTATTCCTATTTCTGTATAGCCTGGATATTAGTGTGGCCCTAACCCTATTATTCCTATTTCTGTATAGTCTGGATATTAGTGTGGCCCTAACCCTATTATTCCTATTTCTGTATAGCCTGGAAATTAGTGTGGCCCTATCCCTATTATTCCTATTTCTGTATAGCCTGGATATTAGTGTGGCCCTAACCCTATTATTCCTATTTCTGTATAGCCTGGATATTAGTGTGGCCCTAACCCTATTATTCCTATTTCTCCATAGCCTGGATATTAGTGTGGCCCTAACCCTATTATTCCTATTTCTGTATAGCCTGGATATTAGTGTGGCCCTAACCCTATTATTCCTATTTCTCCATAGCCTGGATATTAGTGTGGCCCTAACCCTATTATTCCTATTTCTCCATAGCCTGGATATTAGTGTGGCCCTAACCCTATTATTCCTATTTCTGTATAGTCTGGATATTAGTGTGGCCCTAACCCTATTATTCCTATTTCTGTATAGCCTGGATATTAGTGTGGCCCTAACCCTATTATTCCTATTTCTGTATAGCCTGGATATTAGTGTGGCCCTAACCCTATTATTCCTATTTCTGTATAGTCTGGATATTAGTGTGGCCCTAACCCTATTATTCCTATTTCTGTATAGTCTGGATATTAGTGTGGCCCTATCCCTATTATTCCTATTTCTGTATAGTCTGGATATTAGTGTGGCCCTAACCCTATTATTCCTATTTCTGTATAGTCTGGATATTAGTGTGGCCCTAACCCTATTATTCCTATTTCTGTATAGCCTGGATATTAGTGTGGCCCTAACCCTATTATTCCTATTTCTGTATAGCCTGGATATTAGTGTGGCCCTAACCCTATTATTCCTACTTCTCCATAGCCTGGATATTAGTGTGGCCCTAACCCTATTATTCCTATTTCTGTATAGCCTGGATATTAGTGTGGCCCTAACCCTATTATTCCTATTTCTGTATAGCCTCTATATTAGTGTGGCCCTAACCCTATTATTCCTATTTCTGTATAGTCTGGATATTAGTGTGGCCCTAACCCTATTATTCCTATTTCTGTATAGCCTGGATATTAGTGTGGCCCTAACCCTATTATTCCTATTTCTGTATAGCCTGGATATTAGTGTGGCCCTAACCCTATTATTCCTATTTCTCCATAGCCTGGATATTAGTGTGGCCCTAACCCTATTATTCCTATTTCTTTATAGCCTGGATATTAGTGTGGCCCTAATCCTATTATTCCTATTTCTGTATAGTCTGGATATTAGTGTGGCCCTAACCCTATTATTCCTATTTCTGTATAGCCTGGATATTAGTGTGGCCCTAACCCTATTATTCCTATTTCCGTATAGCCTGGATATTAGTGTGGCCCTAACCCTATTATTCCTATTTCTGTATAGCCTGGATATTACTGTGGCCCTATCCCTATTATTCCTATTTCTGTATAGCCTGGATATTAGTGTGGCCCTAACCCTATTATTCCTATTTCTGTATAGCCTGGATATTAGTGTGGCCCTAACCCTATTATTCCTATTTCTGTATAGTCTGGATATTAGTGTGGCCCTAACCCTATTATTCCTATTTCTGTATAGCCTGGATATTAGTGTGGCCCTAACCCTATTATTCCTATTTCCGTATAGCCTGGATATTAGTGTGGCCCTAACCCTATTATTCCTATTTCTGTATAGTCTGGATATTAGTGTGTCCCTATCCCTATTATTCCTATTTCTGTATAGCCTGGATATTAGTGTGGCCCTAACCCTATTATTCCTATTTCTCCATAGCCTGGATATTAGTGTGGCCCTAACCCTATTATTCCTATTTCTCCATAGCCTGGATATTAGTGTGGCCCTAACCCTATTATTCCTTTTTCTATATAGCCTGGATATTAGTGTGGCCCTATACCTATTATTCCTATTTCTATACAGCCTGGATATTAGTGTGGCCCTAACCCTATTATTCCTATTTCTGTATAGCCTGGATATTAGTGTGGCCCTAACCCTATTATTCCTATTTCTGTATAGTCTGGATATTAGTGTGGCCCTAACCCTATTATTCCTATTTCTGTATAGCCTGGATATTAGTGTGGCCCTAACCCTATTCCTATTTCTGTATAGCCTGGATATTAGTGTGGCCCTAACCCTATTATTCCTATTTCTGTATAGCCTGGATATTAGTGTGGCCCTAACCCTATTATTCCTATTTCTCCATAGCCTGGATATTAGTGTGGCCCTAACCCTATTATTCCTATTTCTGTATAGCCTGGATATTAGTGTGGCCCTAACCCTATTATTCCTATCTCTGTATAGCCTGGATATTAGTGTGGCCCCAACCCTATTATTCCTATTTCTGTATAGCCTGGATATTAGTGTGGCCCTAACCCTATTATTCCTATTTCTCCATAGCCTGGATATTAGTGTGGCCCTATCCCTATTATTCCTTTTTCTCCATAGCCTGGATATTAGTGTGGCCCTAACCCTATTATTCCTATTTCTGTATAGTCTGGATATTAGTGTGGCCCTAACCCTATTATTTATATTTCTCCATAGCCTGGATATTAGTGTGGCCCTAACCCTATTATTCCTATTTCTGTATAGCCTGGATATTAGTGTGGCCCTAACCCTATTATTCCTATTTCTGTATAGCCTGGATATTAGTGTGGCCCTAACCCTATTATTCCTATTTCTGTATAGCCTGGATATTAGTGTGGCCCTAACCCTATTGTTCCTATTTCTGTATAGCCTGGATATTAGTGTGGCCCTAACCCTATTATTCCTATTTCTGCATAGCCTGGATATTAGTGTGGCCCTAACCCTATTATTCCTATTTCTGTATAGCCTGGATATTAGTGTGGCCCTAACCCTATTATTCCTATTTCTGTATAGCCTGGATATTAGTGTGGCCCTAACCCCATTATTCCTATTTCTGTATAGCCTGGATATTAGTGTGGTCCTAACCCTATTCCTATTTCTGTATAGCCTGGATATTAGTGTGGCCCTAACCCTATTATTCCTATTTCTCCATAGCCTGGATATTAGTGTGGCCCTAACCCTATTATTCCTATTTCTGTATAGTCTGGATATTAGTGTGGCCCTAACCCTATTATTCCTATTTCTGTATAGCCTGGATATTAGTGTGGCCCTATCCCTATTATTCCTATTTCTGTATAGCCTGGATATTAGTGTGGCCCTAACCCTATTATTCCTATTTCTGTATAGTCTGGATATTAGTGTGGCCCTAACCCTATTATTCCTATTTCTGTATAGCCTGGATATTAGTGTGGCCCTAACCCTATTATTCCTATTTCTGTATAGCCTGGATATTAGTGTGGCCCTAACCCTATTATTCCTATTTCTGTATAGCCTGGATGTTAGTGTGGCCCTAACCCTATTATTCCTATTTCTGTATAGCCTGGATATTAGTGTGGCCCTAACCCTATTATTCCTATTTCTGCATAGCCTGGATATTAGTGTGGCCCTAACCCTATTATTCCTATTTCTGTATAGCCTGGATATTAGTGTGGCCCTATCCCTATTATTCCTATCTCTGTATAGCCTGGATATTAGTGTGGCCCTAACCCTATTATTCCTATTTCTGTATAGCCTGGATATTAGTGTGGCCCTAACCCTATTATTCCTATTTCTGTATAGCCTGGATATTAGTGTGGCCCTAACCCTATTATTCCTATTTCTGTATAGCCTGGATATTAGTGTTGCCCTAACCCTATTATTCCTATTTCTGTATAGCCTGGATATTATTGTGGCCCTAACCCTATTCCTATTTCTGTATAGCCTGGATATTAGTGTGGCCCTAACCCTATTATTCCTATTTCTGTATAGCCTGGATATTAGTGTGTCCCTAACCCTATTATTCCTATTTCTCCATAGCCTGGATATTAGTGTGGCCCTAACCCTATTATTCCTATTTCTGTATAGCCTGGATATTAGTGTGGCCCTAACCCTATTATTCCTATTTCTGTATAGCCTGGATATTAGTGTGGCCCTATCCCTATTATTCCTATCTCTGTATAGCCTGGATATTAGTGTGGCCCTAACCCTATTATTCCTATTTCTGTATAGCCTGGATATTAGTGTGGCCCTAACCCTATTATTCCTATTTCTGTATAGCCTGGATATTAGTGTGGCCCTAACCCTATTATTCCTATTTCTGTATAGCCTGGATATTAGTGTGGCCCTAACCCTATTATTCCTATTTCTCCATAGCCTGGATATTAGTGTGGCCCTAACCCTATTATTCCTATTTCTGTATAGTCTGGATATTAGTGTGGCCCTAACCCTATTATTCCTATTTCTCCATAGCCTGGATATTAGTGTGGCCCTAACCCTATTATTCCTATTTCTGTATAGCCTGGATATTAGTGTGGCCCTAACCCTATTATTCCTATTTCTGTATAGTCTGGATATTAGTGTGGCCCTAACCCTATTATTCCTATCTCTGTATAGCCTGGATATTAGTGTGGCCCTAACCCTATTATTCCTATTTCTGTATAGCCTGGATATTAGTGTGGCCCTAACCCTATTATTCCTATTTCTGTATAGCCTGGATATTAGTGTGGCCCTAACCCTATTATTCCTATTTCTGTATAGCCTGGATATTAGTGTGGCCCTAACCCTATTATTCCTATTTCTGTATAGCCTGGATATTAGTGTGGCCCTAACCCTATTATTCCTATTTTTGCATAGACTGGATATTAGTGGGGCCCTAACCCTATTATTCCTATTTCTGTATGGCCTGGATATTAGTGTGGCCCTAACCCTATTATTCCTATTTCTGTATAGCCTGGATATTAGTGTGGCCCTAACCCTATTATTCCTATTTCTGTATGGCCTGGATATTAGTGTGGCCCTAACCCTATTATTCCTATTTCTGTATAGCCTGGATATTAGTGTGGCCCTAACCCTATTATTCCTATTTCTCCACAGCCTGGATATTAGTGTGGCCCTAACCCTATTATTCCTATTTCTGTATAGCCTGGATATTAGTGTGGCCCTATCCCTATTATTCCTATCTCTGTATAGCCTGGATATTAGTGTGGCCCTAACCCTATTATTCCTATTTCTGTATAGCCTGGATATTAGTGTGGCCCTAACCCTATTATTCCTATTTCTGTATAGCCTGGATATTAGTGTGGCCCTAACCCTATTATTCCTATTTCTGTATAGCCTGGATATTAGTGTGGCCCTAACCCTATTATTCCTATTTCTGTATAGCCTGGATATTAGTGTGGCCCTAACCCTATTATTCCTATTTCTCCATAGCCTGGATATTAGTGTGGCCCTAACCCTATCATTCCTATTTCTGTATAGCCTGGATATTAGTGGGGCCCTAACCCTATTATTCCTATTTCTGTATAGCCTGGATATTAGTGTGGCCCTAACCCTATTCCTATATAGCCTGGATATAAGTGTGGCCCTAACCCTATTATTCCTATTTCTCCACAGCCTGGATATTAGTGTGGCCCTAACCCTATTATTCCTATTTCTCCATAGCCTGGATATTAGTGTGGCCCTAACCCTATTATTCCTATTTCTGTATAGCCTGGATATTAGTGTGGCCCTAACCCTATTATTCCTATTTCTGCATAGCCTGGATATTAGTGTGGCCCTAACCCTATTAATCCTATTTCTTTATAGTCTGGATATTATTGTGGCCCTAACCCTATTATTCCTATTTCTATATAGCCTGGATATTAGTGTGGCCCTAACCCTATTATTCCTATTTCTGTATAGCCTGGATATTAGTGTGGCCCTAACCCTATTTATCCTATTTCTGTATAGCCTGGATATTAGTGTGGCCCTAACCCTATTATTCCTATTTCTGTATAGTCTGGATATTATTGTGGCCCTAACCCTATTATTCCTATTTCTGTATAGCCTGGATATTAGTGTGGCCCTAATCCTATTATTCCTATTTCTGTATAGCCTGGATATTAGTGTGGCCCTAACCCTATTATTCCTATTTCTGTATAGCCTGGATATTAGTGTGGCCCTAACCCTATTATTCCTACTTCTGCAAAGCCTGGATATTAGTGTGGCCCTAATCCTATTCCTATTTCTGTATAGCCTGGATATTAGTGTGGCCCTAACCCTATTATTCCTATTTCTGTATAGCCTGGATATTAGTGTGGCCCTAACCCTATAATTCCTATTTCTCCATAGCCTGGATATTAGTGTGGCCCTAACCCTATTATTCCTATTTCTGTATAGCCTGGATATTAGTGTGGCCCTATCCCTATTATTCCTATTTCTGTATAGCCTGGATATTAGTGTGGCCCTAACCCTATAATTCCTATTTCTCCATAGCCTGGATATTAGTGTGGCCCTAACCCTATTATTCCTATCTCTGTATAGCCTGGATATTAGTGTGGCCCTAACCCTATTATCCCTTTTTCTCCATAGCCTTGATATTAGTGTGGCCCTAACCCTATTATTCCTATTTCTGTATAGTCTGGATATTAGTGTGGCCCTAACCCTATTATTCCTATTTCTGTATAGTCTGGATATTAGTGTGGCCCTAACCCTATTATCCCTTTTTCTCCATAGCCTGGATATTAGTGTGGCCCTAACCCTATTATTCCTATTTCTGTATAGTCTGGATATTAGTGTGGCCCTAACCCTATTATTCCTATTTCTGTATAGCCTGGATATTAGTGTGACCCTAACCCTATTCCTATTTCTGTATAGCCTGGATATTAGTGTGGCCCTAACCCTATTATTCCTATTTCTGTATAGCCTGGATATTAGTGTGGCCCTAACCCTATTATTCCTATTTCTCCATAGCCTGGATATTAGTGTGGCCCTAACCCTATTATTCCCATTTCTGTATAGCCTGGATATTAGTGTGGCCCTAACCCTATTATTCCTATTTCTGTATAGCCTGGATATTAGTGTGGCCCTATCCCTATTATTCCTATTTCTGTATAGCCTGGATATTAGTGTGGCCCTAACCCTATTATTCCTATCTCTGTATAGCCTGGATATTAGTGTGGCCCTAACCCTATTATTCCTATTTCTGTATAGCCTGGATATTAGTGTGGCCCTAACCCTATTATTCCTATTTCTGTATAGCCTGGATATTAGTGTGGCCCTAACCCTATTCCTATTTCTCCATAGCCTGGATATTAGTGTGGCCCTATCCCTATTATTCCTATCTCTGTATAGCCTGGATATTAGTGTGGCCCTAACCCTATTATTCCTATTTCTGTATAGCCTGGATATTAGTGTGGCCCTAACCCTATTATTCCTATTTCTGTATAGCCTGGATATTAGTGTGGCCCTAACCCTATTATTCCTATTTCTCCATAGCCTGGATATTAGTGTGGCCCTAACCCTATTATTCCTTTTTCTCCATAGCCTGGATATTAGTGTGGCCCTAACCCTATTATTTATATTTCTCCATAGCCTGGATATTAGTGTGGCCCTAAGCCTATTATTCCTATTTCTGTATAGCCTGGATATTATTGTGGCCCTAACCCTATTATTCCTATTTCTGTATAGCCTGGATATTAGTGTGGCCCTAACCCTATTATTCCTATTTCTGTATAGCCTGGATATTAGTGTGGCCCTATCCCTATTATTTCTATTTCTCCATAGCCTGGATATTAGTGTGGCCCTAACCCTATTATTCCTATCTCTGTATAGCCTGGATATTAGTGTGGCCCTAACCCTATTATCCCTTTTTCTCCATAGCCTGGATATTAGTGTGGCCCTTTTTCTCCATAGCCTGGATATTAGTGTGGCCCTTTTTCTCCATAGCCTGGATATTAGTGTGGCCCTTTTTCTCCATAGCCTGGATATTAGTGTGGCCCTTTTTCTCCATAGCCTGGATATTAGTGTGGCCCTAACCTTTGCGTCTCTTTACGCTTCATTGAGATCATGGGGGATTTTGATGTTAGGATTGTGAAGAACTCTTCCTCAATATTGTAATAAACGCCATGTAAACATTAAGAGACTGCTCGGGGTACAAGATATGGCGCCTCTTATCCTATCTCACGAGGATGCAGGGTGGAAGCACAAAGGGTCTGATAAGTCCTGATCCTCGACATAATAGATGAGGCTCCACATCTCAACCAACTAAATTCATTTTCTATCCCAAACAAAGTGTCCAGTGAGGATGAATCTCTCCATTACGAGCTCATTTGAGTTCCTTATCTGATGCTCGGGCTTCATGCGAGAGGCTCCGGCCTTCACTCCATCCATCTTGATGTCAGACTCCGCACACCCGGTTTTGTAAGGCAATTTATTGGTACTTTGGGAACAGCCTAGAGTCATCCTGTAGTTATCTCCTCTTTCCAAATGTAATTTCTGATGACCGTGACAAAATGGTAGATTTAGAGGAAAGTATTGAAAGCAGATAGCGGAGCAGACAAATGGAACGGGGAGGCGGAAATTTACTGCAGCCACTCAGGAGGCATCTGTTCTTCACTCCCTTCATGTTGAGGACAGACCGGGGTCCGCACGTATCAATCTTCCCTCCTTGGGTCTCATTCTTGCGGGAAGGTTTTTGGAGGTTTGCATTTTTTGTTGGAGAAGATGCGGTGCGTTTGTTTTTGCGTGTAAAGTGTTTTGGGTGTAAAGTGACTAAATTATAAATGGACCATGTGAGTAATGGGAAACCTGCACCCTGTCACCTGATATATATCACTGCACCCTGTCACCTGTCATATAACACTGCACCCTGTCACCTGATATATAACACTGCACCCTGTCGTCATTTATTACAACCAACTGCACCCTGTCACCTGTTATATAACACTACACCCTGTCACCTGATATATAACACTGCACCCTGTCACCTGATATATAACACTGCACCCTGTCACCTGTCATATAACACTGCACCCTGTTACCTGATATATAACACTGCACCCTGTCACCTGATATATAACACTGCACCCTGTCACCTGTCATATAACACTGCACCCTGTTACCTGTCATAACACTGCACCCTGTCACCTGTCATATAACACTGCACCCTGTCACCTGTTATATAACACTACACCCTGTCACCTGATATATAACACTGCACCCTGTCACCTGTTATATAACACTACACCCTGTCACCTGATATATAACACTGCACCCTGTCACCTGTTATATAACACTGCACCTTGTCACCGGTTATAACTCCATTATACCCTGTCATTTATTACAACCATCTGCACCCTGTCATCTGTTATATAACACTGCACCCTGTCACCTGATATATAACACTGCACCCTGTCACCTGATATATAACACTGCACCCTGTCACCTGATATATAACACTGCACCCTGTCACCTGATATATAACACTGCACCCTGTCACCTGATATATAACACTGCACCCTGTCACCTGTCATATAACACTGCACCCTGTCACCTGTCATATAACACTGCACCCTGTCACCTGTCATATAACACTGCACCCTGTCACCTGATATATAACACTGCACCCTGTCACCTGATATATAACACTGCACCCTGTCACCTGTCATATAACACTGCACCCGTCACCTGTCATATAACACTGCACCCTGTCACCTGATATATATCACTGCCCCCTGTCACCAGATATATAACACTGCACCCTGTCACCTGTCATATAACACTGCACCCTGTCACCTGTCATATAACACTGCACCCGTCACCTGTCGTATAACACTGCACCCTGTCACCTGATGTATAACACTGCACCCTGTCACCTGATATATAACACTGCACCCTGTCACCTGATATATAACACTGCACCCTGTCACCTGATATATAACACTGCACCCTGTCACCTGATATATAACACTGCACCCTGTCACCTGATATATAACACTGCACCCTGTCACCTGTCATATAACACTGCACCCTGTCACCTGATATATAACACTGCACCCTGTCACCGGTTATATAACACTGCACCCTGTCACCGGTTATATAACACTGCACCCTGTCACCTGATATATAACACTGCACCCTGTCACCTGATATATAACACTGCACCCTGTCACCTGATATATAACACTGCACCCTGTCACCTGTCATATAACACTGCACCCTGTCACCTGATATATCACTCTGCACCCTGTCACCTGTCATATAACACTGCACCCTGTCACCGGTTATAACTCCATTAAACCCTGTAATTTATTACAACCAACTGCACCCTGTCACCTGATATATCACACTGCCCCCTGTCACCTGATATATATCACTGCCCCCTGTCACCAGATATATAACACTGCACCCTGTCACCTGTCATATAACACTGCACCCTGTCACCTGTCATATAACACTGCACCCTGTCACCTGTCATATAACACTGCACCCTGTCACCTGATATATAACACTGCACCCTGTCACCTGATATATAACACTGCACCCCGTCACCTGATATATAACACTGCACCCCGTCACCTGATATATAACACTGCACCCCGTCACCTGATATATAACACTGCACCCCGTCACCTGATATATAACACTGCACCCTGTCACCTGTCATATAACACTGCAGCCTGTCACCTGATATATAACACTGCACCCTGTCACCTGTCATATAACACTGCACCCTGTTACCTGATATATAACACTGCACCCTGTCACCTGTCATATAACACTGCACCCTGTTACCTGTCATAACACTGCACCCTGTCACCTGTCATATAACACTGCACCCTGTCACCTGATATATAACACTGCACCCTGTCACCGGTTATAACTCCATTATACCCTGTCGTCATTTATTACAACCAACTGCACCCTGTCACCTGTTATATAACACTACACCCTGTCACCTGATATATAACACTGCACCCTGTCACCTGTTATATAACACTACACCCTGTCACCTGATATATAACACTGCACCCTGTCACCTGATATATAACACTGCACCCTGTCACCTGATATATAACACTGCACCCTGTCACCTGATATATAACACTGCACCCTGTCACCTGATATATAACACTGCACCCTGTCACCTGATATATAACACTGCACCCTGTCACCTGATATATAACACTGCACCCTGTCACCTGATATATAACACTGCACCCTGTCACCTGTCATATAACACTGCACCCTGTCACCTGATATATAACACTGCACCCTGTCACCGGTTATATAACACTGCACCCTGTCACCGGTTATATAACACTGCACCCTGTCACCTGATATATAACACTGCACCCTGTCACCTGATATATAACACTGCACCCTGTCACCTGATATATAACACTGCACCCTGTCACCTGTCATATAACACTGCACCCTGTCACCTGATATATCACTCTGCACCCTGTCACCTGTCATATAACACTGCACCCTGTCACCGGTTATAACTCCATTAAACCCTGTAATTTATTACAACCAACTGCACCCTGTCACCTGATATATCACACTGCCCCCTGTCACCTGATATATATCACTGCCCCCTGTCACCAGATATATAACACTGCACCCTGTCACCTGTCATATAACACTGCACCCTGTCACCTGTCATATAACACTGCACCCTGTCACCTGTCATATAACACTGCACCCTGTCACCTGATATATAACACTGCACCCTGTCACCTGATATATAACACTGCACCCTGTCACCTGATATATAACACTGCACCCCGTCACCTGATATATAACACTGCACCCCGTCACCTGATATATAACACTGCACCCCGTCACCTGATATATAACACTGCACCCCGTCACCTGATATATAACACTGCAGCCTGTCACCTGATATATAACACTGCAGCCTGTCACCTGATATATAACACTGCACCCTGTCACCTGTCATATAACACTGCACCCTGTCACCTGATATATAACACTGCACCCTGTCACCTGTCATATAACACTGCACCCTGTCACCTGTCATAACACTGCACCCTGTCACCTGTCATATAACACTGCACCCTGTCACCTGATATATAACACTGCACCCTGTCACCGGTTATAACTCCATTATACCCTGTCGTCATTTATTACAACCAACTGCACCCTGTCACCTGTTATATAACACTACACCCTGTCACCTGATATATAACACTGCACCCTGTCACCTGTTATATAACACTACACCCTGTCACCTGATATATAACACTGCACCCTGTCACCTGATATATAACACTGCACCCTGTCACCTGATATATAACACTGCACCCTGTCACCTGTTATATAACACTGCACCTTGTCACCAGTTATAACTCCATTATACCCTGTCATTTATTACAACCAACTGCACCCTGTCACCTGTTATATAACACTGCACCCTGTCACCTGATATATAACACTGCACCCTGTCACCTGATATATAACACTGCACCCTGTCACCTGATATATAACACTGCACCCTGTCACCTGATATATAACACTGCACCCTGTCACCTGATATATAACACTGCACCCTGTCACCTGATATATAACACTGCACCCTGTCACCTGTCATATAACACTGCACCCTGTCACCTGTCATATAACACTGCACCCTGTCACCTGTCATATAACACTGCACCCTGTCACCTGATATATAACACTGCACCCTGTCACCTGATATATAACACTGCACCCTGTCACCTGTCATATAACACTGCACCCTGTCACCTGTCATATAACACTGCACCCTGTCACCTGATATATAACACTGCACCCTGTCACCTGATATATAACACTGCACCCTGTCACCTGATATATAACACTGCACCCTGTCACCTGTCATATAACACTGCACCCGTCACCTGTCATATAACACTGCAGCCTGTCACCTGATATATAACACTGCACCCTGTCACCTGATATATAACACTGCACCCTGTCACCTGATATATAACACTGCACCCTGTCACCTGATATATAACACTGCACCCTGTCACCTGTCATATAACACTGCACCCTGTCATCTGATATATAACACTGCACCCTGTCACCGGTTATATAACACTGCACCCTGTCACCGGTTATATAACACTGCACCCTGTCACCTGATATATAACACTGCACCCTGTCACCTGATATATAACACTGCACCCTGTCACCTGATATATAACACTGCACCCTGTCACCTGTCATATAACACTGCACCCTGTCACCTGTCATATAACACTGCACCCTGTCACCTGATATATAACACTGCACCCTGTCACCTGATATATAACACTGCACCCTGTCACCTGTCATATAACACTGCACCCTGTCACCTGTCATATAACACTGCACCCTGTCACCTGATATATAACACTGCACCCTGTCACCTGATATATAACACTGCACCCTGTCACCTGATATATAACACTGCACCCTGTCACCTGTCATATAACACTGCACCCGTCACCTGTCATATAACACTGCAGCCTGTCACCTGATATATAACACTGCACCCTGTCACCTGATATATAACACTGCACCCTGTCACCTGATATATAACACTGCACCCTGTCACCTGATATATAACACTGCACCCTGTCACCTGTCATATAACACTGCACCCTGTCATCTGATATATAACACTGCACCCTGTCACCGGTTATATAACACTGCACCCTGTCACCGGTTATATAACACTGCACCCTGTCACCTGATATATAACACTGCACCCTGTCACCTGATATATAACACTGCACCCTGTCACCTGATATATAACACTGCACCCTGTCACCTGTCATATAACACTGCACCCTGTCACCTGATATATCACTCTGCACCCTGTCACCTGTCATATAACACTGCACCCTGTCACCTGATATATAACACTGCACCCTGTCACCGGTTATATAACACTGCACCCTGTCACCGGTTATATAACACTGCACCCTGTCACCTGATATATAACACTGCACCCTGTCACCTGATATATAACACTGCACCCTGTCACCTGATATATCACTCTGCACCCTGTCACCTGTCATATAACACTGCACCCTGTCACCTGATATATAACACTGCACCCTGTCACCTGATATATAACACTGCACCCTGTCACCTGATATATAACACTGCACCCTGTCACCTGATATATAACACTGCACCCTGTCACCTGTCATATAACACTGCACCCGTCACCTGTCATATAACACTGCAGCCTGTCACCTGATATATAACACTGCACCCTGTCACCTGATATATAACACTGCACCCTGTCACCTGATATATAACACTGCACCCTGTCACCTGATATATAACACTGCACCCTGTCACCTGATATATAACACTGCACCCTGTCACCTGTCATATAACACTGCACCCTGTCACCTGTCATATAACACTGCACCCTGTCACCTGATATATAACACTGCACCCTGTCACCTGATATATAACACTGCACCCTGTCACCTGATATATAACACTGCACCCTGTCACCTGTCATATAACACTGCACCCGTCACCTGTCATATAACACTGCAGCCTGTCACCTGATATATAACACTGCACCCTGTCACCTGATATATAACACTGCACCCTGTCACCTGATATATAACACTGCACCCTGTCACCTGATATATAACACTGCACCCTGTCACCTGTCATATAACACTGCACCCTGTCATCTGATATATAACACTGCACCCTGTCACCGGTTATATAACACTGCACCCTGTCACCGGTTATATAACACTGCACCCTGTCACCTGATATATAACACTGCACCCTGTCACCTGATATATAACACTGCACCCTGTCACCTGATATATAACACTGCACCCTGTCACCTGTCATATAACACTGCACCCTGTCACCTGATATATCACTCTGCACCCTGTCACCTGTCATATAACACTGCACCCTGTCACCTGATATATAACACTGCACCCTGTCACCGGTTATATAACACTGCACCCTGTCACCGGTTATATAACACTGCACCCTGTCACCTGATATATAACACTGCACCCTGTCACCTGATATATAACACTGCACCCTGTCACCTGATATATCACTCTGCACCCTGTCACCTGTCATATAACACTGCACCCTGTCACCTGATATATAACACTGCACCCTGTCACCTGATATATCACTCTGCACCCTGTCACCTGTCATATAACACTGCACCCTGTCACCTGATATATAACACTGCCCCCTGTCACCTGATATACATCACTGACCCCTGTCACCAGATATATAACACTGCACCCTGTCACCTGTCATATAACACTGCACCCTGTCACCTGTCATATAACACTGCACCCTGTCACCTGATATATCACACTGCACCCTGTCACCTGTCATATAACACTGCACCCTGTCACCTGATATATCACACTGCACCCTGTCACCTGTCATATAACACTGCACCCTGTCACCTGATATATAACACTGCACCCTGTTACCTGTCATATAACACTGCACCCTGTCACCTGTCATATAACACTGCACCCTGTCACCTGATATATAACACTGCACCCTGTCACCTGTCATATAACACTGCACCCTGTCACCTGTCATATAACACTGCACCCTGTCACCTGTCATATAACACTGCACCCTGTCACCTGATATATAACACTGCACCCTGTCACCTGATATATAACACTGCACCCTGTCACCTGATATATAACACTGCACCCTGTCACCTGATATATATCACTGCACCCTGTCACCTGATATATAACACTGCACCCTGTCACCTGATATATAACACTGCACCCTGTCACCTGATATATAACACTGCACCCTGTCACCTGTTATATAACACTGCACCCTGTCACCTGTTATATAACAACACTGCACCCTGTCACCTGTTATATAACACTGCACCCTGTCACCTGTCATATAACACTGCACCCTGTCACCTGATATATAACACTGCACCCTGTCACCTGTTATATAACAACACTGCACCCTGTCACCTGTTATATAACACTGCACCCTGTCACCTGTTATATAACACTGCCCCCTGTCACCTGATATATAACACTGCACCCTGTCACCTGTCCTACAACACTGCACCCTGTCACCTGTTATATAACACTGCACCCTGTCACCTGTTAAATTACACTGCCCCCTGTCACCTGATATATAACACTGCACCCTGTCACCTGATATATAACACTGCACCCTGTCACTTGATATATATATATATAGGTCACATTTGTAGTTTTTAGCGCTACAGTAGCAGTGGCGTTTTCCACCATTGAGCGCTGAACAGTGGCCACATTATGTCTTCCTGGATGCAGACGCGCCCTATCACCTTCTACAACGCTCCCGCCGAGCTATAAATAATACAAAGGGTAAGAATGATGGTAGAATCTCTCATCTTCTTCCTTTTGGCTGAATGTCTTCGAAATATCAGAAAGATGAAAACTGTAAAAAGCAGGAACCTGGTGATACCTCCGTAACTAGGAATTAAGGCGCATTTCCTGTATTATGTCTGGAGACTATTAACTGCGAAACTGAATTATGAAAGCAACGCAACAGGCCGAGGCCGAGCTCCATTTGTGCTGAAGAATTCACAATGGAAAAGTACAAAATAATAATGTTACTTAAAGGTAATGGGAAAGAGCAGAGAGGCAGATTCCTTGTGCGGAGATGAAGCTTTCTCTGTCGGCAGCATTAATGGGGCGACTCGTGATAACACACTCTTCTCTGCTATCTCACTTCTAGATCAGCTGGATTGAATTTCCTGCATATTGCACATTTCCAGACTCCCATTCTCTTTCATTGACGCTACAAGGTCAGACGCAGATTTACTTAGAATTCAAGGTTTTATAATGCAAAAGGCATCGACAGTCTGAAAAAAGATGAAATAAAAGGCAGAAGACGAGAGTTTCTCCATCTTTCAATGTCCTTCAATGCCAAAGAATCCGGCAACACTTTGGATGATTTTGTTAAAATAATCCAAAAATAGGAACATAGCGACCCCGACCATAGAGACGGACCAGATGGCAAATAAGGGACCCCCATTCTCTCTGTATCCAGCCAAAGGGATACATACAGTGATCCCTCAACTTACAATGGCCTCAACAAACATACAATGGTCTTTTCTGGACTATTGTAATGTGGTGTCCCGGTACAGGACCTTGTCCTGTTCCTGTCCTAAGTCCCCTCAGTTAGAGTCCCTCCATTCCCCAGGGCTCTCCTGCAGGGCTGTTCCCCTTGCTTATTAAAGGGTACTTCTCATCAAAAAACCTTTTGATATATTATAGATTAATGTATGCAGAATAACTTTACAATTGCATGTTATTAAAAAATATGCTTCTTTCTATTTAATTTTCCACTTTGAAGAAATTAACACTAGGGGTCTCCCTACCAGTCCTGGCAGCAAGCATTTCAGACTCATGCTGGAGTCCTAAACACTACAAGCTGCCAGTCTGCTTTGTTCACAAAGGAGAACACTCAGAGCTGCCAGCCTGCTTTGTTCACAGCCTGTTTGGCTGTGAACAAAGCAGGCTGGCAGCTCTGAGTGTTTAGGACTCCAGCATGAGTCAGAAATGCTTGCTGACAGGACTGATCGGGAAAAATACAATAGAAAGAAGCATAATTTTCATTAACATGCTATTGGAAAGTTATTCAACATTCTTTAATCTAAAATATATCAAAAGTTTATTTGATGAGAGGTCCCCTTTAATTACTCCCTCATATATTGCATTATAAATGTATTGTGCATATTGTTCAGTATGTACATAGAGATGGTATAAATGTTTAGGACCTTCCTAGGTCATGTGATACTCTCATGTGATGGACCCAGAGTTCCCTGGGTTCAGGACCTACAGGCTTGGCAGCCAAGGGGATTAGTCCAGCCCCCCCTAGTATATAAGGGGCTGTAGTCTCTAAATTAGCTCTCTTGCTCTCTACTCTTCCTGCCGGACACTAAAGAAGCACAATCTCAGCATATACTCAATTCATCTTAACTAGGCCAAAGCCTAAGGAACCTGCAGCCACTTCAAAAACGTGAGTTACCAAGCTCTATCTAGTGACTACTATTCAACTCAAAGCATATAATTAGTGTCACGATTCGGCTGGCAGGAGGTGGATCCTCTGTGCCAGAGAGGGATTGGCGTGGACCGTGCTGGTGGACCGGTTCTAAGTTGCTACTGGTATTCACCAGAGCCCGCCGCAAAGTGGGATGGTCTTGCAGCGGCGGTAGCAACCAGGTCCTATCCACCAGCAACGGCTCAACCTCTCTGACTGCTGAAGATAGGCGCGGTACAAGGGAGTAGACAAGAGCAAGGTCGGACGTAGCAGAAGGTCAGGGCAGGCAGCAAGGATCGTAGTCAGGGGCAACGGCAGGAGGTCTGGAACACAGGCTAGGAACACACAAGGGAACGCTTTCACTGGCACAATGGCAACAAGATCCGGCGAGGGAGTGCAGGGGAAGTGAGGTATAAGTAGGGAGTGCACAGGTGAGAATACTGATTAGGCCTGCTGCGCCAATCAGTGGCGCAGCGGCCCTTTAAATGGCAGAGACCCGGCGCGCGCGCGCCCTAAGGAGCGGGGCCGCGCGCGCCGGGACAACACAGACGGGGAACGGGTCAGGTACGGGAGCCGAGATGCGCATCGCGAGCGGGCGCGTCCCGCATCGCGGATCGCATCCCGGCTGGGAGTAATATCGCAACGCACCCGGTCAGAAGGTCTGACCGGGGCGCTGCGAATGAGAGAACGCTGCGAGCGCTCCGGGGAGGAGCGGGGACCCGGAGCGCTCGGCGTAACAGTACCCCCCCCCCCCCCTTGGGTCTCCCCCTCTTTTTGGAGCCTGAGAACCTGAGGATAAGACTTTTGTCCAGGATGTTGTCCTCAGGTTCCCAGGATCTCTCCTCAGGGCCGCAATTCTCCCAGTCGACCAAGAAGAATCTTTTACCTCTGACCGTCTTGGATGCTAGAATCTCCTTCACAGAAAAGACGTCAGAAGATCCGGAAACTGGAGTGGGAGAAACAACTTTGGGAGAGAAGCGGTTAAGGATGAGTGGTTTAAGGAGAGAGACATGGAAGGCATTGGGAATACGGAGAGAAGGAGGAAGAAGGAGTTTGTAAGAGACAGGGTTGATCTGGCACAAGACTTTGAAAGGACCAAGATAGCGTGGTCCCAGTTTATAACTGGGGACACGAAAGCGGACATATTTAGCGGAGAGCCATACCTTGTCTCCGGGAGCAAAAATGGGGGGAGTTCTTCTTTTTTTTATCAGCAAATCTTTTCATCCGGGATGAAGCCTGTAAAAGAGAATTTTGGGTCTCTTTCCATATGGTGGAAAGATCACGAGTCACTTCATCTACAGCGGGCAAACCAGAGGGCAAGGGAGTAGGGAGGGGAGGAAGAGGGTGACGGCCGTACACCACGAAAAATGGGGATTTAGCAGAAGATTCGGAGACTCTGAAGTTGTATGAGAATTCGGCCCATGGTAGAAGATCTGCCCAGTCATCCTGGCGGGAGGAAACAAAATGCCGTAAATAGTCACCCAGGACCTGATTAACTCTTTCTACTTGCCCATTGGATTGGGGATGATAAGAAGAAGAGAAGTTTAATTTGATCTTGAGCTGTTTACAGAGGGCCCTCCAGAATTTAGACACGAATTGGACGCCTCTATCTGAGACGATATGCGTGGGCAAACCGTGAAGGCGAAAAATGTGTACAAAAAATTGCTTTGCCAACTGAGGCGCTGAAGGAAGACCAGGAAGAGGAATAAAATGTGCCATCTTGGAAAATCGATCAATGACCACCCAAACAACTGTGTTGCCACGGGATGAGGGCAAGTCCGTAATAAAGTCCATACCAATCTGTGACCAAGGCTGTTCAGGAACAGGCAGAGGATGAAGGAGACCAGCAGGCTTCTGGCGAGGAGTCTTATCCCGGGCACAGACCGTACAGGCCCGCACGAAATCAATAACATCAGTCTCCAGAGTCGGCCACCAATAAAATCGAGAGATGAGTTGCAAGGATTTTTTGATGCCCACATGGCCTGCGAGGTGGGAGGAGTGTCCCCATTTGAGAATCCCGAGACGCTGGCGTGGAGAAACGAAGGTCTTCCCTGGAGGGGTTTGCCTGATGGAAGCTGGAGAAGTGGAGATCAGACAGTCCGGAGGAATGATGTGTTGCGGAGAGACCTCTACTTCAGAGGCATCAGAAGAACGAGAGAGGGCATCGGCCCTAATGTTCTTGTCAGCAGGGCGAAAATGGATTTCAAAGTTAAAACGGGCAAAGAACAACGACCACCTAGCCTGGCGAGGGTTCAGTCGTTGGGCAGACTGGAGATAGGAGAGATTCTTGTGATCAGTGTATATGATAACTGGAAATTTTGATCCCTCCAGCAGGTGCCTCCATTCCTCAAGCGTCAATTTAATGGCCAGTAGTTCTCGATCCCCGATGGAATAGTTTCTCTCCGCCGGGGAGAAGGTCCTAGAAAAAAACCCACAAGTAACAGCATGCCCGGAAGAATTTTTTTGTAGAAGGACAGCTCCAGCTCCCACTGAGGAGGCATCTACCTCCAATAGGAAGGGTTTAGATGGGTCAGGTCTGGAGAGCATGGGAGCGGAAGAAAAGGCAGACTTGAGATGTTTAAATGCGTCTTCCGCTTGGGGGGACCAGGACTTGGGATTGGCATTTTTCTTGGTTAAAGCCACGATAGGAGCCACAATAGTGGAAAAGTGTGGAATAAACTGTCTGTAATAATTGGCGAACCACAAAAAACGTTGGATAGCACGGAGTCCGGAGGGGCGTGGCCAATCTAAGACGGCAGAGAGTTTATCTGGGTCCACTTGTAGTCCCTGGCCAGAGACCAAGTATCCTAGGAAAGGAAGAGATTGACATTCAAAGAGACATTTCTCCATTTTGGCATAAAGTTGATTGTCACGAAGTCTCTGAAGAACCATGCGGACATGCTGGCAGTGTTCTTCTAAGTTGGCAGAAAAAATCTGAATATCGTCCAGATAAACCACAACACAGGAATATAGGAGATCACGAAAAATTTCATTAACAAAGTCTTGGAAGACGGCAGGGGCGTTGCATAGGCCAAAGGGCATGACCAGATACTCAAAGTGTCCATCTCTGGTGTTAAATGCGGTCTTCCATTCGTCCCCCTCCCTGATGCGGATGAGATTATAAGCACCTCTTAAGTCCAGTTTGGTAAAGATGTGGGCACCTTGTAAGCGATCAAAGAGTTCCGAGATAAGAGGTAAGGGGTAGCGGTTTTTTACCGTGATTTTATTAAGTCCGCGGTAATTAATACAAGGACGTAGGGAGCCATCTTTTTTGGACACAAAAAAAAATCCAGCTCCGGCAGGAGAGGAGGACTTGCGGATAAACCCCTTTTTTAAATTCTCCTGGATGTACTCCGACATGGCAAGAGTCTCAGGAGCAGACAGAGGATAGATTCTGCCCCGGGGTGGGGTAGTACCCGGGAGGAGGTCAATAGGACAGTCATAAGGCCTTTGAGGAGGCAAAGTCTCAGCTTGCTTTTTGCAAAAAACGTCAGAATAGTCCATATAAGCCTTAGGAAGACCGGATACAGGGGGAACCACAGGGTCACGGCAAGGAGTACTGGGAACCGATTTAAGACAGTCCTTGTGACAAGAAGTACCCCAGTTCTTGATTTCTCCTGTGGACCAATCAAGGGTTGGGGAATGGCGTTGAAGCCACGGTAATCCAAGAAGAATTTCAGAAGTGCAGTTGGAGAGGACCAAAAATTCAATTTTTTCGTGATGAGGTCCGATGCACATTAGGAGAGGTTCCGTGCGGTAACGCACGGTACAGTCCAATCTTTCATTGTTAACACAATTGATGTAGAGGGGTCTGGCGAGACTGGTCACCGGGATGTTGAACCTGTTGATGAGAGAGGCCAAAATAAAATTTCCTGCAGATCCGGAATCCAAGAAGGCCGTAGCAGAGAAGGAGAAGGTAGAGGAAGATATCCGCACAGGCACAGTAAGGCGTGGAGAAGCAGAGTAGACATCAAGAACTGTCTCATCTTTCTGCGGAGTCAGCATACGTCTTTCCAGGCGGGGAGGACGGATAGGACAATCTTTCAAGAAGTGTTCGGTACCGGCACAGTACAGGCATAGGTTCTCCATGCGGCGTCGTGTCCTCTCTTGAGGTGTCAAGCGAGACCGGTCAACTTGCATAGCCTCCACGGCGGGAGGCACAGGAACGGATTGCAGAGGACCAGAGGAGAGAGGAGCCGGGGAGAGAAACCGCCTCGTGCGAACAAAGTCCATATCCTGGCGGAGCTCCTGACGCCTTTCGGAAAAACGCATGTCAATGCGGGTGGCAAGATGAATAAGTTCATGCAGGTTAGCAGGAATTTCTCGTGCGGCCAGCACATCTTTAATGTTGCTGGATAGGCCTTTTTTAAAGGTCGCGCAGAGGGCCTCATTATTCCAGGATAATTCGGAGGCAAGAGTACGGAATTGGATGGCGTACTCGCCAACAGAAGAATTACCCTGGACCAGGTTCAGCAGGGCAGTCTCAGCAGAAGAGGCTCGGGCAGGTTCCTCAAAGACACTTCGGATCTCCGTGAAGAAGGAGTGTACAGAGGCAGTGACAGGGTCATTGCGGTCCCAGAGCGGTGTGGCCCATGACAGAGCTTTCCCAGACAGAAGGCTGACTACGAAAGCCACCTTAGACCTTTCAGTTGGAAACTGGTCCGACATCATCTCCAAGTGCAGGGAACATTGCGAAAGAAAGCCACGGCAAAACTTAGAGTCCCCATCAAATTTATCCGGCAAGGATAATCGTAAGCCGGAAGCGGCCACTCGCTGCGGAGGAGGTGCAGGAGCTGGCGGAGGAGATTGTTGCTGGAGCTGTGGTAATAGCTGCTGTAGCATCACGGTCAGTTGAGACAGCTGGTGGCCTTGTTGCGCTATCTGTTGCGACTGCTGGGCGACCACCGTGGTGAGGTCGGCGACAACTGGCAGTGGGACTTCAGCGGGATCCATGGCCGGATCTACTGTCACGATTCGGCTGCCAGGAGGTGGATCCTCTGTGCCAGAGAGGGATTGGCGTGGACCGTGCTGGTGGACCGGTTCTAAGTTGCTACTGGTATTCACCAGAGCCCGCCGCAAAGCAGGATGGTCTTGCAGCGGCGGTAGCAACCAGGTCGTATCCACCAGCAACGGCTCAACCTCTCTGACTGCTGAAGATAGGCGCGGTACAAGGGAGTAGACAAGAGCAAGGTCGGACGTAGCAGAAGGTCAGGGCAGGCAGCAAGGATCGTAGTCAGGGGCAACGGCAGGAGGTCTGGAACACAGGCTAGGAACACACAAGGGAACGCTTTCACTGGCACAATGGCAACAAGATCCGGCGAGGGAGTGCAGGGGAAGTGAGGTATAAGTAGGGAGTGCACAGGTGAGAATACTGATTAGGCCTGCTGCGCCAATCAGTGGCGCAGCGGTCCTTTAAATGGCAGAGACCCGGCACGCGCGCGCCCTAAGGAGCGGGGCCGCGTGCGCCGGGACAACACAGACGGGGAACGGGTCAGGTACGGGAGCCGAGATGCGCATCGCGAGCGGGCGTGTCCCGCATCGCGGATCGCATCCCGGCTGGGAGTAATATCGCAGCGCACCCGGTCAGCAGGTCTGACCGGGGCGCTGCGAATGAGAGAACGCTGCGAGCGCTCCGGGGAGGAGCGGGGACCCGGAGCGCTCGGCGTAACAATTAGTAGCACAGTGGTCTGCATAAATCTCAATACTACAAGTCCCAGCAAAGCCTGTGGGGTATCCTGCATCCTGGTTACCTCAAGAGAAACTGTATAACTGTAAAGAAGTTTAAAGGGGTACTACCGTGGAAAACTTTTTTTTTTTTTAAATCAACTGGTGCCAGAAAGTTAAACAGATTTGTAAATTACTTCTATTTAAAAATCGTAATCCTTCCAGTACTTTTTAAGGGCTGTATTCTACAGAGGAAATGCTTATCTTTTTAGATTTCTCTGATGTCATGACCACAGTGCTCTCTGCTGACCTCTCCTGTCCATTTTAGGAGCAGCATATGTTTGCTATGAAGATTTTCTCCTGTTCTGGACAGTTCTTAAAATGGACAGCAGAGGTCAGCAGAGAGCACTGTGGGTCATGACATCAGAGAAATCTAAAAAGATAAGCATTTCATCTGTAGTATATAGCCCCTAAAAAGTACTGGAAGGATTAAGATTTTTAAATAGAAGTAATTTACAAATCTGTTTAACTTTCTGGCACCAGTTGATTTAAAAAAAAAAAGAAAGTTTTCCACGGTAGTACCCGTTTAAGTAAAAGTTCCAGTTATCTCAAAAATCCTGCTGTGGACATCACATTTATTTCCTGCCTTTTTTGGGCCAGTTGTCGGCAGGGCCTCATTCAGAAAACAACCACACCCTGGCGTCACAACAAATCAAGGGTTAATACCACCAGACCCTATTACACCGTTGCATCACCACAGTCACCACAGTAACTTGAAACCAGACTCAACATACAATGTACAGACAGTCCAGATCTGTGAAACGAGTCAATGGCCGGAAGAACTGACCAATCAGAATGGGCATTTTACTGGTAAAATCCCTGTAATACTGAAGTGTATGCACTGACTGGTGTCTGGTAGAGCCCCCTACAGTACAGGGAGGTATTACATGTTATGTACTCTTTACCTGTATTACTGAAGTGTATGCACTGACTGGTGTCTGGAAGCGCCCCCTACAGTACAGGGAGGTATTACATGTTCTGTACTCTTTACCTGTATTACTGAAGTGTATGCACTGACTGGTGTCTGGTAGCGCCCCCTACAGTACAGGGAGGTATTACATGTTCTGTAATCTTTACCTGTATTATTGAAGTGTATGCACTGCCTGGTGTCTGGTAGCGCCCCCTACAGTACAGTGAGGTACTACATGTTCTGTACTACTCTTTACCTGTGCCAGGGATAGCTGCTCCAGGTGAGGGCGGCTCCATGTCAATTTTTTAGGACACTGTGTACTGTACAGAACCCTGAAGAAGCTCCTGTTGTCAAGATCCGGGCTGGTAGCTAGTAACGGAGGCTGGTGGTGGATCCGCTGTGCCAGAGAGGTGATGACGTGGGCCGTACCAGGGGAACGGAGTCTAAGGAGTTACTGGTTTTCACCAGAGCCCGCCGCAAAGCGGGATGGACTTGCTGCGGCAAGTAACCCCCAGGTCGTTCCACCCAGTAGCGACTCAACCTCTCTGGCTGCTGAGATAAGGTAAGGTACAAGAGGATCAGGCAAAGGCGTAGTCAGATGTAGCAAATGGTCAGGGCAGGCAGCACAGGTGGTAGTCAGTAGCAACAGGCAGGGTAACACAGGAACAAGGAACGCTTTCTCTCAAGCACAAGGAAACAAAGATCCGGCAGGAGGCTGTGGGAGGAGACGGTACTTATAGGCAGTGCACAGGTGAGGCCTAATTAAGTCCAAACAGCACTCCCTCTCACAAGGCTTAACCCTTAATAAACCAGTTTGGACCATGCACCAATCACCTGTGCATTGGTCCTTTAGATCCTGGGTTCTCAACCTGGGGTACACGTACCCCTAGGGATACGCCAGGGGCTGTCAGGGGGTACATGAAAGCGCTGTCAAATACCGGCCATGCATTGGCCAGTATTTGACAGCGCATAGCGGAGAACGGCCGTGGCAGCTCACTGTACAGTAGCCGCGGCCCGAGCTACGGACGCGGCTACTGTGAGTGAGCTGCGTTGTTGCCGGGGAGACATGTGACCTCCCCTGACGTTGTGCGGACTTGCCGCACAGCACGGGAAATGTCACACGTCAGTGCGGCCCCGCTGAATGGGGCGCGCTGCATCCAAGGGCAGGCCACAGGGGACTGCAGTATGCCAGGTAAAGAATAAAAAGATGAACACAACTGTATGGCACGGAGGGGGACTATATGGGACGGAGGGGGGATATATGGGATGGAGGGGGGATATATGGGATGGAGGGGGGATGTATGGGATGGAGGGGGGATGTATGGGATGGAGCACAAGGCATTAAGATGGAGGGGGAGAGGGATAATGGCGGAGGGGGGATGGGGAGTAATAAAGCACAAGGTATTAAAATGTAATGCCTTGTGCTTTATTTCTCCCCATCCCCCCTCCGCCATTATCCCTCTCCCCCTCCATCTTAATCCCCTTGCGCCGTTTCCCCTTGCTATGATCCCTTTGTGCCATATCGGATAATAATGGCACAAGGGGATTAATATGGAGGGGGGAAAATGGCAAAAGGGGGATCAGAGGGAGGGGGGAATAATGACACAAGGGGAATAAGATGGAGGGAGGGATTATCAACCCCCCACCCTCCATATTAATCCCCTTGTGCCATTACTATTCGATATGGCAGAAGGGGATCAGAGGAGGGGGGGAATAATGGTGCAAGGGGATAAAGATGGAGGGGTAAAAATGTCACAAGGGGATTAATATGGAGGGGGGAGGTTGATTATCCCCCTCCCTCCATCTTAATCCCCTTGTGTTATTATTCACCCTCCATCTTTATCCCCCTGTATCATTATTCCTCCTCCATCTTTATCCCCTTGTCCCATTATTCCCCCCTCCCTCTGATCCCCTTTTGCCATATTGGATAATAATGGCACAAGGGGATTAAGATAGAGGAGGGAATAATAGCATAAAGGGATTAAGATGGAGGAGGAATAATAGTACAAGGGGATTAAGATGGAGGAGGAATAATAGTACAAGGGGATTAAGATGGAGGAGGAATAAAAGTACAAGGGGATTAAGATGGAGGAGGAATAATAATACAGGGGGATAAAGATGGAGGAGGAATAATGGGACAAGGGGATAAAGATGGAGGAGGAATAATAACACAAGGGGATAAAGATGGAGGAGGAATAATAATACAAGGGGATAAAGATGGAGGAGGAATAATAACACAAGGGGATAAAGATGGAGGAGGAATAATAACACAAGGGGATAAAGATGGAGGAGGAATAATAATACAAGGGGATAAAGATGGAGGTGGAATAATAACACAAGGGGATAAAGATGGAGGAGGAATAATAACACAAGGGGATTAAGATGGAGGGGGAATAATAACACAAGGGGATAAAGATGGAGGGGGAATAATAACACAAGGGGATAAAGATGGAGGAGGAATAATAACACAAGGGGATAAAGATGGAGGAGGAATAATAACACAAGAGGATAAAGATAGAGGAGGAATAATAACACAAGGGGATAAAGATGGAGGAGGGATAATAACACAAGGGGATAAAGATGGAGGAGGAGTAATAACACAAGGGGATAAAGATGGAGGAGGAATAATAACACAAGGGGATAAAGATGGAGGAGGAATAATAACACAAGGGGATAAAGATGGAGGGGGAATAATAACACAAGGAGATAAAGATGGAGGAGGAATAATAACACAAGGGGATAAAGATGGAGGAGGAATAATAACACAAGGGGATAAAGATGGAGGAGGAATAATAACACAAGGGGATGAAGATGGAGGAGGAATAATAACACAAGGGGATTAAGATGGAGGAGGAATAATAACACAAGGGGATTAAGATGGAGGAGGAATAATAACACAAGGGGATGAAGATGGAGGGGGGAATAATAACACAAGGGGATAAAGATGGAGGAGGAATAATAACACAAGGGGATAAAGATGGAGGAGGAATAAGAACACAAGGGGATAAAGATGGAGGAGGAATAATGATACAGGGGGATAATGATGGAAGAGGAATCATAACACAAGGGGATAAAGATGGAGGGGGAGGAATAATAACACAAGGGGATAAAGATGGAGGAGGAATAATAACACAAGGGGATAAAGATGGAGGAGGAATAATAACACAAGGGGATAAAGATGGAGGAGGAATAATAACACAAGGGGATTAAGATGGAGGGGGAATAATAACACAGGGGGATAAAGATGAAGGAGGAATAATAACACAAGGGGATAAAGATGGAGGAGGAATAATAACACAAGGGGATAAAGATGGAGGAGGAATAATGGGACAAGGGGATAAAGATGGAGGAGGAATAATAACACAAGGGGATTAAGATGGAGGAGGAATAATAACACAAGGGGATAAAGATGGAGGAGGAATAATAACACAAGGGGATAAAGATGGAGGAGGAATAATAACACAAGGGGATAAAGATGGAGGAGGAATAATGGGACAAGGGGATAAAGATGGAGGAGGAATAATAACACAAGGGGATTAAGATGGAGGAGGAATAATGGGACAAGGGGATAAAGATGGAGGAGGAATAATAACACAAGGGGATTAAGATGGAGGAGGAATAATAACACAAGGGGATAAAGATGGAGGAGGAATAATAACACAAGGGGATAAAGATGGAGGAGGAATAATAACACAGGGGGATAAAGATGGAGGAGGAATAATAACACAAGGGGATTAAGATGGATGAGGAATAATAACACAAGGGGATAAAGATGGAGGAGGAATAATGATACAGGGGGATAAAGATGGAGGAGGGAATGATAACACAAGGGGTTAAAGATGGAGGGGGGTATAATAACAAGGGGATAAAGATGGAGGATGAATAATAACACAAGGGGATAAAGATGGAGGAGGAATAATAACACAAGGGGATTAAAATGGAGGAGGGAATAATAGCATAAAGGGATTAAGATGGATGGGGAATAATAGTACAAGGGGATTAAGATGGAGGAGGAATAATGATACAGGGGGATAATGATGGAGGAGGAATAATAACACAAGGAGATAAAGATGGAGGAGGAATAATAACACAAGGGGATAAAGATGGAGGAGGAATAATAACACAAGGGGATAAAGATGGAGGGGGAATAATAACACAAGGAGATAAAGATGGAGGAGGAATAATAACACAAGGGGATGAAGATGGAGGAGGAATAATAACACAAGGGGATAAAGATGGAGGGGGAATAATAACACAAGGGGATGAAGATGGAGGAGGAATAATAACACAAGGGGATTAAGATGGAGGAGGAATAATAACACAAGGGGATGAAGATGGAGGGGGGAATAATAGCACAAGGGGATTAAGATGGAGGAGGAATAATAACACAAAGTGATAAAGATGGAGGGGGGGGATATTGGCACAAGGGGATTAAGATTGAGTAGGGAATAATGGGACTGTCACGATTCGGCTTACAGGTAGTGGATCCTCTGTGTCAGCGAGGGATTGGCGTGGACCGTGCTGGTGGACCGGTTCTAAGAGGCTACTGGTGTTCACCAGAGCCCGCCGCAAAGCGGGATGGTCTTGCTGCGGCAGTAGTAACCAGGTCGTATCCACTAGCAACGGCTCAACCTCGCTGACTGCTGAGAAGGCGTGGGACAGAAGGACTAGGCAGAGGCAAGGTCAGACGTAGCAGAAGGTCGGGGCAGGCGGCAAGGTTCGTAGTCAAGATGGATAGCAGGAGTTCAGGTAACACAGGCTTTGGACAACACTAAACGCTTTCACTGGCACAAGGCAACAAGATCCGGCGAGGGAGTGCAGGGGAAGTGATGTGATATAGCCAGGGAGCAGGTGGAAGCCAATTAAGCTAATTGGGCCAGGCACCAATCATTGGTGCACTGGCCCTTTAAGTCTCAGAGAGCTGGCGCGCGCGCGCCCTAGAGAGCGGAGCCGTGCGCGCCAGCACATGACAGCAGGGGACCGGGACGGGTAAGTGACTTGGGATGCGACTCGCGAGCGGGCGCGTCCCGCTGTGCGAATCGCATCCCCGACGGCCATGTCAGTGCAGCGCTCCCGGTCAGCGGGACTGACCGGGGCGCTGCAGGGAGAGAGACGCCGTGAGCGCTCCGGGGAGGAGCGGGGACCCGGAGCGCTCGGCGTAACAGGGACAAGGGGATAAAGATGGAGGAGGAATAATAACACAAGGGGATGAAGATGGAGGGGGAATAATAACACAAGGGGATTAAGATGGAGGAGGAATAATAACACAAGGGGATAAAGATGGAGGAGGAATAATAACACAAGGGGATTAAGATGGAGGAGGAATAATAACACAAGGTGATAAAGATGGAGGAGGAATAATAACACAAGGGGATTAAGATGGAGGAGGAATAATAACACAAGGTGATAAAGATGGAGGAGGAATAATAACACAAGGGGATTAAGATGGAGGAGGAATAATAACACAAGGTGATAAAGATGGAGGAGGAATAATAACACAAGGGGATAAAGATGGAGGGGGGGGGGGATATTGGCACAAGGGGATTAAGATTGAGTAGGGAATAATGGGACAAGGGGATAAAGATGGAGGAGGAATAATAACACAAGGGGATTAAGATGGAGGGGGGAATATTGGCACAAAGGGATTAAGATGGAGGGGGGATGCATTGGTATAAAGGTACGAACACGCCTTTTGTCCGCGGGTACCCCTCACGCGCAAGTTCCGCGCGAGGGGGTACCCGTGGACATACTTTCAGCCTTTGGGGGTACAGTCGCCAAAAAGGTTGAGAACCACTGCTCTAGAGAGACTCTAAAGTAATGTTCTGTTGTTTCTCTTGTTAACCACTTTTGTTTTTCAGCAATCAAGTTCAAGACATGTGCCTAGCAGGACTGTGCTAAGATTGTTCCAGTTTTAAGTTCAGCAACGTAACCATCAAGCTTTGTGCCTGACCATCAGGTCAAGAGACTCCTAGTCAGTAGGAGATTCGTAAGTTTTGTGCCCGGCTGATTGTGGTAAAGCCATGTTTCTTATAGACTCCTAGTGTAGGTGGACTGCAGATCCTTACACGTCCGTTCTATGTACATAACCCTATATTTATAGGACTTTCTCGTCAAAATGTGCACTTATCTGGTGTATGCGCCTGAACCTTGTAGCAGTGTTAATAAATGTATCACAAAGATGTATATGGTTCTTGTACACAAGAAAAATGGCTTCATGTCTGTGTACATAAAAAGTAAGTAGAGGTTGTACACAGAAAATTGTCTGCTATATGCACGTGTACATCAAAAAAAAGAAATGTAAATAACTCTTGTACACATGTATATACAAAGGTATAAACATGCTAAAGGGTGTTTTAGTAGTTGCTCAATAGGTGACACTCCCGGCTCCTCAGAGAGTAGTAGTACTGCTGTCACAAATTGCTAGCACCTGTCTCAACGAAAATAACAGGGTAACTTCCCCTTAGGATAATACTTGCACACATAGTACTCTAGACTACTCACTTAAATGTACTACTCCAGTCTTCAGTACATACACAAAAATAGAGATATATCTCACATTCAAGAAACACTTAGGAATTGTAGCCCATTAATACCCAATTCCTGCCACTGTTAGGTACACTCATATTTCTTGTCTCTGTATTACGTGTGTGAGATGCTCTACCTGGCCAGTAGGTGCTCTTGCGAGTATAGAATAAAACATGTATTTCTAAAGGTAACCTAGGTAGGTTATTTTGAAGCGCTCTAGGGATAAGTAGCGTGTAGCCGATAGACCCTAGCAGCCAAACTTACTGTGACCTAGCTTACGGCTAGCCAGTATACCTTTTGTGTACTAACAGGTAACTCATCTTGGCAAAAAGAAAAATGTGTGAGATAATAAAAATGTTTAGTCAGCTTGAGACTCAAGAATATAGAAAGCTGTACTAATGTCTAGTTAGCCTCATAAAATGTGTAAGAGAGCTAAAACAAAATGTCAGATAGCTGCCTAATTGTCTAGTAAGCTTAATTAAAATGTCTTAGAAGCTAGAATTAAAGGTTAGATAGCTTCATCATTGTCTAGATAGCTTCATCAAAATGTCTAGATAGATTCCTATTGTCTAGTCAAGATACTAGTAAGAGTATCCAGAGAATGTGAATATGTTTAATGTTTACTTAGGTTTTGTCAGGATGTATAAAAAAGTATTGGTATAATCCTGTTCTAGTCCTAGTTCCTCAGCCTTAGGGGACAGGCGTCGAGGTCGACTTATTTTAAGTAAGGGGGTTTGTGGTGTCCCGGTACCGTATCCTATATGTTACCTGTATAGAGGTCCCCATAGTCAGAGTCCCTAGGACATCGGGGTCCTTCTTGTCTAGTTTTCCCCTTGTCACCACTCACTTAGTCAGTAAATATAGTGCAGTTCTATTCAATATTTATATAGTCATAAGTATAAAAATGTATATATTTAGTTATTTACCTGTTCGGTGCATAGCAGGACCTGCGGGTCACGTGATCAAGTAAACTCTAAGGTTTTTGCTTGAGGACCTTTGGAGGTCCCCGTGACGTGTTCACCCACCATGCATTGTAACGGTGAGTGACAGCTGACACGGACCAATCTAAAACGGCCCTGCCCATATAAGGGAGTGGCGGCCATTACTTGCTCTCTTTCCTCGGGGAATGCTGATGAGGACGGATCTGCGCAGCTGTCATCAGCAGTAACCAGGCCCAAGTCTTGCGGCAACGGTCATCCTTACGAAACTGTGAGTTATCTCAATCCCTATTAACTCAGCAAGATCACCGGACCTAAACAGACCCCTAAATCCGGACGGATCTCTGCACCAATCCTAATTCTAATAACTCTTTGGATAAGTCAATGGTCCTCAGCATCTGTCAATCACTGCCGTACTGTATAGAGACTGTATTGCTAAGACTGTTGCTGTTAATTGGATGTACCGCAAGTATCTCAGTAAAGTTTATGCAAGTTCAAGTTCATCTCTATTGTGGACCTTCATTCATTTATGCACGCACCTATCGTTTCTGGGAAGGGTGGCGATAGGCCGAAGATTTACCTCAGTGTATTAACCCTCACCCTGGCGTCATGAGTGACAAGGGTTAAATTAACCCCTCATATACCGAAGCAACACCCCAACTACACTACACCCCCCAAGGCAGATTAAATTAACCCCTCATATACTGAAGCAACACCCCAACTACACTACACCCCCAAAGGCAGTTACCACTAGTGTTGAGCGGCATAGGCCATATTCGAATTCGCGAATATTCGCGAATATATGGACGAATATTCGTCATATATTCGCGAATATTCGCATATTCGTTACATTCTCGTTTTATTTTCGCATATGCGAATATTCGCGCATGCGAAAATTATCATATGTGAATATTAGCATATACAAAATTTGCATATGTAAGAATTCGCATATGCGAAAAGTAGCATGTGCTAATTTTCGCATATGCGAATTTTCGCATATGCGAATTTTCGCATGCCAGTCTCACACAGTAGTATTACAGCCTTCTTTACACCATACAAGCTGGAAGCAGAGAGGGGTGATCACTGTGATGTGTACTGTGAAGAAAAAATAAAAAATAAAAACGAATATTCGTAATTACGAATATATAGCGCTATATTCGCGAAATTCGCGAATTCGCGAATATGCGATATTCGCGAATAATATTCGAATTGCGAATATTCGCGAGCAACACTAGTTACCACACTGTATATATAATGTGAGGGGTAGACTCACTTATGGGATATACTGTATATAATGTGAGGGGTGGAGTCACTTATGGGATATAATGTATATATAATGTGAGGGGGGGACTCACTTATGGGAGATACTGTATATATAATATGAGGGGTGGACTCACTTATGGGAGATACTGTATATATAATGTGAGGGGTGGACTCACTTATGGGATATACTGTATATAATGTGAGGGGTGGACTCATTTATGGGATATACTGTATATAATGTGAGGGGTGGAGTCACTTATGGGATATACTGTATATAATGTGAGGGGTGGACTCACTTATGGGAGATACTGTATATATAATGTGAGGAGTGGAGTCACTTATGGGATATACTGTATATATAATGTGATGGGTGGAGTCACTTATGGGATATACTGTATATAATGTGAGGGGTGGACTCACTTATGGGATATACTGTATATATAATGTGAGGGGTGGACTCACTTATGGGATATACTGTATATATAATGTGAGGGGTGGAGTCACTTATGGGATATACTGTATATATAATGTGAGGGGTGGAGTCACTTATGGTATATACTGTATATATAATGTGAGGGGTGGAGTCACTTATGGGATATACTGTATATATAATGTGAGGGGTGGACTCACTTATGGGATATACTGTATATATAATGTGATGGGTGGAGTCACTTATGGGATATACTGTATATATAATGTGAGGGGTGGACTCACTTATGGGATATACTGTATATATAATGTGAGGAGTGGACTCACTTATGGGATATACTGTATATATAATGTGAGGGGTGGAGTCACTTATGGGAGATACTGTATATAATGTGAGGGGTGGAATCACTTATGGGAGATACTGTATATATAATGTGAGGGGTGGACTCACTTATGGGATATACTGTATATATAATGTGAGGGGTGGAGTCATTTATGGGATATACTGTATATATAATGTGAGGGGTGGACTCACTTATGGGAGATACTGTATATAATGTGAGGGGTGGAGTCATTTATGGGATATACTGTATATATAATGTGAGGGGTGGACTCACTTATGGGATATACTGTATATATAATGTGAGGGGTGGAGTCACTTATGGGATATACTGTATATATAATGTGAGGGGTGGACTCACTTATGGGAGATACTGTATATATAATGTGAGGGGTGGAGTCACTTATGGTATATACTGTATATAATGTGAGGAGTGGAATCACTTATGGGATATACTGTATATATAATGTGAGGGGTGGACTCACTTATGGGATATACTGTATATATAATGTGAGGGGTGGAGTCACTTATGGTATATACTGTATATAATGTGAGGAGTGGAATCACTTATGGGATATACTGTATATATAATGTGAGGGGTGCAGTCACTTATGGGATATACTGTATATATAATGTGAGGGGTGGACTCACTTATGGGAGATACTGTATATAATGTGAGGGGTGGAGTCATTTATGGGAGATACTGTATATATAATGTGAGGGGTGGAGTCACTTATGGGATATACTGTATATATAATGTGAGGGGTGGACTCACTTATGGGAGATACTGTATATAATGTGAGGGGTGGACTCACTTATGGGATATACTGTATATATAATGTGAGGGGTGGACTCACTTATGGTATATACTGTATATATAATGTGAGGGGTGGAGTCACTTATGGGATATACTGTATATACTGTGAGGGGTGGAGTCACTTATGGGAGATACTGTATATATAATGTGAGGGGTGGACTCACTTATGGGATATACTGTATATATAATGTGAGGGGTGGAGTCACTTATGGGAGATACTGTATATATAATGTGAGGGGTGGAGTCACTTATGGGATATACTGTATATATAATGTGAGGGGTGGAGTCACTTAGGGGAGATACTGTATATAATGTGAGGGGTGGACTCACTTATGGGAGATACTGTATATATAATGTGAGGGGTGGAGTCACTTAGGGGATATACTGTATATATAATGTGAGGGGTGGACTCACTTAGGGGAGATACTGTATATATAACGTGAGGGGTGGAGTCAGTTAGGGGATATACTGTATATATAATGTGAGGGGTGGAGTTAGTTAGGGGATATACTGTATATATAATGTGAGGGGTGGAGTCACTTAGGGGAGATACTGTATATATAATGTGAGGGGTGGACTCACTTAGGGGAGATACTGTATATATAATGTGAGGGGTGGAGTCACTTATGGGATATACTGTATATATAATGTGAGGGGTGGAGTCACTTATGGGAGATACTGTATACATAATGTGAGGGGTGGAGTCACTTATGGTATATACTGTATATATAATGTGAGGGGTGGTGTCACTTAGGGGAGATACTGTATATATAATGTGAGGGGTGGAGTCACTTAGGGGAGATACTGTATATATAATGTGAGGGGTGGAGTCACTTATGGGAGATACTGTATACATAATGTGAGGGGTGGAGTCACTTATGGTATATACTGTATATATAATGTGAGGGGTGGAGTAACTTAGGGGAGATACTGTATATATAATGGGAGGGGTGGAGTCACTTAGGGGAGATACTGTATATATAATGTGAGGGGTGGAGTCACTTATGGTATATACTGTATATATAATGTGAGGGGTGGAGTCACTTATGGGAGATACTGTATACATAATGTGAGGGGTGGAGTCACTTATGGTATATACTGTATATATAATGTGAGGGGTGGAGTCACTTATGGGATATACTGTATATATAATGTGAGGGGTGGAGTCACTTATGGGATATACTGTATATATAATGTGAGGGGTGGAATCACTTATGGGATATACTGTATATATGTGATGGGTGGAGTCACTTATGGGATATACTGTATATAATGTGAGGGTTGGACTCACTTATGGGATATACTGTATATAATGTGAGGGGTGGAATCACTTATGGGAGATACTGTATATATAATGTGAGGGGTGGACTCACTTATGGGATATACTGTATATTTAATGTGAGGGGTGGACTCACTTATGGGATATACTGTATATATAATGTGAGGGGTGGACTCACTTATGGGAGATACTGTGTATAATGTGAGGGGTGGAGTCACTTATGGGAGATACTATATATAATGTGAGGGGTGGAATCACTTATGGGAGATACTGTATATAATGTGAGGGGTGGACTCACTTATGGGAGATACTGTATATAATGTGAGGGGTGGAGTCACTTATGGGGGATACTGTATATATAATGTGAGGGGTGGAGTCACTTATGGGATATACTGTATATATAATGTGAGGGGTGGAGTCACTTATGGAATATACTGTATATATAATGTGAGGGGTGGACTCTCTTATGGGAGATACTGTATATATAATGTGAGGGGTGGACTCACTTATGGGAGATACTGTATATAATGTGAGGGGTGGACTCACTTATGGGATATACTGTATATATAATGTGAGGGGTGGAGTCACTTATGGAATATACTGTATATACTGTGAGGGGTGGAGTCACTTATGGGAGATACTGTATATATAATGTGAGGGGTGGACTCACTTATGGGATATACTGTATATATAATGTGAGGGGTGGAGTCACTTATGGGAGATACTGTATATATAATGTGAGGGGTGGAGTCACTTATGGGATATACTGTATATATAATGTGAGGGGTGGAGTCACTTATGGGATATACTGTATATATAATGTGAGGGGTGGAGTCACTTATGGGAGATACTGTATATATAATGTGAGGGGTGGAGTCACTTAGGGGAGATACTGTATATAATGTGAGGGGTGGACTCACTTATGGGAGATACTGTATATATAATGTGAGGGGTGGACTCACTTATGGGATATACTGTATATATAATGTGAGGGGTGGAGTCACTTAGGGGATATACTGTATATATAATGTGAGGGGTGGAGTCACTTAGGGGATATACTGTATATATAATGTGAGGGGTGGACTCACTTAGGGGAGATACTGTATATATAATGTGAGGGGTGGAGTCAGTTAGGGGAGATACTGTATATATAACGTGAGGGGTGGAATCACTTATGGGAGATACTGTATATAATGTGAGGGGTGGAGTCACTTATGGGGGATACTGTATATATAATGTGAGGGGTGGACTCACTTATGGGAGATACTGTATATAATGTGAGGGGTGGAGTCATTTATGGGATATACTGTATATATAATGTGAGGGGTGGACTCACTTAGGGGAGATACTGTATATATAACGTGAGGGGTGGAGTCAGTTAGGGGATATACTGTATATATAATGTGAGGGGTGGAGTTAGTTAGGGGATATACTGTATATATAATGTGAGGGGTGGAGTCACTTAGGGGAGATACTGTATATATAATGTGAGGGGTGGACTCACTTATGGGATATACTGTATATATAATGTGAGGGGTGGAGTCACTTATGGGATATACTGTATATATAATGTGAGGGGTGGAGTCACTTATGGGATATACTGTATATATAATGTGAGGGGTGGAGTCACTTATGGGAGATACTGTATATATAATGTGAGGGGTGGAGTCACTTATGGGATATACTGTATATATAATGTGAGGGGTGGAGTCACTTAGGGGAGATACTGTATATAATGTGAGGGGTGGACTCACTTATGAGAGATACTGTATATATAATGTGAGGGGTGGACTCACTTAGGGGATATACTGTATATATAATGTGAGGGGTGGACTCACTTAGGGGATATACTGTATATATAACGTGAGGGGTGGAGTCAGTTAGGGGATATACTGTATATATAATGTGAGGGGTGGAGTTAGTTAGGGGATATACTGTATATATAATGTGAGGGGTGGAGTCACTTAGGGGAGATACTGTATATATAATGTGAGGGGTGGAGTCACTTATGGTATATACTGTATATAATGTGAGGGGTGGACTCACTTATGGGATATACTATATATATAATGTGAGGGGTGGACTCACTTAGGGGAGATACTGTATATATAATGTGTGGGGTGGAGTCACTTATGGGATATACTGTATATATAATGTGAGGGGTGGAGTCACTTATGGGAGATACTGTATACATAATGTGAGGGGTGGAGTCACTTATGGTATATACTGTATATATAATGTGAGGGGTGGAGTCACTTAGGGGAGATACTGTATATATAATGTGAGGGGTGGAGTCACTTAGGGGAGATACTGTATATATAATGTGAGGGGTGGAGTCACTTATGGGAGATACTGTATACATAATGTGAGGGGTGGAGTCACTTATGGTATATACTGTATATATAATGTGAGGGGTGGAGTAACTTAGGGGAGATACTGTATATATAATGTGAGGGGTGGAGTCACTTAGGGGAGATACTGTATATATAATGTGAGGGGTGGAGTAACTTATGGTATATACTGTATATATAATGTGAGGGGTGGAGTCACTTATGGGAGATACTGTATACATAATGTGAGGGGTGGAGTCACTTATGGTATATACTGTATATATAATGTGAGGGGTGGAGTCACTTATGGGATATACTGTATATATAATGTGAGGGGTGGACTCACTTATGGGATATACTGTATATATAATGTGAGGGGTGGAATCACTTATGGGATATACTGTATATATAATGTGATGGGTGGAGTCACTTATGGGATATACTGTATATAATGTGAGGGTTGGACTCACTTATGGGATATACTGTATATAATGTGAGGGGTGGAATCACTTATGGGAGATACTGTATATATAATGTGAGGGGTGGACTCACTTATGGGATATACTGTATATTTAATGTGAGGGGTGGACTCACTTATGGGATATACTGTATATATAATGTGAGGGGTGGACTCACTTATGGGAGATACTGTGTATAATGTGAGGGGTGGAGTCACTTATGGGAGATACTATATATAATGTGAGGGGTGGAATCACTTATGGGAGATACTGTATATAATGTGAGGGGTGGACTCACTTATGGGAGATACTGTATATAATGTGAGGGGTGGAGTCACTTATGGGGATACTGTATATATAATGTGAGGGGTGGAGTCACTTATGGGATATACTGTATATATAATGTGAGGGGTGGAGTCACTTATGGGATATACTGTATATATAATGTGAGGGGTGGAGTCACTTATGGGGATATTGTATATATAATGTGAGGGGTGGAGTCACTTATGGGAGATACTGTATATATAATGTGAGGGGTGGAGTCACTTATGGGAGATACTGTATATATAATGTGAGGGGTGGACTCTCTTATGGGAGATACTGTATATATAATGTGAGGGGTGGACTCACTTATGGGAGATACTGTATATAATGCGAGGGGTGGACTCACTTATGGGATATACTGTATATATAATGTGAGGGGTGGAGTCACTTATGGGATATACTGTATATACTGTGAGGGGTGGAGTCACTTATGGGAGATACTGTATATATAATGTGAGGGGTGGACTAACTTATGGGATATACTGTATATATAATGTGAGGGGTGGAGTCACTTATGGGAGATACTGTATATATAATGTGAGGGGTGGAGTCACTTATGGGATATACTGTATATATAATGTGAGGGGTGGAGTCACTTAGGGGAGATACTGTATATAATGTGAGGGGTGGACTCACTTATGGGAGATACTGTATATATAATGTGAGGGGTGGAGTCACTTAGGGGATATACTGTATATATAATGTGAGGGGTGGACTCACTTAGGGGAGATACTGTATATATAATGTGAGGGGTGGAGTCAGTTAGGGGAGATACTGTATATATAACGTGAGGGGTGGAATCACTTATGGGAGATACTGTATATAATGTGAGGGGTGGAGTCACTTATGGGGGATACTGTATATATAATGTGAGGGGTGGACTCACTTATGGGAGATACTGTATATAATGTGAGGGGTGGAGTCATTTATGGGATATACTGTATATATAATGTGAGGGGTGGACTCACTTAGGGGAGATACTGTATATATAACGTGAGGGGTGGAGTCAGTTAGGGGATATACTGTATATATAATGTGAGGGGTGGAGTTAGTTAGGGGATATACTGTATATATAATGTGAGGGGTGGAGTCACTTAGGGGAGATACTGTATATATAATGTGAGGGGTGGACTCACTTATGGGATATACTGTATATATAATGTGAGGGGTGGAGTCACTTATGGGATATACTGTATATATAATGTGAGGGGTGGAGTCACTTATGGGATATACTGTATATATAATGTGAGGGGTGGAGTCACTTATGGGAGATACTGTATATATAATGTGAGGGGTGGAGTCACTTATGGGATATACTGTATATATAATGTGAGGGGTGGAGTCACTTAGGGGAGATACTGTATATAATGTGAGGGGTGGACTCACTTATGAGAGATACTGTATATATAATGTGAGGGGTGGAGTCACTTAGGGGATATACTGTATATATAATGTGAGGGGTGGACTCACTTAGGGGATATACTGTATATATAACGTGAGGGGTGGAGTCAGTTAGGGGATATACTGTATATATAATGTGAGGGGTGGAGTTAGTTAGGGGATATACTGTATATATAATGTGAGGGGTGGAGTCACTTAGGGGAGATACTGTATATATAATGTGAGGGGTGGAGTCACTTATGGTATATACTGTATATAATGTGAGGGGTGGACTCACTTATGGGATATACTATATATATAATGTGAGGGGTGGACTCACTTAGGGGAGATACTGTATATATAATGTGTGGGGTGGAGTCACTTATGGGATATACTGTATATATAATGTGAGGGGTGGAGTCACTTATGGGAGATACTGTATACATAATGTGAGGGGTGGAGTCACTTATGGTATATACTGTATATATAATGTGAGGGGTGGACTCACTTATGGGATATACTGTATATATAATGTGAGGGGTGGAGTCACTTAGGGGAGATACTGTATATATAATGTGAGGGGTGGAGTCACTTAGGGGAGATACTGTATATATAATGTGAGGGGTGGAGTCACTTATGGGAGATACTGTATACATAATGTGAGGGGTGGAGTCACTTATGGTATATACTGTATATATAATGTGAGGGGTGGAGTCACTTAGGGGAGATACTGTATATATAATGTGAGGGGTGGAGTAACTTATGGTATATACTGTATATATAATGTGAGGGGTGGAGTCACTTATGGGAGATACTGTATACATAATGTGAGGGGTGGAGTCACTTATGGGATATACTGTATATATAATGTGAGGGGTGGAGTCACTTATGGGATATACTGTATATATAATGTGAGGGGTGGAGTCACTTATGGGATATACTGTATATATAATGTGAGGGGTGGACTCACTTATGGGATATACTGTATATATAATGTGAGGGGTGGAATCACTTATGGGATATACTGTATATATAATGTGATGGGTGGAGTCACTTATGGGATATACTGTATATAATGTGAGGGTTGGACTCACTTATGGGATATACTGTATATAATGTGAGGGGTGGAATCACTTTTGGGAGATACTGTATATATAATGTGAGGGGTGGACTCACTTATGGGATATACTGTATATTTAATGTGAGGGGTGGACTCACTTATGGGATATACTGTATATATAATGTGAGGGGTGGACTCACTTATGGGAGATACTGTGTATAATGTGAGGGGTGGAGTCACTTATGGGAGATACTGTATATAATGTGAGGGGTGGACTCACTTATGGGAGATACTGTATATAATGTGAGGGGTGGACTCACTTATGGGAGATACTGTATATAATGTGAGGGGTGGAGTCACTTATGGGGATACTGTATATATAATGTGAGGGGTGGAGTCACTTATAGGATATACTGTATATATAATGTGAGGGGTGGAGTCACTTATGGGATATACTGTATATATAATGTGAGGGGTGGAGTCACTTATGGGGATATTGTATATATAATGTGAGGGGTGGAGTCACTTATGGGAGATACTGTATATATAATGTGAGGGGTGGAGTCACTTATGGGAGATACTGTATATATAATGTGAGGGGTGGACTCTCTTATGGGAGATACTGTATATATAATGTGAGGGGTGGACTCACTTATGGGAGATACTGTATATAATGCGAGGGGTGGACTCACTTATGGGATATACTGTATATATAATGTGAGGGGTGGAGTCACTTATGGGATATACTGTATATACTGTGAGGGGTGGAGTCACTTATGGGAGATACTGTATATATAATGTGAGGGGTGGACTCACTTATGGGATATACTGTATATATAATGTGAGGGGTGGAGTCACTTATGGGAGATACTGTATATATAATGTGATGGGTGGAGTCACTTATGGGATATACTGTATATATAATGTGAGGGGTGGAGTCACTTATGGGATATACTGTATATATAATGTGAGGGGTGGAGTCACTTAGGGGAGATACTGTATATAATGTGAGGGGTGGATTCACTTATGGGAGATACTGTATATATAATGTGAGGGGTGGAGTCACTTAGGGGATATACTGTATATATAATGTGAGGGGTGGACTCACTTAGGGGAGATACTGTATATATAATGTGAGGGGTGGAGTCAGTTAGGGGAGATACTGTATATATAACGTGAGGGGTGGAATCACTTATGGGAGATACTGTATATAATGTGAGGGGTGGAGTCACTTATGGGGGATACTGTATATATAATGTGAGGGGTGGACTCACTTATGGGAGATACTGTATATAATGTGAGGGGTGGAGTCATTTATGGGATATACTGTATATATAATGTGAGGGGTGGACTCACTTAGGGGAGATACTGTATATATAACGTGAGGGGTGGAGTCAGTTAGGGGATATACTGTATATATAATGTGAGGGGTGGAGTTAGTTAGGGGATATACTGTATATATAATGTGAGGGGTGGAGTCACTTAGGGGAGATACTGTATATATAATGTGAGGGGTGGACTCACTTAGGGGAGATACTGTATATATAATGTGAGGGGTGGAGTCACTTATGGTATATACCGTATATATAATGTGAGGGGTGGAGTCACTTATGGGAGATACTGTATACATAATGTGAGGGGTGGAGTCACTTATGGTATATACTGTATATATAATGTGAGGGGTGGAGTCACTTAGGGGAGATACTGTATATATAATGTGAGGTGTGGAGTCACTTAGGGGAGATACTGTATATATAATGTGAGGGGTGGAGTCACTTAGGGGAGATACTGTATATATAATGTGAGGGGTGGAGTCACTTATGGGATATACTGTATATATAATGTGAGGGGTGGAATCACTTATGGGATATACTGTATATATAATGTGAGGGGTGGAGTCACTTATGGGATATACTGTATATATAATGTGAGGGGTGGAGTCACTTATGGGATATACTGTATATATAATGTGAGGGGTGGAGTCACTTATGGGATATACTGTATATATAATATGAGGGGTGGAGTCACTTATGGGATATACTGTATATAATGTGAGGGGTGGAGTCACTTATGGGATATACTGTATATATAATGTGAGGGGTGGAGTCACTTATGGGATATACTGTATATATAATATGAGGGGTGGAGTCACTTATGGGATATACTGTATATATAATGTGAGGGGTGGAGTCACTTATGGGATATACTGTATATAATGTGAGGGGTGGAGTCACTTATGGGATATACTGTATATAATGTGAGGGGTGGAGTCACTTATGGGATATACTGTATATAATGTGAGGGGTGGAGTCACTTATGGGATATACTGTATGTTATCTGAAGCAATTGGTACAACATCTGGTGAATGTGTTGTTTCCCTTTCTACTTTTATGTAAAGAAAAAGTAAAGATGGCAAAAATGCCTTAAATACAATGTATATTTTGAGTATTGCCCCACATGACCTTGGTGAATTTAACCTTTTTACGCGCAGGCTTCTAGGAGTTTCCCGAGATGTTATTTTCCCCTTGTGTATAAATAAACAATATACCGGCGAACGTGACTCGGCGGTGAGATTTATACCATGTAGACCGGTGAGTGGATCTGACGTCAGACGCCTCCGGTCTGGGAGATCTGAATTTCGATCACGTGCTTCTTGGAGATTCCACAGAACGCACCTCACAGCCTTCGCCATTATCTCTGGGCCTGACATTATCCAGGACGCAAAACGTGATGAAATCTGACGCGTGGTATCGATAAAGTCTTTCACACTAAATTATATCTCGGCCTTCGTAAAAAATAAATGCAGGAAGACGGAAATTGATGCTGTTGAGAGAAAGAGGAAGATTTGGCGTCTCGAGATCTTCTGGATGACAACGTTTTAATGAACTGGAATAAAACCTTTTATCTCTCAGAATAGAGAATTATCCGGTTCCGGCTTTCCTGTCCTTCTGATTCTTCTATGGAAACATATTCAATGCCTTAAAGGGGTACTCCATTCCAAATGCTGGAGTCGGTGCTGGGAGCTCAGGATGTCATAGCCCCGCCCCTCATGATGTCACGCCCCCGCCCCCTCAATGCAAGTCTATGGGAGGGGGCGTGATGGCTGCCACGCCCCCTCCCATAGACTTGCATTGAGGGTGTGGGGTGTGACATCATGAGGGGCGGGGCTATGACATCACGAGCTCCCAGCACCGGCTCCAGCGTTCGAAACAGATTGTTCCAAACGCTGAGCAGCGGAGTACCCCTTTAAGCGAGGAAGAAAGGAGAAAATACAGTGACCCCCCGACCTACGATGGCCCCGACATATACGATAATTTCAACATGCGATGGTCTCTCAGAGGCAGCACCAACATACGATGCTTTTGTATGTCGGGGCCATCGCATAAACGGCGATCCAGCAGCGCAGACTGCTTCAGCTGCCACCGGATAGCCATTTACGGTGCCCAGTGTGGTCCGCTGACGATCACTTACCTGTCCTCGGGGCTCCGGCGCGTCCTCTTCGTGGTTCCCTTCATCGTCGGCACTCTCCATCGTCGTCATCACGTCGCTGCGCACGCCGTCCCGTCATCCAATAGGAGCGGCGCGCGTAGCGACGTGATGGCGGCGACGGAGAGCGAAGATGACGGGGAAGCAGAGGCCTTGCCGGAGCGTCGGGGACACCTCGGGGACGCGGCGACAGCGATGGAAGGCGACGAGAGGAGCGGCGGGGACACGTGAGTATAACCTCCAATACTAGTGGTCTTCAACCTGCGGACCTCCAGATGTTGCAAAACTACAACTCCCAGCATGCCCGGACAGCCGTTGGCTGTCCGGGCATGCTGGGTGTTGTAGTTTTGCAACATCTGGAGGTCCGCAGGTTGTAGACCACTGTCCTATACTTTGCATTGCACGGATCCCTCAACATACGATGGTTTCAACAAACGATGGTCCATTTGGAACGGATTACCGTCATATGTTGAGGGACCACTGTATTGTAATGAAGATCCTACCGGCTATACCAAAGATGAAACCAGGTGGTGACCACGGACCCTCAGGCAGTTTAGGAAAGTATTAGCGCCGTCAGTCATTGGACGCTCCGCTCGCTCCAATCTCTTCTACAGGTTTTTGCCTTTATCTGTGTTATTCTTATTCTTTCCTCAGGGCAAACAGAGTTAGGGTGGGTTCACATTTGGGGAGATTTATCAAAACCCGTCCAGAGGAAAAGTTACACAGTTGCCCATAGCAACCAATCAGATCGCTTCTTTCATTTTTGAAAAGGCCTGTGTAAAATGAAAGCAGCGATCTGATTGGTTGCTATGGGCAACTGGGCAACTTTTCCTCTGGACAGGTTTTGATAAATCTCCCCCATTATGTTTTGACAATACGGTCACCGGATCCAGCTCATTCATTTCAATTCAGTCGGCTCATTTTTGCCTTGTATCCGGTTTTGTGACCGGACCTAAAACTGCGGCATACCCCGGTTTTAGGTCCAGTCACAAAACCGAGTATGGGGCAAAAATGAGCCGACCGGAGTCACAATCCGGTTGGCTCATTCAAATGAATGAGAAGAGGGCCCAGTCCGGCTGGGATACAGGAGCGCCCGGTTTTCACTCCCCCCCCCCCTCAGATCCAGTGACCGTATGGTTAAAACCTACTGTGAACTAGTGATGAACGGCATTGCCCATATTCGAATTCGCGATATTTCGCGAATAGATAGACAAATATTCGTCTTATATTCGGGAATTTCGCGTATTCGTTATATTCGCATATTCCAGGAAGAAAACAGTGAGGGGGGGGGGGGGGGCAACCTTACTATTGGTTGCTGTGGATGTTGTTGATAACCTCTGACAAGTGAATTTGCATCATTCTAATTGGCCCAAAAGTGAAAAGAAGGAATATGCGGAAAAAAGTGAATATTCGTAATTTCGAATATATAGCGAATATATTCACAATATTCGTGAATTCGCAAATTAGCGATATTCGCGACAAAAATTTGAAATGCGAATATTCGCGCCCAACACTAATGTGAACCCAACCTTATGGATTTACACAGCTCTGATCCCAGACATTTGACTACCTGGAGGCATCAAGGACAGAGGTCTCCAAACTGTGGATAAATATATGAAGGATATGAAAAATGGAAACTGTCTGCATTCAAAATGGACATTTGCTTTGTGGTAACTGCCTTGGGGTGTAGTGTAGTTGGGGTGTTGCTTCGGTATATGAGGGGTTAATTTAACTCCTGTCACTCATGACGCCAGGGTGAGGGTTAATACGCTGAGGTAAATCTCCGGCCTATCGCCACCCTTCCCAGGAACGATAGGTGCGTGCTTAAATGAATGAAGGTCCACAATAGAGATGAACTTGAACTTGTATAAACTTTACTGAGATACTTGCGGTACATCCAATTAACAGAAACAGTCTTAGCAATACAGTCTCTACACAGCACGGCAATGATTGACAGATGCTGCGGACCATTGACTTATCCAAAAGACTAGTAGAATTAGGATTGGTGCAGAGATCCGTCCGGATTTAGGGGTCTGTTTAGGTCCGGTGATCTTGCAGACTTAAAAGGGATTGAGATAACTCACAGTTTTGTAAGATGGCCGTGGCCGCAAGGCTTGGGCCTAGTCACTGCTGATGACAGCTGCGCAGACCCGTCCTCATCAGCAGCCCACGAGGAAAGAGTAATGGCCGCCGCTCCCTTATATGGGCAGGGCCGTTTTGGATTGGTCCGTGTCAGCTGCCACTCACCGTTACAATGCATGGTGGGTACACACGTCACGGGACCTCCAAAGGTCCTAAAGCAAAAAAACATAGAGTTTCTACCTGATCACGTGACCCGCAGGTCCTGCTACGCTGTGAACAGGTACATAACTAAATATATACATTTCTATACCTATAGTTATATAAATATCAAATAGAACTACTATATGTGTACTGACTAAGTGAGAAGTGACAAGGGGAAAACTAGACAAGAGGGACCATGATGTCCTAGGGACTCTGACTATGGGGACCTCTATACAGGTAACGAATAGGATACGGTACCGGGACACCACAAATTTATGGTACACTAAAGGGGCACTCTAACATTAGGTCTGCCCTAGTTCTGAAACCAACAAAAATCCATGTGCTTCCTGGTTGTACTTCCTGCTTGAGCAGTTGTTCAGTACTACAATTCCCAAAATGTGTTGCTTCCCCTCAGCACTACAGCACAACTCTCCCACCCTGCCTATTCCCCTTCCACAGCACTCCTGCCAGTTCTCTGCCCAGAGCTGCTGCAGAACATCTTATTTCACAGCAGACTATGAGGCTACAGCACCTGCTGTATTCATTACCTCTCTGCTCCTCTGCCCGTGGCATTGTTCAGGATGCTGTAACCACACTTCATTCTTCCCTATATGTCCCACTAAAGATATATATATATATATGTGGTGACCCAGTACAGAAATCACGTGTTCTTCTGTACTCCTGCCCATCCTGTGTGGCCGATGCTGCTCAATGTCCGTCATGGGTCCTCTCTCATTAGAACTCTCTATATTGCACTACAGGATGCATGTTACATAAGAGTTAATATATTGTATTTCTATGCACTGTTGCCTTAGAAATCTATTGTTGCTAAGGACCTTAGCTGTTAGGGGAGTGTGCAAGGTGAACAGGTGACTTATCTACCCAATGGGATCGCTCTAAATTGCTCCCCTTATATAGTGAAGTCAGGGTTCAGCCCTTAGTCTTAGCTGAGGTACAGTGAAGAGAAGTCTAAGGAGTCTGGTGTTCCTGAAGGAGGCCTGAGGCCCAGTCCAGCAACCACGCTTCTACTGGAAGTTAACCCCTACACCGTGGGTGAAAGTCAAAGCCTGACAGTAGGAACTAAACATATTGGGGATTCTGCTGTAGTCCAATCCAAGTAATCTGTCAAGTCAGTCTGTCAAATACTAAATTCAAGCGTGGCTGCATCAGTCAATACAATTGCCCAGTCCCAGCAAGTCCCAGCAAGCCGATAAGCTTCCCCAAGTTCACCCTGCATCTCCTTGGTGCCTATCTGAGCTGTATGGACTTTAACACCTTGTCTACCTCAGTAAAGCATACCAGTTAATCGTAACCTTGCGTAGGAGTGATTATGTGCCCCGTGCCTGGCACAGGTGAAGCTGGTCTACCTCGGGTGGTGTATAGGTCAACCACGCCCTGCCATCACGAAGAGGTTAATACACACATTACTCTGTCTGACACCACATATATATATATATATATATATATATATATATATATATTTTTATATATATATATATATATATATATATGACATGGAAATGGTGATGTAGCTGTAAGGGGTGGTCAGAAGTGATGGCATCACTCAGGAGGCGGGGCTAGCGCTCAAAGACGAGCTCCAACTAGACCTCCTAAAACAACATGGAATGATGCGTTGTCTTGGGATAGACGGAGAAGCCTATGGGCACACTAACAATGAGAGTACTACACAACTTCCTGATGGGAGGTAGGGAGGAGCCGGGGAGCTGCTGAGACAACACCACCCTGACAATTAAAGAGGACTACACAACTTCCAACAGTTCCCTACAACAGGAAGTGACCCGCTGCAGGGCAAGTGCCCCAGGAGCGTCAAGAAAGGAAGAGCTCCCACCTTCCCACCTCAAAATAAAGGAGTATTATTAAGTTAAGGGAACAATCTGTTGTTTATACAGTTGTTTATAGCCATATTAGTTAAACTCCTTACTAAACACCGCAGGCAATTTATCCCATAATTTATGGTTTTGTATATATCTGTTCTAAGTTGGTTTCGTTGTTATTGAAATTTCTGGTAATGCGCGTTATCCTATGATGCAGTAAAATAAAAGTAGTAAAAGTATAATAACAGGTCGCCGTAAAAACGAAAAAATTCTCAACGAAGATGAAAAATTTGATCAGAAAAACTGCAAACTGTATAATTCAATCAATACCGACTAAACATTACCGAATAAGGTCGAGAAAGAAGCCACACGACCCATTAACTCCGAGCAGATATAATAGGAATTTATTCCGTCTTGTCACTATTACTATGTTTCCATGAAACTAATAACTTCTGGGAAAAAAAGGCAAATAGATCAGGACGGAAAACCGACTAATATCTCAGCGTAGTCGTGACATTGAGATCCAGTAAGAACGGGTAATAGTTATCATGGAAATTGGCCAGGTATTCTAGATTGTGTCTGCGTTGCATAGTGATGAGCGGCAGGGGCCATATTAGAATTCGCGATATTTCACGAATATATTGACGATTATTCATCCTACGTTAGCGAAATTCGCATATTCGCTATGTTCGTTCACTTTTTTTTCAATGCGAAAATTTGCATAAGAATTAGCATAAACATTTGCATGTAACAAAAATAAACAAATTTTCGTCATTACGAATATATAGCACTATATTCTAAATATTCGCGAAATCGCGAAGTGCCGATATTCACGATAAAAACTCGCATTACGAATATTCGTGCTCAACATTAGCGTTGCACACATTAGACCACTGTTTCCCAACCAGGGTGCCTCCAGCTGTTGCAAAACTACAACTCCCAGCATGCTGGGAGTTGTAGTTTTGCAACAGCTGGAGGCACCCTGGTTGGGAAACACTGCATTAGACTCTGGTTGGGAATAATAGAGAAATTAAAGGGGTTATCCAGGAAAAAAAATAATTTTTTTATATATATCAACTGGCTCCAGAAAGTTAAACAGATTTGTAAATTACTTCTATTAAAAAATCTTAATCCTTTCAGTACTTATGAGCTTCTGAAGTTAAGGTTGTTCTTTTCTGTCTAAGTGCTCTCTCATGACACGTGTCTTGGGAAACACCCAGTTTAGAAGCAAATCCCCATAGCAAACTTCTTCTAAACTGGGCGTTTCCCGAGACACGTGTCATCAGAGAGCACTTAGACAGAAAAAAACAACCTTAACTTCAGAAGCCCATAAGTACTGAAAGGATTAAGATTTTTTAATAGAAGTAACTTACAAATCTGTTTAACTTTCTGGAGCCAGTTGATATATAAAAAAAAGTTTTTTCCTGGAATACCCCGATCACAAGGTCAGAGGTAAATCTTAAAGGGATAGTCCAGTGGTGAAAAACGTATCCCCTATCCTAAGGATAGGGGATAAGTTTGAGATCGCGGGGGGGGTCCGACCGCTGGGGCCCCCTGCGATCTCTCTGTACGGGGGCCAGGCTCTCCGGCCAGATAGCGGGTGTCGACCTCCGCACGAAGCGGCGGCCAACACGCCCCCTCAATACATCTCTATGGCAGAGCCGGAGATTGCCGAAGGCAGCGCTTCGGCTCTGCCATAGAGTTGTATTGAGGGGGCGTGTCGGCCGCCGCTTCATGCGGAGGTCGACACGTCCCCTTCCCGCGGGCTGTCGGGTCTCCGTACAGGAGATCACAGGGGGTCCCAGCGGTCGGACCCCCCGCGATCTCAAACTTATCCCCTATCCTTAGGATAGGGGATAAGTTGTTCACCACTGGGTTCACCACTGGACTACTCCTTTAAGTTTTGGTACTGTATTGAGATAACCCCTAGACTTTCAGTAGAGCACAATAGGATGACCAGCAGATAGGCACAAGAAAAAAATATATAAATCATGTATCGTTATTGAAAAAAATGGTTCTAACTAATTATCCCTAATCTTTTCCTAGACCTTTCCCTAAACTCTAACCTGACACCAGACAACACACAAGGACGATTATCGCCAAATAGGCCAATACTGATCAGTGGAATTTGCCCATTGATGGGTCAATCGCCGAGTAATGGCATTCAAGCTAGTTAAAAAAAAACAAAAAAAAAAACACATCATTGGTGGGTTGCAGATTTCGCGTGATAGGAGACGTGCAGCCGACAAACCAAGAGGCGCATAAACAACCCAGTGATCCCAGCGGCCCTAGTCATACCATGTGATAGACTTGTTAAATGAGTACCAAACAGTGCCTGTATTGTGCTCTGGTCTGCCCGCGTAATACCACCCTATACCTCGCTGCCCCTGGAATATCCCTAAGATAGCCCTACACTATAAACTATTGGTAGCAGAAACAACGAAAAGGCTATAGGACCCAGAGATATGCAAACAGAGCAGAAACACAGAAACTTGAAAGGAAGGAGCCGAAGGCTGTCCGGGCATGCTGGGAGTTGTAGTTTTGCAACCGCTTAAGGCACCCTTGTTGGGAAACACTGCATTAGACCCTAATTGCCTTAATTTACCCATTTTCAGTGTAAGTTTCTGTACTGTTTCCTCTATTAAGATACCCCCTAGACTTACAATAGAGCAGAATAGGATGACCAGTAGATAGGCACAGGAAAAACATTAAAAAAAACAAAAACATATTGAAAAAATGGGCCTAACTAACTTACCCTAATCTTTTCCTAGACCTTTCCCTAAACTCTTAGCTGACACAGACACCACTTAGGACCCTATTACGCAGAGGAAATTATCAATTACCAATATTGACCGGTGAAATTTACCCAGTGATCAGTCAATGAATGGCCGCCCAGTTTAAAAGCAAATCCCCATAGCAAACCTCTTCTAAACTGGGCGGTTCCCGAGACACGTGTCATCAGAGAGGATTTAGACTGAAAAGAACAACTCAACTTCAGAAGCTCATAAGTACTGGAAGGATTAAGATTTTTTAATAGAAGTCATTTACAAATCTGTTTAACTTTCTGGAGCCAGTTGATATATAAAAAAAAGTTTTTTCCTGGATAACCCCTTTAAGGGGTGCAGGAATTTTTGATTTTATTTTTTTCTCCTCACCTTCTAAGGGCCAAAACGCTTAAAATTTTCCACCTACAGCCCCAAAAGAGGCTTGTTTTTGGCAATACCAAGTGTACTTTATAATGACCTCACTCTTTTTACCATCAAATCTATGGTTTTGCTACTTTCGGGGCCTTCCGTTTTTCTGCAGTGCTCTTCTTGGTAAAAATGTCCCCTTATCTTTATCTGTAGGACGATACGATTACAAGGATTCCCGCTTCATATAGGTTTTGTTTTATGTTACTACTTTTTAAAAATAAAAAATTTTTGTACGAAAGTGAGTATGCTAAAAGTTGTCCTCTTCTGACCCCTATAACAATTCTATTATTCCGTATACAGGGATGTACGAAGATCATTTTTTGCGTTGTGATCTGCAATTTTTTTGGTACCATTTTAGTTGGGATCTTTCGGCTTTACTAGTTTCTTCCACACTTCTAATTTAGAGGGGTACTCTACTGCCCCAGCGTTCAGAACATTTTGTTCCGAATGCTGAATGTGGGCTGAGGGGGTGGTAACGTCACACCACGCCCCCTTGTGACTTCACACCACGCCCCCTCAATGCAAGACTATGGGATGGGGCGTGGCGGCCGCCACGCCCCCTCCCATAGACTTGCATTGAGGGGCGCGGCCAACCCCCGCAGCGCGCACACAGCGTTCAGAACTAAATGTTCTGAATGCTGGCCAGTGGAGTACTCCTTTAAGGCGTACCTGTCATATAACAAAAAAAAATAATGCTTCTATATGTTCCTTACTAGGTCATTCAGAATCTTTTCGTGTCTTTCTTATGTGTCTAGCATCTGTATTTGGCTCACAAATCCCTCAGTTCTGCTGCTCCGTCATTCTGACATCCACTGCTCAGGAAGGGGCGTGTCTGAGACAAGCACTGAGTCCGCCCCCACTCACATGCATTCACTTCCTCCCTGAGTCTGCTGTGCTGGGTCTCTTCATCCAATCACTGCAGGCTGCTCTGTAACCCCCTCCCTCTCTGTTTTCATGCTGCAGTCTGATAGGACAGTAGTGAGCACAGAGGAGTGCTAGCCCCGCCCTCACTTCCTGGACTTTGTTCCTGCCTTTGGGACAAAGATGATGCTGCAGCCGAACAGGATTATGTTCTGGATGGTATGGGGACCCCTAGTGGTCTCTTTTTATAAGTCGTGATTTCTATAAAAAGAAGATGTTCTTATAAAGTATGTTATGAAGGTTAATGTTTTACCAAGATGTACAACATATAACGTTTTTGATTCTGGCAGTGCCCATTTAAATCCACAATTGAGAAATATTTCACATTAGAGTTTTGCGCTTTGATTTGTTTCCGGCGATTCCTCGGTGACCTCTCGTAACAAACAAAAAAATCCTCAAAAACCTACAATATGTTTCAGGCTTTATGATCCAGTTACTTTGTTTTTTTTCCAATAAGATACGGCAAATCATCGAGTTGCAGAAGCCGTTTAAAGCCTTTTGTGCAGCCACCAGAACTTCAAGGAAAATCCGGTTACAGTATTCAAGGAGAGAAAGTCAGTTCTCTAAATAGATATAAGACTCCCGAACCCACAAGACGGCACCGGCCATGGAAGAAAAGGGTAAACATGGCCAAGAAGTCACAAGGAGAAGATGCAAACGCTTGTCTCTACTGGTGTAACCAAGGGCAGGATGACCGCAGCAGTACTAAAAGTTTGTCAAGGGAGCCATAAAGGAGAAGTTGTTCACTTCCCCTCCTGCTCTATCTGTATACTGCTGCTGCTATCTCCATGGGATCAGGATATATAGTAGGTATGCACATCACCTCCAGCTCTATCTGTATACTACTGTGGCTATCTCTATGGAATCAGTATATATAGAAGTTATATACCTCACCTCTAGCTCTATCTGTATACTGCTGCTCTCGCTATGGGATCAGGATATATAGTAGTTATACACCTCCCCTTCAGCTCTATCTATACACTGCTGCTATCTCTATGGGATAAGGACATATAGTAGTTATACACCTCCCCTTCAGCTCTATCTATTCACTGCTGCTATCTCTATGGGATAAGGACATATAGTAGTTCTACACCTCCCCTTCAGCTCTATCGATACACTGCTGCTATCTCTATGGGATTAGGATATATAGTAGTTATATACAGAGATAGTGTCTGACGCGTTTCGCACCTAGGTGCTTAGTCTCCGACTAAGCACCTAGGTGCGAAACGCGTCAGACACTATCTCTGTATGTAAACATTAGGTGCCGGACGAAATTCTTTCTTCGTATTCTAAAGAGATTCTAATCTTTTCCTGGTCCCCGGGAGCCTCCTTGTTCTCGGGCCGGACTGTGTCCTAATGGAATTGTCATGAAGACAAAATCGGAGGTTGTAGAGGAGCAGGAATCCCATTCGGCAGCACATGGTCTCACGGAGACTCTTCATTGTCCCGTCCGGCAACCAAAGCTTTCTTTATGAAATACTTGGACAATGGTCACATACAGAGATAGTGTCTGACGCGTTTCGCACCTAGGTGCTTAGTCGTAGACTAAGCACCTAGGTGCGAAACACGTCAGTCACTATCTCTGTATGTAAACATTAGGTGCCGGATGAAATTCTTTCTTCGTATTCTAAAGAGATTTTCATCTTTTCCTGGTCCCCGGGAGCCTCCTTGTTCTCGGGCCGGACCGTGTCCTAATGGAATTGTCATGAAGACAAAATCGGAGGTTGTAGAGGAGCAGGAATCCCATTCGGCAGCACATGGTCTCACGGAGACTCTTCATTGTCCCGTCCGGCAACCAAAGCTTTCTTTATGAAATATTTGGACAATGGTCACATACAGAGATAGTGTCTGACGTGTTTCGCACCTAGGTGCTTAGTCGTAGACTAAGCACCTAGGTGCGAAACGCGTCAGACACTATCTCTGTATGTAAACATTAGGTGCCGGACAAAATCATTTTGCCGGACAAAATAATTAAAAAAATGGTCACATACAAAGATAGTGTCTGACGCGTTTCGCACCTAGGTGCTTAGTCTACGACTAAGCACCTAGTTGCAAAACGCGTCAGACACTATCTCTGTATGTAAACATTAGGTGCCGGACGAAATTCTTTCTTCGTATTCTAAAGAGATTCTAATCTTTTCCTGGTCCCCGGGAGCCTCCTTGTTCTCGGGCCGGACCGTGTCCTAATGGAATTGTCATGAAGACAAATCGGAGGTTGTAGAGGAGCAGGAATCCCATTTGGCAGAACATGGTCTCACGGAGACTCTTCATTGTCCCGTCCGGCAACCAAAGCTTTGGCAGAACATGGTCTCACGGAGACTCTTCATTGTCCCGTCCGGCAACCTAAGCACCTAGGTGCGAAACGCGTCAGACACTATCTCTGTATGTAAACATTAGGTGCCGGACAAAATAATTTTGACGGACAAAATAATTGAAAAATGGTCACATACAAAGATAGTGTCTGACGCGTTTCGCACCTAGGTGCTTAGTCGTAGACTAAGCACCTAGGTGCGAAACGCGTCAGGCACTATCTCTGTATGTAAACATTAGGTGCCGGACAAAATAATTTTGCCGGACAAAATAATTAAAAAAATGGTCACATACAAAGATAGTGTCTGACGCGTTTCGCTACTAGGTGCTTAGTCTACGACTAAGCACCTAGGTGCGAAACGCGTCAGACACTATCTCTGTATGTAAACATTATGTGCCGGACAAAATAATTTTGACGGACAAAATAATAGAAAAATGGTCACATACAAAGATAGTGTCTGACGCGTTTCGCACCTAGGTGCTTAGTCTCCGACTAAGCACCTAGGTGCGAAACGCGTCAGCCAATATCTCTGTATGTGAACATTAGGTGCCGGACGAAATTCTTTCTTCGTATTCTAAAGAGATTCTAATCTTTTCCTGGTCCCCGGGAGCCTCCTTGTTCTCGGGCCGGACCGTGTCCTATTGGAATTGTCATGAAGACAAATCGGAGGTTGTAGAGGAGCAGGAATCCCATTCTGCAGAACATGGTCTCACGGAGACTCTTCATTGTCCCGTCCGGCAACCAAAGCTTTCTTTATGAAATACTTGGACAATGGTCACATACAGAGATAGTGTCTGACGCGTTTCGCACCTAGGTGCTTAGTCGTAGACTAAGCACCTAGGTGCGAAAAGCGTCAGACACTATCTCTGTATGTAAACAAAAGGTGCCGGACAAAATAATAAAAAAAATGGTCACATACAAAGATAGTGTCTGACGCGTTTCGCACCTAGGTGCTTAGTCTCCGACTAAGCACCTAGGTGCGAAACGCGTCAGCCACTATCTCTGTATGTAAACATTAGGTGCCGGACGAAATTCTTTCTTCGTATTCTAAAGAGATTCTAATCTTTTCCTGGTCCCCGGGAGCCTCCTTGTTCTCGGGCCGGACTGTGTCCTATTGGAATTGTCATGAAGACAAATCGGAGGTTGTAGAGGAGCAGGAATCCCATTCTGCCGAACATGGTCTCACGGAGACTCTTCATTGTCCCGTCCGGCAACCCAAGCTTTCTTTATGAAATACTTGGACAATGGTCACATACAGAGATAGTGTCTGACGCGTTTCGCACCTAGGTGCTTAGTCTACGACTAAGCACCTAGGTGCGAAATGCGTCAGACACTATCTCTGTATGTAAACATTAGGTGCCGGACAAAATAATTTTGCCGGACAAAATAATAAAAAAAATGGTCACATACAAAGATAGTGTCTGACGCGTTTCGCACCTAGGTGCTTAGTCTACGACTAGGCACCTAGGTGTGAAACGCGTCAGACACTATCTCTGTTTGTGAACATTAGGTGCCGGACGAAATTCTTTCTTCGTATTCTAAAGAGATTCTAATCTTTTCCTGGTCCCCGGGAGCCTCCTTGTTGTCCCGTCTGGCAACCAAAGCTTTCTTTATGAAATACTTGGACAATGGTCACATACAGAAATAGTGACTGACGCGTTTCGCACCTAGGTGCTTAGTCTACGACTAAGCACCTAGGTGCGAAACGCGTCAGACACTATCTCTATATGTAAACATTAGGTGCCGGACAAAATAATTAAAAAAATGGTCACATACAAAGATAGTGTATCTGACGCGTTTCGCACCTAGGTGCTTAGTCTACGACTAAGCACCTAGGTGCGAAACGCGTCAGACACTATCTCTGTATGTAAACATTAGGTGCCGGACAAAATCGGAATTGTCATGAAGACAAATCGGGGGTTGTAGAGGAGCAGGAATCCCATTCTGCCGAACATGGTCTCACGGAGACTCTTCATTGTCCCGTCCGGCGCTCGCTAATCCATTTCGTATTTTATCAGCCAGGACACGATCTATTTCCTTGCATTCTATTACACCTTCAGCAAATTAAGTAAATAAAATCCTTTCACTTGGGATCTGCTTTCTCCCAGGTGCTTTATTATCTCCCGGTAGATGGGACTGGAGAGTGATTTGTGTGCGGCGCGCAGAAGGGAGATAAGGAGATTTTTCAAAAGCAATTACTGAAAGGAGTCATTTTAATCATCGCTGTTTCAATTTCTTTTTTAAAGTTTCCTTGGGCACATAAATCAAACGCTATTTCCTGCTTTATTTCGTGTCACATTTCTGCATTTCTTATGCCACTATCTGCTCCGTTTTTTGCATATCGTTGTCGAGTATTGCATTGAAGAGTCGCGGTAACTGACCCCGGAGTCGTCCCAGGTTCACGGAGCCGCTACTACCGGAATATATAAATAAAAAACTTCCCAGTGTAATGAAAGGAATATACAATTAATGCCGAGCAAGAATAGAACAAGAACACGAATAGAACGGCGCGGAACTGATAAACGTCCGCCGGGCATGTACAATATTCCCTTTCTAACCTTTTATATATTCTCATGGGTCATAAACCCTAATCCGAAAGGTGCACCTGTCATATCACAGAAAAAAAATTATGCTTACATGGAGCTCACTAGGTCATGCAGATGCTTTACATGTATTTTTAATGTGTCTAGTTCCTGTATTTGGATCACAAATCCCTCTGTTCTGCTGCTCACTCATTCTCACATCCACTGCTCAGGAAGGGGCGTGTCCGAGGGAAGCACTGAGCCTGCCCTCACTCACCATACATTCACTTCCTTTCTGAGTCTGCTGTGCAGGGTCTCTTCATCCAATCACTGCAGGCTGCTCTGTAACCCCTTCCTCTCTGTTTTCATGCTGCAGTCTCATAGGACAGGAGTGAGCACAGAGGAGTGCCAGTCCCGCCATTGCTTACTGAACTATGTCCCTGCCTATGCTTCAGATAGGACAAAGATAATGCTGCAGCCGCACGGGATTATGTTCTAGATGGTGTGGGAACCCCTAAAGGGTTACTCCGCCCCTAGACATCTTATCCCCTATTCAAAGGATAATGGATAAGATGTCTGATCGCGGGGATACGGCCGCTGGGGACCCTGGCATTCGTTTAGAGCGTCAGGTGCAGCACCGGAGGCTTGTGACGTCATGGCCACGCCCCCTCAATGCAAGTCTATGGGAGGGGGCATGATGGCCGTTACGCCCCCGCCCATAGACTTGCATTAAGGGGGCATGGCCATGACGCCACAAGCAGGGCGTGACCGTGACGTCATGAGCCTCAACCCCCCCCCCCATCGTCAGCCACCAGCACGGAGCGATGTTCGTTCCGTGCACCGAATGTCTGGGGTGACGCAGCCGAGATTGCTGGGGGATTAGATGTCTAGGGGCTTTAATACAGACCACGTTGACTTGACAAATGGTGACTGATGACTGACAATACTGAGACTGTGGTTACTTGTGGCTGCAATAACTCTGGACACTCTAGAACTCGACTGCACTGGACCTCAGCAGAAGAGAGAGAGAAGCTCCATCCAGGGGTTATATGGGGAGACTAGCAGGGAGCCCATAGGTCACTCTTGGGTCATCTGGTCACTGATACCTCCTGGGTAACAATCACATGACAAGTCACATGACAACCTTCTTAAAGTTATAACACCTCTTTACACATTTTATAATACAACAATTGGTGGAAAAATATGTACAGTACATGGGGGAACAAGTGCAAGGGGCCCAGGGGACACTGCAGGAGGCTGCCTGACAGGACAGCAAGGGTACGGGGCAACCCCTCCCCTACAGGGTCACCACAGATGTCGGATCGCAATTTCAGCTGCGGCACCCCAGACATCCGGTGCACGGAGCAAACTTGGCTCCGTGCCAGATGACTGGCGATGCGGGGCAGAGTCACGCCCCCTCCCATAGACTTGCATTGAGAGGGCGTGGCCGTGACGTCACAAGCCTCCAGCGCTGCACTCAGCTCTCTAAACGAACACTGGGTGTAGTAACCTTTTGAGCCTGGTGGGAACTGAACTGCAGGAAATCCCCAAGTTTGTGGCATCCAGAATAGTCTTCCTTGGCAGAGTTTGAGAGCAGAGACACAAGTGTCGTCAATCCATATGAGATCAGCAGAGGAACCAGAGGAACCGAACATAAGCAAAGACCAGTAAACAAGCTAGAGATCAAATTCAGAGAACCAGAAGTCACAGCAAGCCAGGGTAAAGCAGAAGACTCATCGGGACAGTCCAAAGATCAGCAGCAAGAATCAAATAGGAGAAGTAGAGACAAAAAGTTTCTTAGAATCAAAACTTTAGTCATTCAAGGTCATCAGGTCAGGAAGTAGTTATTAAAGGGGTACTCCGCCCCTAGACATCTAATCCCCTACTCAAAGGATAGGGGATAAGATGTCTGATCACAGGGGTCCCTCCACTGGGGACCCCCATGATCTCCCTGCTGCACACGGCATTTGTTTAGAGCGTTGAGTGCAGCGCAGGAGGCTCGTGATGTCACGACTGCGCCCCGATCACGGGACATCACGGCCACACCCCCTCAATGCAAGTCTATGGGAGGGGGCGTGACAGCTTGCAAATAAGTATGACTTAGTATGACTAAGAGCACGTCTTGCGCTTGAAATGCGTAACCCCTTGTGTTCCTGTGTGGTCTTACTGAAATAAACATGGATTTTATTTGCATAATAGCTGGATTCCATATCTCTTCATTCATAAAGTAATGCTCACCCTAATTAAGTTTTACCCTATGCTAACAAACGGGGGTCAATTCCTTGAAAAAAAAGTGTGGGAACTCACCCAAGACTTCCACTCAAGAGCGAGTCCTGCCAATGGGAACACTGCTGTGGAAAAAGTGCAGGAACTCCATTCCCATGCGTTCCTGCAGGACTTGAGCCCAGCTAGGAGCTCTATAGACTAAACCCAAACCTTATGATAGTCTCACACTAGCGCCTGTCAGGGGTGAGGGAACGGGATATAAACCATTCAGGTTAGGTTTACACACAGTATTTTGGGACATGTTGTTGAAAATCAAATCAGTAAACAGAATTTCTCCAGTGTAAAACAAAAAGAAGGATAAAGAATTTTCCATCAATATAATCAAATTCAAAAAGTGTATGAAAAGTAAAATAAATAAATAAATAAATAAATGTATTACTTCATTAATACAGGGACCACTGTTTATGTCAAACATAAGACCTCCTGGAATCCATCAACCCGATAGAGACGATACACATATAGTGGGAATATATAAAACATGGCTGATGGACGTACAAATAGACGCGGCCCAGACCCATCCGTATTCAGATGAAGAAATCTTTCCTGCGAGCAGATCCCAGGCGACAAATCTCCAGCTCACAAAAATGCTGACTTAGCCACAAATGGGAAATCCCAAAAGCTCTGCAACAGCAACGACTGAATCTTTATTATACTAATATATTTAACCCCTTAAAGGGGGAGTCTCCAATGGCATTAAACAAACAAACAAAGAGGGCTGTAATATGATAAACTACTCTTATTATCATCTCACCCACTCCGTGGCCGGTGCTCCGGTCCGTCCTGGTCCTTCTGTCTATGTGCCCTGATGATGCATTGTCCTGGGTCTCTTGATGACATTCCCAACCAGTGCAGACTATCACTAAGGCTAGAGGGGGGTTTGAAATATCATCACAAGAGTCAGGAGAGCATGTCATCTGGAAAGCGCTTCATCAGGAGAATCAGGAGAGCATTTCATCAGGAGAGTCAGGAGAGTGCGTCATCAGGAGAGCATGTCATCAGGGAGCGCTTCATCAGGAGAGTCATGAGAGTGCGTCATCAGGAGAGCAAGTCATCAGGAGAGCGCTTCATTAGGAGAGTCATGAAAGTGCGTCATCAGGAGAGTCAGGAGAGCATGTCATCAGGACAGCGCTTCATCAGGAGAGTCATGAGAGTGGGTCATCAGGAGAGTCAGGAGAGTGCGTCATTAGGAGAGTCAGGAGAGCACGTCATCAGGTGAACTCTTCATCAGGAGAGTCAGGAGAGTGGGTCATCAGGAGAGTCAGGAGAGTGCGTCATCAGGAGAGCGCTTCATCAGGAGAGTCATGAGAGTGCGTCATCAGGAGAGTCAGGAGAGCATGTCATCAAGAGAGCGCTTAATCAGGAGAGTCATGAGAGTGCGTCATCAGGAGAGCATGTCATTAGGAGAGTCATGAGAGTGCGTCATCAGGAGAGTCAGGAGAGCATGTCATCAGGAGAGCGCTTCATCAGGAGAGCTAGGAGAGTGCTTTATCAAGAGAGTCAGAATAGTGCATTATCAGGAGAGTCAGGAGAGCCCATCTTAAGAAGACTCAGGAAAGCTCATCATCAGGGGTGTTGGGAGAAAGTCAGAAAAGCGCATCATCAGGAGAGTCAGGAGAACGCATGATCAGAAGAGTCAGGAGAGTGCATAATCAGGAGAGTAAGGAGAGTGCATAATCAGGAGAGTCAGGAGAACACATCATCAGAAGAGTCAGGAGAGTGCATAATCAGGAGAGTAAGGAGAGCGCATCATCAGCAGAGTCAGGAGAGTGCATAATCAGGAGAGTCAGGAGAGCGCATCATCAGGAGAGTCAGGAGAACGCATCATCAGAAGAGTCAGGAGAGCACATAATCACGAGAGTGTATCATCAGGAGAGTAAGGAGAGCACATAATCAGGAGAGTGCATCATCAGGAGAGTAAGGAGAGCGCATAATCAGGAGAGTCAGGAGAGCACATCATCAGGAGAGTCATGAGAGTGCGTCATCAGGAGAGCATGTCATCAGGAGAGCGCTTCTTAAGGAGAGTCATGAGAGTTTGTCATCAGGAGAGTCAGGAGAGCATGTCATCAGGAGAGCGCTTAATCAGGAGAGTCATGAGAGTGTGTCATCAGGAGAGCATGTCATCAGGAGAGCGCTTCATCAGGAAAATCAGGAGAGCATGTCATCAGGAGAGTGCGTCATCAGGAGAGTCAGGAGAGCGTGTCATCAGGAGAGTGCGTCATCAGGAGAGTCAGGAGAGCATGTCATCAAGAGAGCGCTTAATCAGGAGAGTCATGAGAGTGCGTCATCAGGAGAGCATGTCATTAGGAGAGTCATGAGAGTGCGTCATCAGGAGAGTCAGGAGAGCACGTCATCAGGAGAGCGCTTCATCAGGAGAGTCATGAGAGTGCGTCATCAGGAGAGTCAGGAGAGCATGTCATCAAGAGAGCGCTTAATCAGGAGAGTCATGAGAGTGCGTCATCAGGAGAGCATGTCATTAGGAGAGTCATGAGAGTGCGTCATCAGGAGAGTCAGGAGAGCACGTCATCAGGAGAGCGCTTCATCAGGAGAGCTAGGAGAGTGCATCATCAGGAGAGTCAGAATAGTGCATTATCAGGAGAGTCAGGAGAGCCCATCTTAAGAAGACTCAGGAAAGCTCATCATCAGGGGTGTTGGGAGAAAGTCAGAAAAGCGCATCATCAGGAGAGTCAGGAGAACGCATGATCAGAAGAGTCAGGAGAGTGCATAATCAGGAGAGTAAGGAGAGTGCATAATCAGGAGAGTCAGGAGAACGCATCATCAGAAGAGTCAGGAGAGTGCATAATCAGGAGAGTAAGGAGAGCGCATCATCAGCAGAGTCAGGAGAGTGCATAATCAGGAGAGTCAGGAGAGCGCATCATCAGGAGAGTCAGGAGAACGCATCATCAGAAGAGTCAGGAGAGCACATAATCAGGAGAGTGTATCATCAGGAGAGTAAGGAGAGCACATAATCAGGAGAGTGCATCATCAGGAGAGTAAGGAGAGCGCATAATCAGGAGAGTCAGGAGAGCGCATCATCAGGAGAGTCATGAGAGTGCGTCATCAGGAGAGCATGTCATCAGGAGAGCGCTTCATAAGGAGAGTCATGAGAGTTTGTCATCAGGAGAGTCAGGAGAGCATGTCATCAGGAGAGCGCTTAATCAGGAGAGTCATGAGAGTGTGTCATCAGGAGAGCATGTCATCAGGAGAGCGCTTCATCAGGAGAATCAGGAGAGCATGTCATCAGGAGAGTGCGTCATCAGGAGAGTCAGGAGAGCGCGTCATCAGGAGAGTGCGTCATCAGGAGAGTCAGGAGAGCATGTCATCAAGAGAGCGCTTAATCAGGAGAGTCATGAGAGTGCGTAATCAGGAGAGCATGTCATTAGGAGAGTCATGAGAGTGCGTCATCAGGAGAGTCAGGAGAGCACGTCATCAGGAGAGCGCTTCATCAGGAGAGCTAGGAGAGTGCATCATCAGGAGAGTCAGAATAGTGCATTATCAGGAGAGTCAGGAGAGCCCATCTTAAGAAGACTCAGGAAAGCTCATCATCAGGGGTGTTGGGAGAAAGTCAGAAAAGCGCATCCTCAGGAGAGTCAGGAGAACGCATGATCAGAAGAGTCAGGAGAGTGCATAATCAGGAGAGTAAGGAGAGCGCATCATCAGGAGAGTCAGGAGAGTGCATAATCAGAAGAGTCAGGAGAGTGCATCATCAGGAAAGTGCATAATCAGGAGAGTCAGGAGAGTGCATCATCAGGAGAGTCAGGAGAGTCCATAATCAGGAGAATCTATCTTAAGGGTTAATAAGCAGAGATCTGGACTGATGATGCTGGAGTGGCCAGATGGCTACAGAGAAGATTAAAGGGGTACTCCGGTGGTAAACATTTTTTTTTTTTTTTTTAATCAACTGGTGATAGAAAGTTAAACAGATTTGTCAATTACTTCTATTGATTAAAAATCTTAATCCTTCCAGTACTTATCAGCTGCTGTATTTCTTTTTGAATTTCCTTTCTGTCTGACCACAGTGCTCTCTGTCCATGCCAGAAACTGTCCAGAGCAGGAACAAATCCCCATAGCAAACCTATCCTGCTCTGGACAGTTCCTTAATTGACAGATTTGTAAATGACTTCTCTATTTAAAAATATGAACCCTTCCAGTACTTATCAGCTGCTGTATGCTACAAAGGAAGTTGTGTAGTTCTTTTCAGTCTGACCACAGTGCCCTCTGCCGCCACCTCTGTCTGTGTCAGGAACTGTCCAGAGCAGGAGAGGTTTTCTATGGGCATTTGCTCCCGGCTCCAGACAGTTCCTGACATGAACAGAGGTGTCAGCAGAGAGCACTGTGTTCAGACAGAAAGGAAACTTAAAAAAGAACACAACTTCCTGTGGAGCACATACAGCAGCTGATAAGTACTGGAAGGATTAAGATTTTTAAATAGAAATAATTAACAAATCTGTATAACTTTCTGGCACCATTTGATTTAAAACAAATTTTTTTTCCGTACCCCTTTAATATTTTACAGGTCTAGCAGTAAACAATTTGTTTTTTAATGACATTGGAGAGACCCTTTAAAGATGCGGCCAATTACTTTTTTTTTTTATTCCTCACTTTCAAAGCCATTAATATTTTTTTTGTTTGTTTTCATGGACAGGACTTGTTCTATGTGACTTACATTGTTTTTTAATGCCTCCTTCACGTTACTATAACGCGTAATGCAAAACAAATAAAGAATGTGGGGTGAAGTTGATATAAAAATCATAATTCTGCTCCTTTTGGGAGTTTTTTTTATGCTGTTAAGCAACACGTTCCCTTTATTCTGCGGGCCAGTGCGATACTAATACACAAGTTATATCAGTTTTATTATGTATTACTACTGTAAAAAGCTAAAATAGTCAACAAAATACCTTAAAACTAGACTTGTATTATAGTATTAATGTAATAAACATCCCCTTTCCCCTCCTTTTCTCTCCCCTTCCTATTAAAGGGGTACGCCGCTGCTCAGCGTGTTCCGAACGCTGGAGTCGGCGCCGGGAGCTCGTGACGTCATAGCCCCGCCCCCTCAATGCAAGTCTATGGGAGGGGGCATGACGGATGTCATGCCCCCTTCCATAGACTTGCATTGAGGGGGCGGGTGTGACATCATGAAGGGGCGGGGCTATGATGTCACAAGCTTCCGGCTCCAGTGTTAGTAACAGTTTGTTCCAAATGCTGAGCAGTGGAGTACCCCTCTAAAGGGGTACTCGGTGGAAAACTTTCTTTTCTTTTTAAAGGGGTACTCCGGTGGAAAAACAATTCTTTTTTTTCTTTTTTAAATCAACTGGTGGCAGAAAGTTAAACATATTTGTAAATTACTTCTATTTAAAAATCTTAATCCTTCCTGTATTTATTAGCTGCTGAATACTACAGAGGAAATTCTTTTCTTTTTGGAATACTCTCTGATGACATCACGAACACACTGCTCTCTGCTGACGTTATTATCATAATAATAAGTCTTTATTTATTGTTGTCCTTAGTGGGATTTGAACCCAAGGCCCCAGCACTGTAAGGCAGCAGTGCTAACCACTAAGCCACCATACTGCCCTTAGCACACATCTGCTATGCACGGGTTGATAAAATGGACAGAGATGTCAGCAGAGAGCACTGTGGTCGTGATGTCATCAGTGTTCCAAAAAGAAAGGAGTTTCCTCTGTAGCATTCAGCAGCTAATAAGTACTGGAAGGATTAAGATTTTACAATAGAAGTCATTTACAAATATGTTTACATTTCTGGCACCAGTTGATTTAAAAAAGAAAAAAAAAAATTATTTTTCCACCGGAGTACCCCTTTAAATCAACTGGTGCCAGAAAGTTAAACAGATTTGCAAAAAATCTTAATCCTTCCAGTACTTATTAGCTGCTGAATACTACAGAGGAAATTCTTTTCTTTTTGGAACATAGAGCTCTCTGCTGACATCACGAGTACAGTGCTCTCTGCTGACATCTCTGTCCATTTTAGGAATTGTCCAGAGCAGCATATGTTTGCTATGGGGATTTTCTCCTACTCTGGAGAGTTCTTAAAATAGACAGAGATGTCAGCAGAGAGCACTGTGCTTGTGATGTCAGCAGAGAGCTCTGTGTTCCAAAAAGAAAATAATTTCCTCTGTAGTATTCAGCAACTAATAAGTACTAGAAGGATTAAGATATTTTTAATAGAAGTAATTTACAAATCTGTTTAACCTTCTGGCGCCAGTTGATAAAAAAAAAAAAAGTTTTCCACCGGAGTACCCCTTTAACAGAGCATTTAGAAGCGATATTCAGAGATCCTTACCGAATCCTCCAATAGAAAGCATTCAAATGTTGTGATCATCGTTGTATTTTCAAGCGACCCAAAGTATCAGCTAAATAACTTATGTTTTTTTGTTTTGTTTTGTTTTTTATATTTTTATTATGGGTATTTTATATATATTTAAAAAAAACATTTTGTAATTACCATGTCCTGACTATGTGATTGCTTGAACTGTACGTTGCAATGCTAAAATATAGCAGCTGTTACCCGCCATGTATGGAGCATAATCATAATCACTTAAAACATTCCAAAGTGAGGGTAGAGAGATGCGGTCTAAAAAAGTAGGCTGAACCGCAAAAGGAGCGCTGCCTCGCTTCGGCCGGTCAGTCAGATTTTGCTGACCGCATCTCTCTACCCTCACTTCGGAATGTTTTAAGTGATCATCTCATAAAGAGGACGTTTTATATTCTCCATTGGGTGAGTGCAATCTACATTTTTCTACCATTATATGGCAGAAAGGGGGGGGTGTATTGCCCTCCAGCCAATCAGGGACACTCAAACACGGCAAACTGAACTAATAACACAAGAAAGACGCTTGGAGATTACTAATTAAAACTTTTAAAGGATCAGACTGTAAGAAACAAGATGATCTGATCTGAGGAATCCAAGATTGAACTTTCTGGCCTCAATTCTAAGCGCCATGTCAGGAGGCCTCATCCGCAAGAAGTCTGGAGGCTGTGATCTCTGCCAAAGGGGCTTCAACTAAGTCTTGAGAAAAGGGTATGAATACTTCACTGCAAGATTTTAGGTAAGCAAAGAAAACAAAGAATTCCACAACATAACAAACTGGGAAAAAAGTGATGGAGTCTACAACTTTCAGACTGCCCTGTATATTCCTAGCAATACTTCTATTATGAGATGTGTTTATTGGAGACAATTTTTCTCCACTTTGGACAATCCTGGCCGGCAGACAGTGAGCAGATTGGGGGTCACCCTCCTGCTTTGACCCCTCGTAATCAGCAGTTTTCTCCAGAGAAAGTAAAAATTATTTTTTTTCCCTTTAGGTTAATAATCTATAGGAGGAACAAGGACAGACTTAGGAAGAAGATTTGTTCTGAGCTCCGGAGAGCAGCGAGTTCAATGTACAGAGCGGTCACAGACTGGAGCGGCTTCTAATAAGCAATTCATAAATATGGAAATTAAAAATGAACCCTTCACCCGCGTGTAATCACATTAACAATGCGACGGCGCTCTCCGTGTAAACTGATCCCGATCTGATGATTCTGTCTCCGCTGGTAAATTTTTATCGAGCGTCTTACTTTGCATTTGTTTGGTTATCTGATCTCTCCACTAAATTGATTAACAAGCAGGATATCAATGAGTCCATAATTCACTTACAGATTAATTAGATTCTCACTTCATTTCCAGTCACGTCTCAGGCCCCGAGCCAATGAAGCTGCTATCAGCAAAGAGCTGTAAAGAATCTTGACAAAACGGCTCCCATGTGAATAAAGCTCCAGATTAAACATAGTCCACACCTCTGAGATGTCTCTCGGACCCTCCCAGTGAGGTCAGAGCCACCTCATGAGCCCAAGGCCAGGAATGCCTCTCCATGCTGCCCCGAAGACCCTCCCACCAATGCGACACTCAGAGAGAGCCCCTCAGAGCTGCCCCGAAGACCCTCCCACCAATGCGACACTCAGAGAGAGCCCCTCAGAGCTGCCCCAAAGACCCTCCCACCAATGCGACACTCAGAGAGAGCCCCTCAGAGCTGCCTCATAGACCCTCACACAGGGCGGCACTTTGGTTCCTCCTCGCAGCATTGAAGAGGCGTCACCGCTGGGGACTGACGGGGCTGAGCTGCAACCGCTTGCGCGTGCGGGAAACACGGGACCAAGTTAGCCCTTTCAGGTCCCGACTCTATACAGTTCACAGTAGCAGATAACAGTCTTTTCTTCACCTCCCCCCTATTTCACAAGCCCCTCAGGTAAAACACTTTTCACTGGCAAAGTCCCGTTCACTTTCTGGAGCAAACTTTATTCGCATCGGCATGCGATTTTCTGACAACATTGGACACAGTTCAGACTGGGGGGGAAAACTGGTCGCATAAGGCGCACACATGTATCATGTTTGTGACACCAAAACTCGTGGTAGAGAGTGTGATGAGAAGGGCAGATGGCATTAACCCCTTGTGTTCGTGATGCCAGGGCGTGGTTTATCCTCAATACCACCCGAAAGTATACCGCTGGATCCTGGGCTAGGCACTGGGGCAATAATGACACCAACGCCAAATTACGGACAACGGTAGCTTTACTGAGGTTAGACAGATGAAAAAGTCTATACAGTTCAGCCAGACCCACTTAGGCACGACTTGACTGGGCCTCAGCAAAGACTAAAGAGAGAGAGCAGAGGCTCCACCCAGGGCTTATATGGGGGAGACTCTGGGTGGTCCCATTGGTCAACCTTAAGTCACCTGGTCACTGATACCTCCTAGGTAACAATCACATGACAAATCACATGATAAACAGTCTTAAAGCTATAACACTCTTACATACATAACATAGGGATAATATACTGTACAATTACTATAAACAGATGCAGAGGGGGAGCCCAAAGGACACTGCAGGAGGCTGCCTGACAGGGCAGCAAGGGTACGGGGTAACAACTCCCGTTCTGGGCCACCACAGGTGTCTAGTGTGTCTCTTGTGCAGAATCCAGTGTGAACAGTGCTCTTGATTTCCTGACCTTTTATTGTTCTGACATTCAGTTAACCTGTTCATCCCCTGCATCTCCTGGTAAACTTATCCCCATATCCAGTCTTGTTAATATTATCATAACTGCTGTTAATCTTGATTCTGGTTTTTTAACTCTTTCTTAGTTTGTTTGTATCTTCGTAGTATTCCAGTTATGTTCCTCACTTGTTTCCCGACATGTACAGTTTGGTCGCAGTATAGGACCGTCTTCGTGGTTGTCGATCTGTCATTTAGGGCGGATGGGCAATAGAAAGGGACAGTGGTTGTAAGGACAGTTAGCGCTCACTAACTCCCTGTTCCCTGCCCCTCTTTCATGACAAACAGCCTTCGAAAATCTGCTGAGTCAGCAAAAAACTTCAGGCACTGGGCTTTTTTCCTGTGTGAGCTGCAGGGAGGGGGAGTGTTGCCCTCCAGCCAATCAGGGAACACTTAAACATGGCACACTGAAGCTGTCAGCTCTCTGAACTGGGGAGTAGAACGTGTGAAGTGTCATCTACGGTGGACGCTAGTCATCAGTGTGATAACATCTCCTGGACTTCCTGCCTGGAGAGAAACATTGGTATGTGCTCAGCAAAGATTACACTTCACATTGCAAAGTTATATAACTTCATCATGTGCAGCTATTAAATATAAAGGTAATTTCATTTGGCTGGAGTTCTCCTTTAAGGTGTACCTGTCCCTTAAAAATCTTTTGATACAGAGACATGTGAAAACTTTTGATCGGTGGGGGGTCTCCAAAAATCAGGAGAACGAGTGGGGAGAAGTGCGCTGTTGCGTTCTTCACTCGCAGGCTCTCAGCAATCTAGGTCCTGTGGCTCCATAGACATTTATGAGGAGAACAAAATATATTCCCATCATGTTCTTGTATATATTAAAAAAATTGATAGTTTTCCTTTAAAATAAACTGGGGAAACCATAGCCACGCCCCCGAGGACTGGGAGAAGCCCCCTCCCCCGAGGTGAGTTTGCAGACAATTCATCCAGGACAGTCTTTTAAATCTCTACAGAAAACTCTCCGGAAATATAAATAGTTATACTAAACCTTATGTGTCACCGGTGATACATAAATTGAGGGATAAAAAAATAAAAATCTGGTCTTAAAGGGGTATTCCAGGAAAAAACTTTATTTATATATATATATATATATATATATATATATATATATATATATCTCAACTGCCTCCAGAAAGTTAAACAGATTTGTAAATTACTTCTATTATAAAATCTTAATCCTTTCAATAATTATCAGCTGCTGAAGTTGAGTTGTTCTTTTCTGTCTGACAACAGTGCTCTCTGCTGACATCTCTGCTTGTCTCGGGAACTGCACAGAGTAGAAGAGGTTTGCTATGGGGATTTGCTTCTAAACTGGGTGGTTCCCGAGACACGTGTCATCAGAGCGCACTTAACTTCAGAAGCTCATAAGTACTGAAAGGATTATGATTTTTTAATAGAAGTGATTAACAAATCTGTTTAACTTTCTGGAGGCAGTTGATATATATAAAAGTTTTTTTCCTGGATAACCCCTTTAACTGCATATTGATATGGCAGGACAGATAGCCGTAATAAAAATGCTCCTTTTTACCGATCTTTATTAATTTTAATGCCCGATTTGGTTGCCTGACTGTATATTTCCTTGAATCCAGAGTCTCTTTTGGCACTCGGTTTGGCGGGGGAGGCAGGTGAGGTAGACATCACAGATATTAGGACGTATTATATTACTGCATAAACTAAACTGATATCTGAAGATCCATCTATTTGTAAGCAGTGGTCTCAAAGTGTGGCCCTCCAGATGTTGCAAAACTTCAACTCCCGGCTGTCCGGTCATGCTGGGAGTTGAAGTTTTGCAACACCTGGATGGCCATTGTTTGAGGCCACTGTTTAAAAGGAACCTCTAGTGAAATCCCACCCATATATTATCAGCTATTACATGCAGGGCCGGTTCTGCCCATAGGCAAAATAGGCAGCCGCCTACAGCGCCCTCTTGATGGGGGCGCCACTTTGTCTGCCACAAGAAAGTTAGACAGCCACCATCTGAGCCACTCGCTGAACCAGCTCAGCCAGCAGCACCACCCTAACCCCTCCCCCTCTGATGGGTGTCACCCCAGTAGTAAGGTAATTACATGAGGAGGAGGTTTGTTACAGTGTGTCACCCCAGTAGTAAGGTAATTACATGAGGAGGAGGTTTGTTACAGTGTGTCACCCCAGTAGTAAGGAGATTATATGAGGAGGAGGTGTGTTACAGTGTGTCAGCCCAGTAGTAAGGGGATTACATGAGGAGGAGGTTTGTTACAGTGTATCACCCCAGTAGTAAGGAGATTATATGAGGAGGAGGTTTGTTACAGTGTGTCAGCCCAGTAGTAAGGAAATGACATGAGGAGGAGGTTTGTTACAGTGTGTCACCCCAGTAGTAGGGAGATTACATGAGGAGGAGGTTTGTTACAGTGTGTCACCCCAGTAGTAAGGAGATTACATGAAGAGGAGGTTTGTTACAGTGTGTCACCCCAGTAGTAAGGTGAGGCGTATCATAGGGCGGGCCAATGGGTGGAGTAAAGGGGGCGGCAAAATTAGCTTTTGCCTAGGGTGCACCAGCCCTGATTGCATGATAGAAATAATGGGGGCTGGAATTTTTAGAGGTCGACTTTGGGCTTAACATAGCCTACTCTGGTTATAATACAGAAAGGAAGGATGATGGAGAATTTCGGGGGCGGCTGGTTTTTGCACATGGTAGAATTATGATTTAGGGCTGTACCATGGATTGTTAATTGGAATGTACTAACCGTGGACTGGGATTGATGTGTAGGTGTGGACGGTGAGGGTCGGGTGGTGCTGGTTGGCTGATGGCAGGGGAAGACATGGCGGTTTATTTTATGTAGGGTTTATATATATATATATATATATATATATATATATACATATCTACAATGTGTTGGGGGAATGGTTGGGGCGATCTTTGGACAATGATTAGATATAGGTTTGGTTGACTCTCCTGGAGACATGGTGGGAGAGCTATGAGGGTTGATCGCACTTATGTTCCGGCATCACCACATTGTGTCTGGTGGCATGAGGGGATGGTTGCGGTCATCTCAAAAGTTAAAGATTATGATGACCGGTCTGGTGACTAAATAGGAAACTGTGCCTAGGGATGCGAGAACCCGATGGAACCCATTCGGAAAAGCCCATAAGTCGCTCTCCTCCTTCTCTCTTTCCACTTGCTGCGGCCAAGCCTCCTCCCTTCCTCTATCTCTCCCCACCTTCCTTTCCTATCTCCCTCCATGGTGATAGAGAAACATGCATATTTGTATTGATGGTGGGGGGATAATGCATCACTCCTTACTGTACAAGAGCATGGACTCCTGTCAGAATGATAGGAGTCCCCGCTCTCCACATAATTTTCATGGTTCCATACATTGCATGCCTCCTGCCCAGTGTATGGGGTTAAAGGGGTTGTCCACCATACTTGATTTTAGTATGTACCTGCCAGTAATGGACATGCTTATGAAGGATCTTGTCTTTGGGTTAAAGGGGTGCTCCACTGACCCAGCGTTATGAACATTTTGTTCCAAATGCTTGGTGCGGGCAGCGTGGGGTCATGATGTCATGACCATGCCCCTTGTGATGTCACAACACGCCCCCTCGTGCCATCACTCCACGCCCCCTCAATGCAAGTCTATGACGGCCGCCAAACCCCCTCCCATAGAATTTAATTGAGGGGGTGTGGTTGTGACATCATGAGGGGGGCGTGTCATGATGTCACGACCCCCGCCATCCAGGTGCTGCACAGAGATCGCGGGGGTCCCAGCTATCAGACATCTTATCTCCTATCCTTTGGATGGGATATCTAGAGGCAGAGTAGCCCTTTAAATGGTTATGCTGTGAGATTACCATGATGCTGTAACTATCTTTTTGTAAACTGACTATTTCCTGTTGGCGTTCGTTCTCTCAAACTACAAATCCCATAGTTCCTTGTTTGTAAATGTGAGGTCATTTTTCTTGTTCCCACACATCAGCCACCCCATCCATTAAAACACGCCTGTGCTGCCTTCAATGCAATAGACCAATATTTTCTGACTAGGATGCCTCCAGCTGTTGCAAGTTCTTGCAAAACGATCTCCCATCGCAGCGGTCGCTCCTCCCATTAAAGCAGACAGGCTCCTCCTAAACACCTGCTTATGATGTAATTTCTCAATCCCCACTGTAACCAGGGAAAAACCTGAGATGACACTCATTTTATATTTTGTTAAATGTAGGGGCAAAAATCACAAAAGAATTGTGAGACTACAATGAAACACAGGTACAGACACTATATTATGTACTGCACTAATTTTACAGCCCCTTTAGGACAGTCAAATGAAAAAAAAAATCCCGGAATACCCCTTTAAGTGGCAACACAAAGCATCATTAGAATAATAAGCATCAGTGCATAGCCCTTCACTGTAGATGAGCAGGGACACCTGTCTGCTGGGTAAACATGCTTACCCACTCCTGTCTCTAACCAGTCTTCACATTTTCCTCTGCAACCTCTAGTGACCATTTAGGTAAACCTTGCAGTGCCCTAGTGACCACTAAATGGTCACTAGAGGCCGTAAAGGAAAACGCAGGCCTGGCCACAGACAAGAGCAAGGAGTGGGGGGAGTATTTTTAAAGAGTAGCTGTCATCACACCATATTTTCTAAACTAACTCAGATTATATTCCCTAACTACTCCTAACACCCCTCCTGTCCTTAAATTTTAAAAAGCTGTGTATCATACCTTTCCCCTTGCTCACATTGTGTGAGCTCCCGGCAGGAGAAAGTGGGCGTTCCCCAGCAGGCGCAACTTCACTGAAGCCTGCGAGAGCTGTGCCTCGCCACGCCCCGCACGCACTTCCTTAGTTTGGTCTCCTGCCAGTCCAGGAGGAGACCAAACTAACTGTTTGACTTGCGCAGGGAACAGAGCCACCTAGTGGCCGTTTTTTCAATCACATTAAAAACATATAAAGGTTGAGAATTTTAACAGCAAGTAAATAGCAAAGTGTCTTATAATTACATAAGGAACAATATAGTAAAAGCAAACACAACACTACTCAAAGGTGCTGAAAGGTCGCACTACAGAGTATACAGAGTATGCAGAGTATACAGAGTATGCAGAGTATACAGAGTATGCCTTCCTGGTCCGAAAAAAATGAAGCAAATCTAATTCAGATTAGAAAGAATACAAATTATTTGTAAAATTTGAGTCCAATTAATATGCTGACTCAGTGTTTCCCAACCAGGGTGCCTCCAGCTGTGGCCAAACTACAACTCCCAGCATGCCCGGACAGCCTTCGGCTGTCCGGGCATGCTGGGAGTTGTAGTTTGGCCACAGCTGGAGGCACCCTGGTTGGGAAACACTGCTCTGACACCTCTTCGCCTTTAACAGATGTAATCCTAAAACCAATATTTGAGGAGACAAGGCGTCTGCCGGGGTTTTATTATCTTCTCCAGAAATAACCGTGAATGGCGCGTCCGTGCATCATTCCCGTTGTCAGCTTTATGGCTTTGTAATTGTTCCAATCCGAAATTCTCCTGGAATGAAAACCAGCGAATTCTCCCGGCAGTTTGGGGTTTTCACGGTAATAATGCGACTCCCATTGTGTTCGGAGAGAGAAATCTTCTGCCGGTACTCCTCCCTGTCCATAGAGTCATCATGGAGGCGCCTGCACCGCGAAGCGGCTACAACTGGACCAAAATGCGGACTAAGATCTTCGCGTTCGCTTCTTTTTTTTTTTTTACGTTTTTGCTTAGATGATTGTAAGAATGAGATGTGCGGATTTTCTTTTATGTGGTGCTTGTACTAAGACGAGTGAAGAGAAACAACAAGCTGCCCATGAATTTGTTACATCGACTTTTGAAGTAGTACTTAAAGGGGATGTGCGCTGCCCTGACTTTCGGAGCTCCGCTCACAGCGTCCGGAAGTTCATTACTCCGAACGCTGTGTGCGGGCTTCCGTGTTCGCGGTCGCAGGGCGTGACGTCACGCCCGCCCCCTCGTGACGTCTCGCCCGCCCCCTCGTGACGTCTCGCCCGCCCCCTCGTGACGTCTCGCCCGCCCCCTCAACGAAAGTCTATGGGAAGGGGGCGCGACCGCTGTCACGCCCCCTTCCCATAGACATTGGTAGAGGGGGCGGGCGTGACGTCATGAGGGGGCTGGCGAGACGTCACCAGGGGGCGAGCGAGATGTCACGCCCGGAGACCGCGAACACGGAAGCCCGCACACAGTGTTCGGAGTAATGAACTTCCGGATGCTGTGAGCGGAGCTCCAAAAGTCAGGGCAGCGCACATCCCCTTTAAAGGGGTATTCCGTTAAAAAAAAAAACATTTTTTGTTTTATTTCATATCCACTGGCTCCAGAAATTTAAACAGATTTGGAAATTACTTCTATTAAAAAGAAAAAAATAATAATCCTACCAGTACTTATTAGCTGCTGAAGTTGAGTTGTTATTTTCTGTCTGACAACAGTGCTCTCTGCTGACACCTCTGTCTGTCTCAGGAACTGTCCAGAGTAGCAAGCAAATCCCCATAGCAAACCTCTCCTGCTCTGGACAGTTCCTGAGACAGACAGAGGTGTCAGCAGAGAGCACTGTTGTCAGACAAAGAAGAACAACTCAACTTTGGCAGCTGATAAGTACTGGTAGGATTAATATTTTTTCTTATTTTATAGAAGTAATTTACAAATTTGCTTAACTTCCTGCAGCCGGTTGATATGAAAAGAAAAAATGTTAGATTAAAGGGGTACTCCGGTGGAAAACATATATATATATATATATATATTTTTTTTATCAACTGGTGCCAGAAAGTTAAACAGATTTGTAAATTGCTTCTATTAAAAAAATCTTAATCCTTCCTGTACTTATTAGCTGCTGAATACTACAGCGGAAATTCTTTTCTTTTTGAAACACAGAGCTCTCTGCTGACATCACGAGCACAGTGCTCTCTGCTGACACCTCTGTCCATTTTCGGAACTGTCCAGAACAGCATATGTTTGCTATGGGGATTTCCTTTGAATCTGGACACTTCCTAAAATGGACAGAGATGTCAGCAGAGAGCACTGTGCTCGTAATGTCAGCAGAGAGCTCTATGTTTCAAACGGAAAAGAATATCCACTGTAGTATTCAGCAGCTAATAAGTACAGGAAGGATAAAGATTTTTTTTATAGAAGTAATTTACAAATCTGTTTAACTTTCTGGCACCAGTTGATTTAAAAAAAAAAAGGTTTTCACCGGAGTACCCCTTTAATAATAATGGTTACGGTCTCCAGAAGCTAAACAGCACTACTCAGTGTATAGAATTGTGAGAGCACCCAGCAAGCTCGTACGGCATTAGTGCTGTTTAGCTTGTTTATAACCAGAATCCCCGTCATTGCTGTTATTCCCAATATTATTCTATTTAATGTATCTAACCCGATTACCGCAGCCGCAGTACATTACTCAACATTAACATTTATGTGTCACATTCTCTACACTGTTCCTACTTTACCTTGGGATTTCTGTAATATTTTACATTTAAACTGAGTTTTAAGTAATCTACAAAGTTTTGCACCATCAGCAAAAATTATGACTTTAGTTTCAATCCCATATATAGATCTTCATGGTATCCAGTATACCCAGTGATGTTTGTGATCTTTACTACTCCTAGTACTGATCCTTGTGGTCTCCACTACTCCTAGTACAGATCATTGTGGTCTCCACTACTCCTAGTACTGATCATTGTGGTCTCCACTACTCCTAGTACTGATCATTGTGGTCTCCACTACTCCTAGTACTGATCATTGTGGTCTCCACTACTCCTAGTACTGATCATTGTGGTCACCACTACTTCTAGTACTGATCCTTGTGGTCTCCACTACTCCTAGTACTGATCATTGTGGTCTCCACTACTCCTAGTACTGATCATTGTGGTCTCCACTACTCCTAGTACTGATCATTGTGGTCTCCACCACTCCTAGTACAGATCATTGTGGTCTCCACTACTCCTAGTACTGATCCTTGTGGTCTCCACTACTCCTAGTACAGATCATTGTGGTCTCCACTACTCCTAGTACTGATCATTGTCGTCTCCACTACTCCTAGTACTGATCATTGTGGTCTCCACTACTCCTTGTACTGATCCTTGTGGTCTCCACTACTCCTAGTACTGATCATTGTGGTCTCCACTACTCCTAGTACAGATCCTTGTGGTCTCCACTGCTCCTAGTACTGATCATTGTGGTCTCCACTACTCCTAGTACAGATCATTGTGGTCTTCACTACTCCTAGTACAGATCATTGTGGTCTCCACTACTCCTAGTACTGATCATTGTGGTCTCCACTACTCCTAGTACAGATCATTGTGGTCTCCACTACTCCTAGTACTGATCATTGTGGTCTCCACTACTCCTAGTACTGATCATTGTGGTCTCCACTACTCCTAGTACAGATCATTGTGGTCTCCACTGCTCCTAGTACTGATCATTGTGGTCTCCACTACTCCTAGTACAGATCATTGTGGTCTTCACTACTCCTAGTACAGATCATTGTGGTCTCCACTACTCCTAGTACTGATCATTGTGGTCTCCACTACTCCTAGTACAGATCATTGTGGTCTCCACTACTCCTAGTACTGATCATTGTGGTCTCCACTACTCCTAGTACTGATCATTGTGGTCTCCACTACTCCTAGTACAGATCATTGTGGTCTCCACTACGCCTAGTACTGATCATTGTGGTCTACACTACCCCTAGTACTGATCCTTGTGGTCTCCACTACTCCTAGTACTGATCATTGTGGTCTCCACTACTCCTAGTAATGATCATTGTGGTCTCCACTACACCTAGTACTGATCATTGTGGTCTCCACTACTCCTAGTACTGATCCTTGTGGTCTCCACTACTCCTAGTACTGATCCTTGTGGTCTCCACTACTCCTAGTACTGATCATTGTGGTCTCCACTACTCCTAGTACTGATCATTGTCGTCTCCACTGCTCCTAGTACTGATCATTGTGGTCTCCACTGCTCCTATTACTGATCATTGTGGTCTCCACTACTTCTAGTACAGATCATTGTGGTCTCCACTACTCCTAGTACTGATCATTGTGGTCTCCACTACTCCTAGTACTGATCATTGTGGTCTCCACTACTCCTAGTACTGATCATTGTGGTCTCCACTACTCCTTGTACTGATCCTTGTGGTCTCCACTACTCCTAGTACTGATCATTGTGGTCTCCACTACTCCTAGTACAGATCATTGTGGTCTCCACTACTCCTAGTACTGATCATTGTGGTCTCCACTACTCCTAGTACTGATCATTGTGGTCTCCGCTACTCCTAGTACAGATCATTGTGGTCTCCACTACTCCTAGTACTGATCATTGTGGTCTCCACTGCTCCTAGTACTGATCATTGTGGTCTCCACTACTCCTAGTACAGATCATTGTGGTCTCCACTACTCCTTGTACTGATCCTTGTGGTCTCCACTACTCCTAGTACAGATCATTGTGGTCTCCACTACTCCTAGTACAGATCATTGTGGTCTCCACTACTCCTAGTACAGATCCTTGTGGTCTCCACTACTCCTAGTACAGATCATTGTGGTCTCCACTACTCCTAGTACTGATCCTTGTGGTCTCCACTACTCCTAGTACTGATCATTGTGGTCTCCACTGCTCCTAGTACAGATCCTTGTGGTCTCCACTACTCCTAGTACAGATCATTGTGGTCTCCACTACTCCTAGTACTGATCCTTGTGGTCTCCACTACTCCTAGTACAGATCCTTGTGGTCTCCACTGCTCCTAATACTGATCATTGTGGTCTCCACTACTCCTAGTACAGATCATTGTGGTCTCCACTACTCCTAGTACTGATCATTGTGGTCTCCACTACTCCTAGTACAGATCATTGTGGTCCCCACTGCTCCTAGTACTGATCATTGTGGTCTCCACTGCTCCTAGTACAGATCCTTGTGGTCTCCACTACTCCTAGTACAGATCCTTGTGGTCTCCACTACTCCTAGTACTGATCCTTGTGGTCTCCACTACTCCTAGCACAGATCATTGTGGTCTCCACTACTCCTAGTACTGATCCTTGTGGTCTCCACTACTCCTAGTACTGATCATTGTGGTCTCCTAGTACTGATCATTGTGGTCTCCACAATTGGTCTCCACTGCTCCTAGTACTGATCCTTGTGGTCTCCACTACTCCTAGTACAGATCCTTGTGGTCTCCACTACTCCTAGTACAGATCCTTGTGGTCTCCACTACTCCTAGTACAGATCCTTGTGGTCTCCACTACTCCTAGCACTGATCATTGTGGTCTCCACTGCTCCTAGTACTGATCCTTGTGGTCTCCACTACTCCTAGTACTGATCATTGTGGTCTCCACTACTCCTAGTACTGATCATTGTGGTCTCCACTACTCCTAGTACTGATCCTTGTGGTCTCCACTACTCCTAGTACTGATCCTTGTGGTCTCCACTACTCCTAGTACTGATCAATGTGGTCTCCACTACTCCTAGTACTGATCCTTGTGGTCTCCACTACTCCTAGTACAGATCCTTGTGGTCTCCACTACTCCTAGTACAGATCCTTGTGGTCTCCACTACTCCTAGCACTGATCATTGTGGTCTCCACTGCTCCTAGTACTGATCCTTGTGGTCTCCACTACTCCTAGTACCGATCCTTGTGGTCTCCACTACTCCTAGTACCGATCCTTGTGGTCTCCAATACTCCTAGTACTGATCCTTGTGGTCTCCACTACTCCTAGTACAGATCATTGTGGTCTCCACTACTCCTAGTACTGATCATTGTGGTCTCCACTAGTGTTGCTCACGAATATTCGCAATTCGAATATTATTCGCGAATATCGCATATTCGCGAATTCGCGAATTTCGCGAATATAGCGCTATATATTCGTAATTACGAATATTCGTTTTTTTTGTTTTTTTTTCTTCACAGTACACATCACAGTGATCACCCCTCAGTGCTTCCAGCTTGTGTGGTGTAAAGAAGGCTCTAATACTACTGTGTGAGACTGGCGCGCGAAAATTTGCATATGCGAAAATTAGCATATGCTACTTTTCGCATATGCGAATTTCCGTGTATACTAATTTTGTATATGCTAATATTCACATATGTTAATTTTCGCATACGCGAAGTTTCGCATATACGAAAATAAAACGAGAATATAATGAATATGCGAATATATGACGAATATTCGTCCATATATTTGCGAATATTCGCGAATTCGAATATGGCCTATGCCGCTCAACACTAGTCTCCACTACTCCTAGTACAGATCCTTGTGGTCTCCACTACTCCTAGTACTGATCATTGTGGTCTCCACTACTCCTAGTACAGATCCTTGTGGTCTCCACTACTCCTAGTACTGATCATTGTGGTCTCCACTACTCCCAGTACTGATCATTGTGGTCTCCACTACTCCTAGTACAGATCCTTGTGGTCTCCACTACTCCTAGTACTGATCCTTGTGGTCTCCACTACTCCTAGTACCGATCCTTGTGGTCTCCACTACTCCTAGTACTGATCCTTGTGGTCTCCACTACTCCTAGTACTGATCCTTGTGGTCTACACTACTCCTAGTACTGATCCTTGTGGTCTCCACTACTCCTAGTACTGATCCTTGTGGTCTCCACTACTCCTAGTACTGATCCTTGTGGTCTCCACTACTCCTAGTACTGATCATTGTGGTCTCCACTACTCCAAGTACAGATCCTTGTGGTCTCCACTACTCCTAGTACCGATCCTTGTGGTCTCCACTACTCCTAGTACTGATCCTTGTGGTCTCCACTACTCCTAGTACTGATCCTTGTGGTCTACACTACTCCTAGTACTGATCCTTGTGGTCTCCACTGCTCCTAGTTCTGATCCTTGTGGTCTCCACTACTCCTAGTACTGATCCTTTTGGTCTCCACTACTCCTAGTACTGATCATTGTGGTCTCCACTACTCCTAGTACAGATCCTTGTGGTCTCCACTACTCCTAGTACTGATCATTGTGGTCTCCACTACTCCTAGCACAGATCATTGTGGTCTCCACTACTCCTAGTACTGATCATTGTGGTCTCCACTACTCCTAGTACTGATCATTGTGGTCTCCACTACTCCTAGTACTGATCCTTGTGGTCTCCACTACTCCTAGTACAGATCCTTGTGGTCTCCACTACTCCTAGTACTGATCATTGTGGTCTCCACTACTCCTAGTACCGATCCTTGTGGTCTCCACTACTCCTAGTACTGATCCTTGTGGTCTCCACTACTCCTAGTACTGATCCTTGTCGTCTACACTACTCCTAGTACTGATCATTGTGGTCTCCACTACTCCTAGTACAGATCCTTGTGGTCTCCACTACTCCTAGTACTGATCATTGTGGTCTCCACTACTCCCAGTACTGATCATTGTGGTCTCCACTACTCCTAGTACAGATCCTTGTGGTCTCCACTACTCCTAGTACTGATCATTGTGGTCTCCACTACTCCTAGTACCGATCCTTGTGGTCTCCACTACTCCTAGTACTGATCCTTGTGGTCTCCACTACTCCTAGTACTGATCCTTGTGGTCTACACTACTCCTAGTACTGATCATTGTGGTCTCCACTACTCCTAGTACTGATCATTGTGGTCTCCACTACTCCTAGTACAGATCCTTGTGGTCTCCACTACTCCTAGTACTGATCCTTGTGGTCTCCACTACTCCTAGTACTGATCCTTGTGGTCTCCACTACTCCTAGTACTGATCATTGTGGTCTCCACTACTCCAAGTACAGATCCTTGTGGTCTCCACTACTCCTAGTACCGATCCTTGTGGTCTCCACTACTCCTAGTACTGATCCTTGTGGTCTCCACTACTCCTAGTACTGATCCTTGTGGTCTACACTACTCCTAGTACTGATCCTTGTGGTCTCCACTGCTCCTAGTTCTGATCCTTGTGGTCTCCACTACTGTTACGCCGAGCGCTCCGGGTTCCCGCTCCTCCCCGGAGCGCTCGCTTCACCTCCTCCGCTGCAGCGCCCCGGTCACGTCCTCTGACCCGGGGCGCTGCGATCCTGCTGCTAGCCGGGATGCGATTCGCGATGCGGGTAGCGCCCGCTCGCGATGCGCACCCCGGCTCTCCTACCTGACTCGCTCCCCGTCTGTTCTGTCCCGGCGCGCGCGGCCCCGCTCCCTAGGGCGCGCGCGCGCCGGGTCTCTGCGATTTAAAGGGCCACTGCGCCGCTGATTGGCGCAGTGGTTCCAATTAGAGTTATCACCTGTGCACTCCCTATATTACCTCACTTCCCTTGCACTCCCTTGCCGGATCTTGTTGCCTTAGTGCCAGTGAAAGCGTTCCCTGTGTGTCCCTTGCCAGTGTTTCCAGACCTTCTGCCGTTGCCCCTGACTACGATCCTTGCTGCCTGCCCCGACCTTCTGCTACGTCCGACCTTGCTTCTGCCTACTCCCTTGTACCGCGCCTATCTTCAGCAGCCAGAGAGGTGAGCCGTTGCTAGTGGATACGACCTGGTCACTACCGCCGCAGCAAGACCATCCCGCTTTGCGGCGGGCTCTGGTGAAAACCAGTAGTGGCTTAGAACCGGTCCACTAGCACGGTCCACGCCAATCCCTCTCTGGCACAGAGGGTCCACTACCTGCCAGCCGGCATCGTGACAGTAGATCCGGCCATGGATCCCGCTGAAGTTCCTCTGCCAGTTGTCGCTGACCTCACCACGGTGGTCGCCCAGCAGTCACAACAGATTGCGCAACAAGGCCAACAGCTGTCTCAACTGACCGTTATGCTACAACAGTTGCTACCACAGCTTCAGCAGTCATCTCCTCCGCCAGCTCCTGCACCTCCTCCGCAGCGAGTGGCCGCTCCTGGGATACGCTTATCCTTGCCGGATAAGTTTGATGGGGACTCTAAGTTTTGCCGTGGCTTCCTTTCCCAATGTTCCCTGCATCTGGAGATGATGTCGGACCTGTTTCCCACTGAAAGGTCTAAGGTGGCTTTCGTAGTCAGTCTTCTGTCCGGAAAAGCCCTGTCATGGGCCACACCGCTCTGGGACCGCAATGACCCCGTCACTGCCTCAGTACACTCCTTCTTCTCGGAAATCCGAAGTGTCTTTGAGGAACCTGCCCGAGCCTCTTCTGCTGAGACTGCCCTGTTGAACCTGGTCCAGGGTAATTCTTCCGTTGGCGAGTATGCCGTACAATTCCGTACACTTGCTTCAGAATTGTCCTGGAATAATGAGGCCCTCTGCGCGACCTTCAAAAAAGGCCTATCCAGCAACATTAAAGATGTTCTGGCCGCACGAGAAATTCCTGCTAATCTACATGAACTTATTCACCTAGCCACTCGCATTGACATGCGTTTTTCTGAAAGGCGTCAGGAACTCCGCCAAGATATGGACTCTGTTCGCACGAGGCGTTTCGTCTCCTCGGCTCCTCTCTCCTCTGGTCCCCTGCAATCTGTTCCTGTGCCTCCCGCCGTGGAGGCTATGCAGGTCGACCGGTCTCGCCTGACACCTCAAGAGAGGACACGACGCCGTATGGAGAACCTCTGCCTGTACTGTGCTAGTACCGAACACTTCCTGAGGGATTGTCCTATCCGTCCTCCCCGCCTGGAAAGACGTACGCTGACTCCGCACAAAGGTGGGACAGTCCTTGATGTCTACTCTGCTTCTCCACGTCTTACTGTGCCTGTGCGGATGTCTGCTTCTGCCTTCTCCTTCTCTACAGTGGCCTTCTTGGACTCTGGTTCTGCAGGAAATTTTATTTTGGCCTCTCTCGTCAACAGGTTCAACATCCCAGTGACCAGTCTCGCCAGACCCCTCTACATCAATTGTGTAAATAATGAAAGATTGGACTGTACCATACGTTTCCGCACGGAGCCCCTTCTTATGAGCATCGGATCTCATCATGAGAGGATTGAACTTTTGGTCCTCCCCAATTGCACCTCGGAGATTCTCCTTGGACTTCCCTGGCTTCAACTTCATTCCCCAACCCTGGATTGGTCCACTGGGGAGATCAAGAGTTGGGGGTCCTCTTGTTCCAAGAACTGTCTAAAACCGCTTCCCAGTAACCCTTGCCGTAACTCTGTGGTTCCTCCAGTAACCGGTCTCCCCAAGGCCTATATGGACTTCGCGGATGTTTTCTGCAAAAAACAAGCTGAGACTCTACCTCCTCACAGGCCTTATGATTGCCCTATCGACCTCCTCCCGGGTACTACTCCACCCCGGGGCAGAATTTATCCTCTCTCTGCCCCAGAGACTCTTGCCATGTCCGAATACGTCCAGGAGAATCTAAAAAGGGGCTTTATCCGTAAATCCTCCTCTCCTGCCGGAGCCGGATTTTTCTTTGTCTCCAAAAAAGATGGCTCCCTACGTCCTTGCATTGACTACCGCGGTCTTAATAAAATCACGGTTAAGAACCGCTACCCCTTACCCCTCATCTCTGAACTCTTTGATCGCCTCCAAGGTGCCCACATCTTCACTAAATTGGACTTAAGAGGCGCCTATAACCTCATCCGCATCAGAGAGGGGGACGAGTGGAAAACGGCATTTAACACCAGAGATGGACACTTTGAGTATCTGGTCATGCCCTTTGGACTGTGCAATGCCCCTGCCGTCTTCCAAGACTTTGTCAATGAAATTTTTCGTGATCTATTATACTCCTGTGTTGTGGTATATCTGGACGATATCCTAATTTTTTCTGCCAATCTAGAGGAACACCGCCGGCATGTCCGTATGGTTCTTCAGAGACTTCGTGACAACCAACTCTATGCCAAAATTGAGAAATGTCTGTTTGAATGCCAATCTCTTCCTTTTCTAGGATATTTGGTCTCTGGCCAGGGACTACAGATGGATCCAGACAAACTCTCTGCCGTCTTAAATTGGCCACGCCCCTCCGGACTCCGTGCTATCCAACGCTTTTTGGGGTTCGCCAATTATTACAGGCAATTTATTCCACATTTTTCTACCATTGTGGCTCCTATCGTGGCTTTAACCAAGAAAGATGCTGATCCCAAGTCCTGGCCTCCTCAAGCAGAAGACTCCTTTAAACAACTCAAGTCTGCCTTTTCTTCGGCTCCCGTGCTCTCCAGACCTGACCCTTCCAAACCCTTCCTATTGGAGGTTGATGCCTCCTCAGTAGGAGCTGGAGCTGTTCTTCTACAAAAAAATCCTTCCGGGCATGCTGTCACTTGTGGTTTTTTCTCTAGGACCTTCTCTCCAGCGGAGAGGAACTACTCCATCGGGGATCGAGAACTTCTAGCCATTAAATTAGCACTTGAGGAATGGAGGCATCTGCTGGAGGGATCAAGATTTCCTGTTATTATCTACACCGACCACAAGAACCTCTCCTACCTCCAGTCGGCCCAACGGCTGAATCCTCGCCAGGCCCGGTGGTCTCTGTTCTTTGCCCGATTTAATTTTGAGATTCACTTTCGTCCTGCCGATAAGAACATTAGAGCCGATGCTCTCTCTCGTTCCTCGGATGCCTCAGAAGTTGATCTCCCTCTGCAACACATCATTCCACCTGACTGCCTGATCTCCACTTCTCCTGCCTCCATCAGACAGACTCCTCCAGGAAAGACCTTTGTTTCTCCACGCCAACGCCTCGGAATCCTCAAATGGGGTCACTCCTCCCATCTCGCAGGTCATGCGGGCATCAAGAAATCTGTGCAACTCATCTCCCGCTTCTATTGGTGGCCAACTCTGGAGACGGATGTTGGGGACTTTGTGCGAGCCTGCACTATCTGTGCCCGGGATAAGACTCCTCGCCAGAAGCCCGCTGGTTTTCTTCATCCTCTGCCTGTCCCCGAACAGCCTTGGTCTCTGATTGGTATGGATTTTATTACTGATTTACCCCCTTCCCGTGGCAACACCGTTATTTGGGTGGTCGTTGATCGATTCTCCAAAATGGCACATTTCATTCCTCTTCCTGGTCTTCCTTCTGCGCCTCAGTTGGCTAAACATTTTTTTGTACACATTTTTCGTCTTCACGGGTTGCCTACGCAGATTGTCTCGGATAGAGGGGTCCAATTCGTGTCTAAATTCTGGAGAGCTCTCTGTAAACAACTCAAGATTAAATTAAATTTTTCCTCTGCATATCATCCCCAGTCCAATGGACAAGTAGAAAGAATTAACCAGATCCTGGGTGATTATTTGCGACATTTTGTTTCCTCCCGCCAGGATGACTGGGCAGATCTCCTTCCATGGGCCGAATTCTCGTATAACTTCAGGGTCTCTGAATCTTCCTCCAAATCCCCATTTTTCGTGGTGTACGGCCGTCACCCTCTTCCCCCCCTCCCTACCCCCTTGCCCTCTGGTCTGCCCGCTGTGGATGAAATTTCTCGTGACCTTTCCATTATATGGAGAGAGACCCAAAATTCTCTCTTACAGGCTTCTTCACGCATGAAGAGGTTCGCGGATAAGAAAAGAAGAGCTCCCCCCGTTTTTTCCCCTGGAGACAAGGTATGGCTCTCCGCTAAATATGTCCGCTTCCGTGTCCCTAGCTACAAGTTGGGACCACGCTATCTTGGTCCTTTCAAAATTCTGTGTCAAATTAATCCTGTCTCTTACAAACTTCTTCTTCCTCCTTCTCTTCGTATCCCTAATGCCTTTCACGTCTCTCTTCTCAAACCACTCATCCTCAACCGTTTTTCTCCCAAATCTGTTCCTCCCACTCCTGTTTCCGGCTCCTCGGACGTCTTCTCGGTCAAGGAGATTTTGGCTGCCAAAAAGGTCAGAGGAAAAAATTTTTTTTTAGTAGACTGGGAGGGTTGTGGTCCTGAAGAGAGATCCTGGGAACCTGAGGACAACATCCTTGACAAAAGTCTGCTCCTCAGGTTCTCAGGCTCCAAGAAGAGGGGGAGACCCAAGGGGGGGGGTACTGTTACGCCGAGCGCTCCGGGTTCCCGCTCCTCCCCGGAGCGCTCGCTTCACCTCCTCCGCTGCAGCGCCCCGGTCACGTCCTCTGACCCGGGGCGCTGCGATCCTGCTGCTAGCCGGGATGCGATTCGCGATGCGGGTAGCGCCCGCTCGCGATGCGCACCCCGGCTCTCCTACCTGACTCGCTCCCCGTCTGTTCTGTCCCGGCGCGCGCGGCCCCGCTCCCTAGGGCGCGCGCGCGCCGGGTCTCTGCGATTTAAAGGGCCACTGCGCCGCTGATTGGCGCAGTGGTTCCAATTAGAGTTATCACCTGTGCACTCCCTATATTACCTCACTTCCCTTGCACTCCCTTGCCGGATCTTGTTGCCTTAGTGCCAGTGAAAGCGTTCCCTGTGTGTCCCTTGCCAGTGTTTCCAGACCTTCTGCCGTTGCCCCTGACTACGATCCTTGCTGCCTGCCCCGACCTTCTGCTACGTCCGACCTTGCTTCTGCCTACTCCCTTGTACCGCGCCTATCTTCAGCAGCCAGAGAGGTGAGCCGTTGCTAGTGGATACGACCTGGTCACTACCGCCGCAGCAAGACCATCCCGCTTTGCGGCGGGCTCTGGTGAAAACCAGTAGTGGCTTAGAACCGGTCCACTAGCACGGTCCACGCCAATCCCTCTCTGGCACAGAGGGTCCACTACCTGCCAGCCGGCATCGTGACAACTACTCCTAGTACTGATCCTTTTGGTCTCCACTACTCCTAGTACTGATCATTGTGGTCTCCACTACTCCTAGTACAGATCATTGTGGTCTCCACTACTCCTAGTACTGATCCTTGTGGTCTCCACTACTCCTAGTACTGATCATTGTGGTCTCCACTACTCCTAGCACAGATCATTGTGGTCTCCACTACTCCTAGTACTGATCATTGTGGTCTCCACTACTCCTAGTACTGATCATTGTGGTCTCCACTACTCCTAGTACTGATCCTTGTGGTCTCCACTACTCCTAGTACAGATCCTTGTGGTCTCCACTACTCCTAGTACTGATCATTGTGGTCTCCACTACTCCTAGTACCGATCCTTGTGGTCTCCACTACTCCTAGTACTGATCCTTGTGGTCTCCACTACTCCTAGTACTGATCCTTGTGGTCTACACTACTCCTAGTACTGATCATTGTGGTCTCCACTACTCCTAGTACTGATCATTGTGGTCTCCACTACTCCTAGTACAGATCCTTGTGGTCTCCACTACTCCTAGTACTGATCCTTGTGGTCTCCACTACTCCTAGTACTGATCCTTGTGGTCTCCACTACTCCTAGTACTGATCATTGTGGTCTCCACTACTCCAAGTACAGATCCTTGTGGTCTCCACTACTCCTAGTACCGATCCTTGTGGTCTCCACTACTCCTAGTACTGATCCTTGTGGTCTCCACTACTCCTAGTACTGATCCTTGTGGTCTACACTACTCCTAGTACTGATCCTTGTGGTCTACACTGCTCCTAGCTCTGATCCTTGTGGTCTCCACTACTCCTAGTACTGATCATTGTGGTCTCCACTACTCCTAGCACAGATCATTGTGGTCTCCACTACTTCTAGTACAGATCATTGTGGTCTCCACTACTCCTAGTACAGATCATTGTGGTCTCCACTACTCCTAGTACTGATCATTGTGGTCTCCACTACTCCTAGTACTGATCATTGTGGTCTCCACTACTCCTAGTACTGATCCTTGTGGTCTCCACTACTCCTAGTACAGATCATTGTGGTCTCCACTACTCCTAGTACTGATCATTGTGGTCTCCACTACTCCTAGCACAGATCATTGTGGTCTCCACTACTTCTAGTACAGATCATTGTGGTCTCCACTACTCCTAGTACTGATCATTGTGGTCTCCACTACTCCAAGTACAGATCCTTGTGGTCTCCACTACTCCTAGTACCGATCCTTGTGGTCTCCACTACTCCTAGTACTGATCCTTGTGGTCTCCACTACTCCTAGTACTGATCCTTGTGGTCTACACTACTGCTAGTACTGATCCTTGTGGTCTACACTGCTCCTAGTTCTGATCCTTGTGGTCTCCACTACTCCTAGTACTGATCCTTGTGGTCTCCACTACTCCTAGTACTGATCATTGTGGTCTCCACTACTCCTAGCACAGATCATTGTGGTCTCCACTACTCCTAGTACTGATCCTTGTGGTCTCCACTACTCCTAGTACTGATCGTTGTGGTCTCCACTACTCCTAGCACAGATCATTGTGGTCTCCACTACTTCTAGTACAGATCATTGTGGTCTCCACTACTCCTAGTACAGATCATTGTGGTCTCCACTACTCCTAGTACTGATCATTGTGGTCTCCACTACTCCTAGTACTGATCATTGTGGTCTCCACTACTCCTAGTACTGATCCTTGTGGTCTCCACTACTCCTAGTACTGATCATTGTGGTCTCCACTACTACTAGTACAGATTCTTGTTGTCTCCACTACTCCTAGTACTGATCATTGTGGTCTCCACTACTCCTAGTACTAATCATTGTGGTCTCCACTACTCCTAGTACTGATCATTGTGGACTCCGCTACTCCTAGTACAGATCATTGTGGTCTCCGCTACTCCTAGTACTGATCCTTGTGGTCTCCACTACTCCTATTACTGATCCTCGTGGTCTCCACTACTCCTAGCACAGATCATTGTGGTCTCCACTACTCCTAGCACTGATCATTGTGTTCTCCACTACTCCTAGTACTGATCATTGTGGTCTCCACTTCTCCTATTACTGATCCTTGTGGTCTCCACAACTCCTAGTACTGATCCTTGTGGTCTCCACTACTCCTAGTACTGATCCTTGTGGTCTCCACTACTCCTAGTACTGATCCTTGTGGTCTCCACTACTCCTAGTACTGATCCTTGTGGTCTCCACTACTCCTAGTACTGATCAATGTGGTCTCCACTACTCCTAGTACAGATCATTGTGGTCTCCACTACTCCTAGTACTGATCATTGTGGTCTCCACTACTCCTAGTACTGATCATTGTGGTCTCCACTACTCCTAGTACAGATCCTTGTGGTCTTCACTACTCCTAGTACAGATCATTGTGGTCTCCACTACTCCTAGTACAGATCATTGTGGTCTCCACTACTCCTAGTACTGATCATTGTGGTCTCCACTACTCCTAGTACAGATCCTTGTGGTCTCCACTACTCCTAGTACAGATCATTGTGGTCTCCACTACTCCTAGTACTGATCTTTGTGGTCTCCACTACTCCTAGTACTGATCATTGTGGTCTCCACTACTCCTAGTACTGATCATTGTGGTCTCCACTACTCCTAGTACAGATCATTGTGGTCTCCACTACTCCTAGTACTGATCATTGTGGTCTCCACTACTCCTAGTACTGATCCTTGTGGTCTCCACTACTCCCAGTACTAATCCTTGTGGTCTCCACTACTCCTAGTACTGATCCTTGTGGTCTCCACTACTCCTAGTACTGATCCTTGTGGTCTCCACTACTCCTAGTACTGATCATTGTGGTCTCCACTTCTCCTAGTACTGATCATTGTGGTCTCCACTACTCCTAGTACTGATCCTTGTGGTCTCCACTACTCCTAGTACAGATCATTGTGGTCTCCACTACTCCTAGTACAGATCCTTGTGGTCTCCACTACTCCTAGTACTGATCCTTGTGGTCTCCACTACTCCTAGTACTGATCCTTGTGGTCTCCACTACTCCTAGTACTGATCATTGTGGTCTCCACTACTCCTAGTACTGATCATTGTGGTCTCCACTACTCCTAGTACTGATCATTGTGGTCTCCACTACTCCTAGTACAGATCATTGTGGTCTCCACTACTGCTAGTACTGATCATTGTGGTCTCCACTACTCCTAGTACAGATCCTTGTGGTCTCCACTACTCCTAGTACTGATCATTGTGGTCTCCACTACTCCTAGTACTGATCATTGTGGTCTCCACTACTCCTAGTACTGATCCTTGTGGTCTCCACTACTCCTAGTACTAATCCTTGTGGTCTCCACTACTCCTAGTACTGATCCTTGTGGTCTCCACTACTCCTAGTACTGATCATTGTGGTCTCCACTACTCCTAGTACTGATCCTTGTGGTCTCCACTACTCCTAGTACTGATCATTGTGGTCTCCACTTCTCCTAGTACTGATCATTGTGGTCTCCACTACTCCTAGTACTGATCCTTGTGGTCTCCACTACTCCTAGTACAGATCATTGTGGTCTCCACTACTCCTAGTACAGATCCTTGTGGTCTCCACTACTCCTAGTACTGATCCTTGTGGTCTCCACTACTCCTAGTACTGATCCTTGTGGTCTCCACTACTCCTAGTACTGATCATTGTGGTCTCCACTACTCCTAGTTCAGATCATTGTGGTCTCCACTACTCCTAGTACTGATCATTGTGGTCTCCACTACTCCTAGTACAGATCCTTGTGGTCTCCACTACTCCTAGTACTGATCATTGTGGTCTCCACTACTCCTAGTACAGATCATTGTGGTCTCCCCTACTCCTAGTACTGATCATTGTGGTCTCCACTACTCCTAATACTGATCCTTGTGGTCTCCACTACTCCTAGTACTGATCATTGTGGTCTCCACTACTCCTAGTACAGATCATTGTGGTCTCCACTACTCCTAGTACTGATCCTTGTGGTCTCCACTACTCCTAGTACTGATCATTGTGGTCTCCACTACTTCTAGTACTGATCCTTGTGGTCTCCACTACTCCTTGTACAGATCATTGTGGTCTCCACTACTCCTTGTACTGATCCTTGTGGTCTCCACTACTCCTAGTACTGATCATTGTGGTCTCCACTACTTCTAGTACTGATCCTTGTGGTCTCCATTACTCCTGGTACTGATCCTTGTGGTCTCCACTACTCCTTGTACAGATCATTGTGGTCTCCACTACTCCTAGTACTGATCCTTGTGGTCTCCACTACTTCTAGTACTGATCCTTGTGGTCTCCATTACTCCTTGTACTGATCCTTGTGGTCTCCACTACTCCTAGTACTGATCCTTGTGGTCTCCACTACTCCTAGTACTGATCATTGTGGTCTCCACTACTCCTAGTACAGATCATTGTGGTCTCCACTACTCCTAGTACTGATCCTTGTGGTCTCCACTACTCCTAGTACTGATCATTGTGGTCTCCACTACTCCTAGTACAGATCATTGTGGTCTCCACTACTCCTAGTACTGATCCTTGTGGTCTCCACTACTCCTAGTACTGATCATTGTGGTCTCCACTACTCCTAGTACTGATCCTTGTGGTCTCCATTACTCCTTGTACAGATCATTGTGGTCTCCACTACTCCTAATACTGATCCTTGTGGTCTCCACTACTCCTAGTACTGATCAATGTGGTCTCCACTACTCCTAGTACTGATCCTTGTGGTCCCCACTACTCCTTGTACAGATCATTGTGGTCTCCACTACTCCTTGTACTGATCCTTGTGGTCTCCACTACTCCTAGTACTGATCCTTGTGGTCTCCACTACTCCTAGTACAGATCATTGTGGTCTTCACTACTCCTAGTACTGATCCTTGTGGTCTCCACTACTACTAGCACAGATTCTTGTGGTCTCCACTGCTCCTAGTACTGATCCTTGTGGTCTCCCCTACTTCTAGTACTGATCCTTGTGGTCTCCATTACTCCTTGTACTGATCCTTGTGGTCTCCACTACTCCTTTTACAGATCATTGTGGTCTCCACTACTCCTAGTACTGATCCTTGTGGTCTCCACTACTTCTAGTACAGATCCTTGTGGTCTCCACTACTTCTAGTACAGATCATTGTGGTCTCCACTACTCCTAGTACTGATCCTTGTGGTCTCCACTACTCCTAGTATTGATCATTGTGGTCTCCACTACTCCTAGTATTGATCATTGTGGTCTCCCCTACTCCTAGTACTGATCCTTGTGGTTTCCACTGCTCCTGGTACAGATCTTTGAATCTTCACACCTCCCCCCTGTCATCATGAATGGGAGTATTTGATCTAATAAAGAAGAACTAAGTGCCGCTATCTTATATTCCACGTCCAATGATGCTTCACATCATAGATACTAGGGATGTAAGAAAAAATCGATTCTCGCGATAATCGCGATTTTTCATTTGCCGATACAGAATCGATTCAAAATATTTTTGAATCGATTCTTTTAGGGATGTGGAATTTTTAATAAAACGCACTTTATCTTACCTGCCAACGAGCCCGCGGAGCTCCGGTACAGGTGTTCGGTCCCCGGGCTGTATTCTTCTTACTTCCTGTTAGTCCGGCACGTCACATGGAGCTTCAGCCTATCACCAGCCGCAGCGATGTCCCGCCTCCGCTGGTGATAGGCTGAAGCTCCATGTGACGTGGGACTAACAGGAAGTAAGAAGAATACAGCCCGGGGACCCAACACCTGTACCGGAGCTCCGCGGGCTCGTTGGCAGGTAAGATAAAGTGCGTTTTATTTTATTTTGTAGCCCGGACGGGATAACATGAGAAAAGTGCGCACCGGAGTACTAGATCGCCGCTGTCAAAGCTGACAGCGGCGTCTATTGGGATCTATGAGTGCTCCCAGGTGGGCGATATATCGCGATGTATCGTCACCTAGACGGTATCGCGATATATCGCGATATATCGAATCGCCACACTGGTATCGCGATTCGAATCGAATCGCCAAATTCTTGGCGATTCACACCCCTAATAGATACTGTACATTCCAGGTAGAAAACAAGATACCAGCATTCACCATAGACAGCAAATTCTACTACTTTATTAGATCAAATACCCACATACATGATGACAGGGGGAGATGAACAATAAAAGGGGTGTACAGGAGACAACAGCCGTTTCACGCTTCTTAGTGCTTCATCGGGCCGCTTCGAGGCCAGATGAAGCACTAAGAAGCGTGAAACGGCTGATGAGGCCTGATAACGCACCATGAAGTGTGAAACAGTTGATGAGGCCCGATAAAGCATTAAAGGGGTACTCCCGTGTAAAAGTTTTTTTTTTTTTAAATCAACTGGTGCCAGAAAGTTAAACAGATTTGTAAATTACTTCTATTAATAAATCTTAATCATTTCAGTACTTATTAGCTTCAGAATACTACAGAGGAAATGCTTTTCTTTTTTTATTTTTCTTCTGTCACGACCACAGTGCTCTCTGCTGACCTCTGTTGTCTATTTTAGGAACTGTCCAGAGCAGGAGAAAATCACCATAGCAAACATATGCTGCTCTGGACAGTTCCTAAAATGGACAGCAGAGGTCATCAGAGAGCACTGTGCTAGTGACAGAAGAGAAATCCAAAAAAGAAAAGCATTTCTTCTTTAGTGTACAGCCCCTAAAAATTACTGGAAGGGTTATGATTTTTTAAATAGAAGTAATTTACAAATCTGTTTAACTTTCTGGCACCAGTTGATTTAAAAATAAAAATAAAAAGTTTTCCACGGGAGTATCCCTTTAAGAAGTGTGAAACGGCTGTTGCCTCCTATTCGGCTGTACACCCCTTTTATTGTTTGTCTCTATTCTACCGGTTTAACCCTTATCCATATCCATTCCAATCCAGGGAATCCACATCCCCCCAGGTAGGCCACCCATCAGCTGCCCAGGGCGCTAAGCCTGAAAACACCCCCCTAAGCCAAAAATTAGACTCTCCCACTATAACCATGATTCATTTCTGAGCGATCATAATGAATTTTACTCAGTGCTAACAAAGGTGAGGAGCGGCCATTAAACTATCGTTCATCATCTATTGTGATACCGGAGAAATAATTATCGGCGGCACAAGAGATAAAGGTAAACGCCGCTCATAGTGACATTCACACTACGCCATTTCTGGCGGGCACACAGAAAAAAATGCAAGAAAATAAATATCACTATTTTGAGCGTAAAGCGAGGAAGACGTCTGCACAGATATAAAGGTTTAAGATCACTGGACCGGGAAAGGAATTGCACTTGGATATTGTCACAGAAGAAGATTAATGTCTTAAGTCTTTATTCATTTGCATGACAAGGAAGGAGTCAATGAACTGATATGAGGTCCTCCGACTGCGCCCGTATGAGAAGGACAACATAATCTTCCGTAAATTCGGCGTCTATAATATTTTTACAATAATGTGCTCTGTGTATTTAGCACTGATTCCCACCTGGTTTCATTGTCGTGGTAGATTAAAGGGGTACTCCGGTGGAATTATTATTATTTTTATTTTTTTTAAATCGACTGGTTCCAGAAAGTTAAACAGATTTGTAAATGACTTCTATTAAAAAATCTTACTCCTTCCAGTACTTATTAGCTGCTGAACACTACAGAGGAAATGGTTTTCTTTTTGGAACACAGAGCTCTCTGCTGACATCACGAGCACAGTGCTCTCTGCTGACATCTCTGTCCATTTTAGGAACTGTCCAGAGCAGTATATGTTTGCTATGGGGGATTTTCTCCTACTCTGGACAGTTCTTAAAATGGACAGAGATGTCAGCAGAGAGCACTGTGCTTGTGATGTCAGCAGAGAGCTCTGTGTTCCAATAAGAAACCATTTCCTCTGTAGTATTCAGCAGCTAATAAGTACTGGAAGGATTAAGATTTTATTAAGATTTTTTAATAGAAGTAATTTACAAATCTGTTTAACTTTCTGGCACCAGTTGATAAATTTTTTTTTTTTTTTTTTTTTAACGGGAGTACCCCGTTAAAGGGGTTCTCCGGTGCTTACACATCTTATCCCCTATCCAAATATAGCTGTCACGCCCCCTCCCGTAGGCTTGCATTGAGGGGCGGAGCATGACATCACACGGGGGTGGAGGCGTGACGTCACACGCCGGCGGCCCTGTAGTCGCCCGTAATCAGACCCGGAGCGAACATGCTCCGTAGACTGATTACAAACGAGGTGCCGCGTGCAAGATCACGGGCGTCCCCAGCGGTGGGACTCCCGCGATCAGGCATCTTATCCCCGATCCTTTGGATAGGGGATAAGATGTGTAAGCACCGGAGAACCCCTTTAAGGTCTCGTTCCCACAGCAGAATTTCCAAACGGAATTCAGAAGAAAAGAATTCAGATTGGATATTTCATTGGTTAGTATATAAGTTGGTTGCAGGGCTGGTGCAAGGATTTTAGCCACCCTAGGCGAGAGCTAATTTTGCCGCCCCTTGACCCCGTCTATTGGCTCCGCCCCATCTTACCACCGGGGTGACACACTGTAGCAGAACCTCACACTGTAGCAAACCTCCTCCTCATGGGGCAGATGTATGGAGGCGTACGATGTCAGGACCTGCCTGTCTGGCCTCGGAGGTGGCACTGCGCTCCTCCAGCAGGCTGAAGAATGCAGATCATTATGGTACTGGGGGGGGGGGGGGGGGTTGCGATGGTGTTGCTGGCTGGGTGGGTGCTTCAGATGAGCAGCGGGTGCATTGGATGCTGGCTGGCTGCTAACTTTCTTGCAGCAGGCAGAGTGGGCCCCCAATCAAGGGGGCACTCTAGGCGGCTGCCTATTTTGCCTATAGGCCTAACCGGCCCTGGTTGGTCGGCACTTCCGTGTGGATCAGGTCCAGAAACAGTGTGAATAAAGTCCAAGCACTCACCAAGTATATTCAGGAATAAGGAGCTTTATTGCATATCCTTCAAATCAAACAGCACGCGTTTCGTCTGTAGCCTTCCCCTGCCGACAGCAGAGGGAGGCTACCGGCAAAACGTGTGCTGTTTGATTTGAAGGATATGCAATAAAGCTCCTTATTCATGAATACACTTGGTGAGTGCTGAGACTTTATTCACACTGGAAATTCCATTGCAGCAGAGTCCGTTGTTTTCAATGGAATTCTGCTCCGTGCACATGGCGGAATTTCCAAAAATGACGGTTTCGACCTTTGCTGATAGAATTGACATGTCAATTAAATCCACTCGGAAGGGGGCGCATGCGCGCAGCTCACTGGTGAAGACGTGCTCCATGTGAGCTCCGTGCCACCTGCCGTGATTAAGCCTCATTAAGCGCTGTTAATTCAGCTCCCTAGCAGTGAGTACCTCAGACTACCCTCCTAAGATGTCCAAGCAGCAGCAGCCTTCACCTGGGCCCGCGACCCAGTCGCTTTCACAGACCATTCCGGACATGTTCCGTTCTGGGCCGAAGACCAAGATGGCGCTGGCAACTCCTGGCACGCTTCTCCCGGACACCCAGGAGGAGGAGGACATTACTGACACGGCTCCTACCCCTGTCGTACAGGCTGACCCGCCGGACCAGAGCGACCTATTCCGCAACATCCAGGCCATGTTTAAGGCCGAGCTGGCCTCAGCGATAGCTGAATTTACCAGGCAAGTGGGAGAGTTGGGCCACAGAGTGGCGGACCTGGAGGTCCGAGCGGACGAGATTGCTGACGCGGTGGAGGCTGACCGCACTTCCATTGCCGAACATTCTGAGAGACTTGACCTCCTGGAACTTAAGATTGAGGACCTGGAGAACAGGTCCAGAAGAGCCAATATACGCATCAGAGGCTTACCTGAGTCGTTCACTGATCTACCCGGTCCGGTGACCGCATTGTTTCAGGCTCTCCTACCTCAGGCGGACACATCACTCCTGCGGATGGACAGGATCCACAGAGCTCTGACTAAACCCAAAAACGCAGAGGTACCCAGAGATGTTGTTGTTACGCCGAGCGCTCCGGGTCCCCGCTCCTCCCCGGAGCGCTCGCTACACTCCTCTCACTGCAGCGCTCCGGGCCCGGGGCGCTGCGATACCGCCTCTGGCCGGGATGCGATTCGCGATGCGGGTAGCGCCCGCTCGCGATGCGCACCCCGGCTCCCGTACCTGACTCGCTCTCCGTCAGTTCTGTCCCGGCGCGCGCGGCCCCGCTCCTTAGGGCGCGCGCGCGCCGGGTCTCTGCGATTTAAAGGGCCACTGCGCCGCTGATTGGCGCAGTGGTTCCAATTAGTGTTTACACCTGTGCACTTCCCTATATCACCTCACTTCCCCTTCACTCCCTCGCCGGATCTTGTTGCCTTAGTGCCAGTGAAAGCGTTTCCTTGTGTGTTCCTAGCCTGTGTTCCAGACCTCCTGCCGTTGCCCCTGACTACGATCCTTGCTGCCTGCCCCGACCTTCTGCTACGTCCGACCTTGCTTCTGTCTACTCCCTTGTACCGCGCCTATCTTCAGCAGCCAGAGAGGTTGAGCCGTTGCTAGGGGATACGACCTGGTCACTACCGCCGCAGCAAGACCATCCCGCTTTGCGGCGGGCTCTGGTGAAAACCAGTAGTGACTTAGAACCGATCCTCTAGCACGGTCCACGCCAATCCCTCTCTGGCACAGAGGATCCACTACCTGCCAGCCGGCATCGTGACAGTAGATCCGGCCATGGATCCCGCTGAAGTTCCTCTGCCAGTTGTCGCTGACCTCACCACGGTGGTCGCCCAGCAGTCACAACAGATTGCGCAACAAGGCCAACAGCTGTCTCAACTGACTGTTATGCTACAACAGTTACTACCACAGCTCCAGCAACCATCTCCTCCGCCAGCTCCTGTACCTCCTCCGCAGCGAGTGGCCGCTTCTGGACTACGACTATCCTTGCCGGATAAATTTGATGGGGACTCTAAGCTTTGCCGTGGCTTCCTTTCCCAATGTTCATTACACTTGGAGATGATGTCGGACCAGTTCCCCACTGAAAGGTCTAAGGTGGCTTTCGTAGTCAGCCTGCTGTCTGGAAAAGCCCTGGCTTGGGCCACACCGCTCTGGGACCGCAATGACCCCGTCACTGCCTCTGTACACTCCTTCTTCTCGGAAATTCGAAGTGTCTTTGAGGAACCTGCCCGAGCCTCTTCTGCTGAGACTGCCCTGTTGAACCTGGTCCAGGGTAATTCTTCCGTTGGCGAGTATGCCGTACAATTCCGTACTCTTGCTTCTGAATTATCCTGGAACAATGAGGCCCTCTGCGCGACCTTTAAAAAAGGCCTATCCAGCAACATTAAAGATGTTCTGGCCGCACGAGAAATGCCTGCTAATCTTCATGAACTTATTCACCTAGCCACTCGCATTGACATGCGTTTTTCCGAAAGGCGTCAGGAGCTCCGCCAAGATATGGACTCTGTTCGCACGAGGCGTTTCTTCTCCTCGGCTCCTCTCTCCTCTGGTTCCCTGCAATCTGTTCCTGTGCCTCCCGCCGTGGAGGCTATGCAGGTCGACCGGTCTCGCCTGACATCTCAAGAGAGGACACGACGCCGCATGGAGAACCTCTGCCTGTACTGTGCTAGTACCGAACACTTCCTGAGGGATTGTCCTATCCGCCCTCCCCGCCTGGAAAGACGTACCCTGACTCCGCACAAAGGTGAGACAATCCTTGATGTCCACTCTGCTTCTCCACGTCTTACTGTGCCTGTGCGGATGTCTGCCTCTGCCTTCTCCTTCTCTTCTGTGGCCTTCTTAGACTCTGGATCTGCAGGAAATTTTATTTTGGCCTCTCTCGTCAACAGGTTCAACATCCCTGTGACCAGTCTCACCAGACCCCTTTACATCAATTGTATAAACAATGAAAGATTGGACTGTTCCATACGTTTCCGCACGGAGCCCCTTCTAATGAGCATCGGATCTCATCACGAGAGGATTGAACTTTTGGTCCTCCCCAATTGCACCTCGGAAATTCTCCTTGGACTTCCCTGGCTTCAACTTCATTCCCCAACCCTGGATTGGTCCACTGGGGAGATCAAGAGTTGGGGGCCCTCTTGTTCCAAGGACTGTCTAAAACCGGTTCCCAGTAACCCTTGCCGTAACTCTGTGCTTCCTCCAGTAACCGGTCTCCCTAAGGCCTATATGGACTTCGCGGATGTTTTCTGCAAAAAACAAGCGGAGACTCTACCTCCTCACAGGCCTTATGATTGTCCTATCGACCTCCTCCCGGGCACTACTCCACCCCGGGGCAGAATTTTTCCTCTCTCTGCCCCAGAGACTCTTGCCATGTCTGAATACGTCCAGGAGAATCTAAAAAAGGGCTTTATCCGTAAATCCTCCTCTCCTGCCGGAGCCGGATTTTTCTTTGTGTCCAAAAAAGATGGCTCTCTACGTCCTTGCATTGACTACCGCGGACTTAATAAAATCACGGTTAAGAACCGCTACCCCTTACCCCTCATCTCTGAACTCTTTGATCGCCTCCAAGGTGCCCACATCTTTACTAAATTGGACTTAAGAGGCGCCTATAACCTCATCCGCATCAGAGAGGGGGATGAGTGGAAAACAGCATTTAACACCAGAGATGGACACTTTGAGTATCTGGTCATGCCCTTTGGCCTGTGCAACGCCCCTGCTGTCTTCCAAGACTTTGTTAATGAAATTTTTCGTGATCTGTTATACTCCTGTGTTGTTGTATATCTTGATGATATCCTAATTTTTTCGGCCAATCTAGAAGAACACCGCCAGCATGTCCGTATGGTTCTTCAGAGACTTCGTGACAATCAACTCTATGCTAAAATTGAGAAATGTCTGTTTGAATGCCAATCTCTTCCTTTTCTAGGATACTTGGTCTCTGGCCAGGGACTACAAATGGATCCAGATAAACTCTCTGCCGTCTTAGATTGGCCACGCCCCTCCGGACTCCGTGCCATCCAACGTTTTTTGGGGTTCGCCAATTATTACAGGCAATTTATTCCACATTTTTCTACCATTGTGGCTCCTATTGTGGCTTTAACCAAAAAAAATGCCGATCCCAAGTCTTGGCCTCCTCAAGCGGAAGACGCCTTTAAACGACTCAAGTCCGCCTTCTCTTCGGCTCCCGTGCTCTCCAGACCTGACCCATCTAAACCCTTCCTATTGGAGGTTGATGCCTCCTCAGTGGGAGCTGGAGCGGTCCTTCTACAAAAAAACTCTTCCGGGCATGCTGTTACTTGTGGGTTTTTTTCTAGGACCTTCTCTCCGGCGGAGAGGAACTACTCCATCGGGGATCGAGAGCTTCTAGCCATTAAATTAGCACTTGAGGAATGGAGGCATCTGCTGGAGGGATCAAGATTTCCAGTTATTATTTACACCGATCACAAGAACCTCTCATACCTTGAGTCTGCCCAACGGCTGAATCCTCGTCAGGCCAGGTGGTCTCTGTTCTTTGCCCGATTTAATTTTGAAATTCACTTTCGGCCTGCTGATAAGAACATTAGGGCCGATGCTCTCTCTCGTTCCTCAGATGCTTCTGAAATTGAACTCTCTCCTCAACACATCATTCCTCCTGACTGCCTGATTTCCACTTCTCCAGCCTCCATCAGGCAAACTCCACCAGGAAAGACCTTTGTTTCTCCACGCCAACGCCTCGGAATCCTCAAATGGGGTCACTCCTCCCATCTCGCAGGTCATGCGGGCATCAAGAAATCTGTGCAACTCATCTCTCGCTTCTATTGGTGGCCGACTCTAGAGACTGATGTGGTGGACTTTGTGCGAGCCTGCACTATCTGTGCCCGGGATAAGACTCCTCGCCAGAAGCCCGCTGGTTTTCTTCTTCCTCTGCCTGTTCCCGAACAACCTTGGTCTCTGATTGGTATGGATTTTATTACTGACTTACCCCCATCCCATGGCAACACTGTTATTTGGGTGGTCGTTGATCGATTCTCCAAAATGGCACATTTCATCCCTCTTCCTGGTCTTCCTTCAGCGCCTCAGTTGGCTAAACAATTTTTTGTACACATTTTTCGTCTTCACGGGTTGCCTACGCAGATCGTCTCGGATAGAGGCGTCCAATTTGTGTCTAAATTCTGGAGGGCTCTCTGTAAACAACTCAAGATTAAATTAAATTTTTCTTCTGCATACCATCCTCAATCCAATGGACAAGTAGAAAGAATTAACCAGATCTTGGGTGACTATTTACGACATTTTGTTTCCTCCCGCCAGGATGACTGGGCAGATCTTCTACCTTGGGCCGAATTCTCGTATAATTTCAGAATCTCTGAATCTTCCTCCAAATCCCCGTTTTTCGTGGTGTACGGCCGTCACCCTCTTCCCCCCCTCCCTACCCCCTTGCCCTCTGGTCTGCCCGCTGTGGATGAAATTTCTCGTGATCTCTCCATCATATGGAGAGAGACCCAAAATTCTCTCTTACAGGCTTCTTCACGCATGAAGAGATTCGCGGATAAGAAAAGAAGAGCTCCTCCCATTTTTTCCCCTGGAGACAAGGTATGGCTCTCCGCCAAATATGTCCGCTTCCGTGTCCCTAGCTATAAGTTGGGACCACGCTATCTTGGTCCTTTCAAGATTTTGCGCCAGATTAATCCTGTCTCTTACAAACTTCTTCTTCCTCCTTCTCTTCGTATTCCTAATGCCTTTCATGTTTCTCTTCTTAAACCACTTATCATTAACCGTTTCTCCCCCAAATCTGTTCCCCCCACTCCTGTCTCCGGCTCCTCGGACATCTTCTCCGTCAAGGAAATTTTGGCATCTAAAAAGGTCAGAGGGAAAACCTTCTTTTTAGTGGATTGGGAGGGTTGTGGTCCTGAAGAGAGGTCCTGGGAACCTGAGGACAATATCCTGGACAAAAGTCTGGTCCTCAGGGTCTCAGGCTCCAAGAAGAGGGGGAGACCCAAGGGGGGGGGTACTGTTACGCCGAGCGCTCCGGGTCCCCGCTCCTCCCCGGAGCGCTCGCTACACTCCTCTCACTGCAGCGCTCCGGGCCCGGGGCGCTGCGATACCGCCTCTGGCCGGGATGCGATTCGCGATGCGGGTAGCGCCCGCTCGCGATGCGCACCCCGGCTCCCGTACCTGACTCGCTCTCCGTCAGTTCTGTCCCGGCGCGCGCGGCCCCGCTCCTTAGGGCGCGCGCGCGCCGGGTCTCTGCGATTTAAAGGGCCACTGCGCCGCTGATTGGCGCAGTGGTTCCAATTAGTGTTTACACCTGTGCACTTCCCTATATCACCTCACTTCCCCTTCACTCCCTCGCCGGATCTTGTTGCCTTAGTGCCAGTGAAAGCGTTTCCTTGTGTGTTCCTAGCCTGTGTTCCAGACCTCCTGCCGTTGCCCCTGACTACGATCCTTGCTGCCTGCCCCGACCTTCTGCTACGTCCGACCTTGCTTCTGTCTACTCCCTTGTACCGCGCCTATCTTCAGCAGCCAGAGAGGTTGAGCCGTTGCTAGGGGATACGACCTGGTCACTACCGCCGCAGCAAGACCATCCCGCTTTGCGGCGGGCTCTGGTGAAAACCAGTAGTGACTTAGAACCGATCCTCTAGCACGGTCCACGCCAATCCCTCTCTGGCACAGAGGATCCACTACCTGCCAGCCGGCATCGTGACAGTTGTGCTTCGACTCCATTACCCTGAGGCGAGAGATCGCATACTTCAAGCAGCTAGGAACGTATCTCCGCTACCGGGCATGCCGCCCTCTGTCCATTTGTATGCGGACTTAGCTCCCTCCACCTTGGAACGCCGCCGCAACATGCGACCTGTCACCCTGGCACTTCAAAAAGCTCAGGTCCGTTACAAATGGGGGTTCCCCTTTAGCCTGCAGTTTGTGCTTAACTCTTCCACTTACACTGTACGCACTCCGCAAGAGGCAATGGAGCTCCTCCGCAAAGAACGGGTCCCTTACGAGGACCCACCGCCGTTACCCAGGAGACAACCCCAGCTTAAAAGAATGTGGAACCGAGTAGATTCGTCACACAAGAGACATCGCACTCAATCCCAGAAACCGGGCTGACTTGATGCTGTGCGAGTATTTGGTTCCTGATTGCTCTGTTCATACCTGGGACATGAGGCCTTGTTTGATTCCCTGACTCCCATTACTCCTGATTACGCAAAGGAACTTTGCTGTTCTTCTCCTGTGGTTCCTGTTCTTCGAGGATTTACATCTACACTCGGAAGCCGGACAAGTTCGGGTCTGCCGGATTTCAGGTTCTTATTGTTGACTCTCTGTTCCTTGACTGTTTGTTTGAATATAGCCTCTTACTCTCGGATCCCAAGAGTTTTAGCCATTATGGCTGATATTCATTTTGTTCTCTCGGGGACTGTTGCTTGGTTTGGGGGGTGGGCAGGGGGTTAATTTACCTGTCTCAATGTTTTACTTAGTGACCATGATGTTCACCCTCATATCACTCTCGCTCCTATCACTATGGCGAGGCTGTTTGGCAGAGTGGATTATCATGTTGCCTCGCTTACCGGTATGTGATCGACCGACGGGGGAGAGCAGTGGAGGTGGTGTACCCCTGTCGGCGACTGCTGGTGCATGTTATATTTATGTTGAATTATTGTTTATCCTTTTTTCTATGTACTTACCTTTGAATTTGCCCTTTTCCCCTTCTCCTATTCCATACCCTTACCTGTTTTGTGACGTCAAGGTAACCATCCGCTCATCAATAACTATTAAGTCACTGGTTATACTATTTGACTGCCCCCTACTTGTAGAGGGTTTATTGCATCGTCTTAGTTCACACTCATCCGATTACACCCCATTCCCCTTCACTTAGTATGTGTAGAGTGCTCTCACATAATATTAGGGGATTCAACTCTCCAATTAAGCGCAAAAAAGCGTTTCTTGACTACCAGAGGCATCACCCGGAAATAATTTGTCTGCAGGAAACACACTTCACCCAGACCTCATTTCCTAAATATATCAACCCCCACTACTCTAGAGTTCATCTGTCCTCTTTTACTTCCAAATCCAGGGGTGTAGCTACTCTCCTACACAATTCCTTCCCCTTTATTCTCCACACAACACACACGGACCCGGAGGGTAGATTCCTGATACTGGAGGGCTCCTTACAGGAAACTAAACTCTGTATAGTGAATTTGTATGCTCCCAATGAGGACCCTCTGCAATTTCTGGTTCAGATGGTGGGTCGACTGGGCTCCCTCACCTTTGACCACTTGATATGGTGCGGTGATTTTAATTTGGTATACAACGGTGTCTTGGACCGCTCCAGCACTAGTTTATTCAGACGCACAGGCCCTCAGCAGAGGCTCCTCATTGGAACCTTACAATCACTTCACCTAGCTGACACTTGGAGGGAACATAACTTGGGAACGCGTGGATATACATACTACTCACCCGCACACAATCTTTACACTAGAATAGATTGGATCCTGGCTACCTCCGCCACTCTATCCTATTTACTTTACTCGAGACACATCCACTGTGCATGGTCGGACCACGACATAGTCTTTTCCCATTTTCAGTTTGCCACCAAATGCCTCACCCCCTTTTCATGGCGACTTAATGAGTCGCTTCTGACTCGTCCTACTGTCCGAGACCAGTTAGAGGAGGAAATCTCGACATACTTTTCTAACAACCTTTCTCCTGATTCCGATGTGGGATGGGTCTGGACTGCCCACAAAGCTGTCATTAGAGGGAAGCTTATTGCTTTAGCATCCAAACTTAAACGTGACAGACTCCAGGCCCAGACCACACTGGAAGCTCGATTGACCCGTTTAACTACGGCCCACCAGCTTAACCCCACTACATACTTATATAGAGCCATCCAAACGACTAGGCTACAGCTTGATACTATTTTATTGAATGCCACGGAAAAAGCCCTGAGGTGGACTAAAGCTACATACTACAAATGGGCCAACAAACCCGATAAACTACTTGCTTCCATGTTGAAGCAGAAACAAGAGTCTACTAAGGTGCATAGCATCCAAATGAGACCCGGTGTCACCACTTCCCATCCCTCACGGATCTACGACACCTTTCACTCTTTCTACACCTCTCTCTATTCTAAACGCTCTTCTCCTCCCTCTGTTGAGGAGGTGGATGCCTTTCTACACTCTATATCTCTACCTCATCTTTCTTCTAATGCTAGGGACTCTCTGAATGCTGCTATCACACTTGAGGAAGTGTCCGACGTTATCTCCGGCTTGAAACTAGGCAAAGCACCAGGCCCTGATGGTCTCTCTGCTATGTACTATAAAAAATTTAGTCCCCTACTTGCCCCACATATTACCAATTTATGTAATTCTATAATGTCCGGTACCCCTCTACCCCAAGAATTTTTGCAAGCATCAATTGTGGTTATCCCCAAGCCCCGCAGGGACCCCTTACTCCCCTCTAATTATCGTCCCATTTCTTTAATCAATCTAGACGCTAAAATATTTACTTCAATCTTGGCCAGGAGACTCAATAGACTTCTCCCTGACCTAGTGCATAACGATCAAGTAGGATTCATTCCGGGGAGGCAAGCACCTGACAACATCCGCAAGGTTCTCAATATTGTTCAATGGGCATCACAGACGGACACACCGCTAGCGCTCTTAGGGCTGGATATAGAAAAGGCGTTTGATTCTGTCTCTTGGGACTATATGTTTGGAGTCTTGAAAGCTATGAGATTTGCGGGTCCTTTTGTGGAGGCCTTGCGGATGTTGTACTCTTCTCCCCTGGCATACCTTAAACTTCCCTCTACATCCCCATCTCCAATTCCCATACAAAGGGGTACTCGTCAGGGATGTCCATTGTCCCCAGCGTTATTTGCTTTGATCATGGAGCCCCTGGCGAACCTCATACGTCACCACCCGGACATTAAGGGGGCGCGGATTGGGAACTCGGAATACAAAGTTAACTTGTTCGCAGATGACTTATTACTTACTATCACGAATCCCATTATTTCCATCCCCAACCTTTTTCCCCTATTAGACAAATTTGCAACTATCTCAGGCCTGGTGGTTAATAGAACCAAGTCGGAGGTTATGCTATGTAACACTCCCTCAGGTATTCGGACACTTCTCTCCTCTAACTTCCCTCTCAAAATTCTTACATCTCATCTACCATATCTTGGCATCTCTCTCCCTACTTCTCTATCTGCTCTATATAGGCTTAATTACCTACCTTTGTACAGATCGATCAGAGCAGACCTCGCCAGATGGAATCTACCACACATATCGTGGCTGGGCCGCTTACATTCTATAAAAATGGTAGTCCTGCCAAAGCTTCTCTATTTGTTTCGGACTCTCCCGATCCCGATACGTGTGGCTGATCTGAAATTGGTACAGGCTGAGGTCTTCAAATTCCTCTGGAGAGGTCTCCATCCACGCATTTCTAGATCCATTATGTTTTACCACAAACGCCTAGGGGGTCTCTCAGTTCCCAACTTCACCTTATACTACAAGGCAGCACGGCTCTCCCAGCTGTTGCTGTGCAATGCTACCTCCTCCTCCCCTAGGTGGGTACAGTTGGAGAATGAATTACTACATCCATACACCCTCTCATCCCTGATGTGGCAATCGGGTCCGATCATGGCACATGTACCTGTAAAGGCTTCTATTTCTTTATACTCTTTACTATTGTGGAGGGCGGTCAGGTTTAAGCTCTTGCTTCAATCACAAATATCCCCTGTAGTATCCATCCTAGCGAACCCATATTTCCCACCTGGAGTTAATACTCCTGAATTCGCATGGTGGAAAGATAATAATCTTACACTACTCAACCACTTTTTGGTGGCTAACAAACTCATGTCCTCGGAAATGTTTATATCCCGCTTCCACCCTCCTCCCTCAGAACACTTTAGAATGACGCAAGTTTTCTCCTTTTTACGCCTCATATCTCCCCCTCATATGATACATAACCCCACCTCATATGAATTGACAGCGTTGTACTCACCTATGAGAACAGGCTCACTCTCCCTGATCTACTCTTCCTTAAACCGACCACCACCTGACGGTAAACTGCCTTTCATGACAAAGTGGGAGGAGGACATTGGGGAATCACTCACTACTCAAGAGTGGCACTCCTGCTGTGAGACTCTCAATAGGGGGAGTTGGCAAGTCTCTCTGGTGGAAACCTCACTCAAACTATTGCATAGGACTTACTACGTTCCCGCTAGACTGAATGCCATCTACCCGTAAGTCTCCCCATTGTGTTTCAGGGGATGTGGAGAGAGGGGATCCATGTACCATATATGGTGGTCTTGTCCACACGTCGCCCTCATATGGCAACAGGTGGTTGATCTTATTTCAAAAATCACGGATAGGGAATGCCCCCTATGTCCCAAGATATGTCTTTTAGGTTCAAAACCGGCGGGCTTTAATAATCCCACATTTCGCTTGGCACAACTCATACTTCTTGCAGCGCGAATCCATATTGCAGCACAGTGGCGCTCTATGACCCTATCTCTTAATATGATCATCACCAGGATCAATAACATACTCCTCTCGGAAAAATTGAACGCTATCAGAGCTGATACTATGGATAGCTTCCTAAAGGTCTGGGACCCTTGGATCTCCTCTTCTCACGCTCCTGACATTTCTTATTATTTAACGATATAATAGTCAGATGCTTACCTGCTGTTCTACTGTCCATATTGTTTGACTCGTGAAGTGTGAACCCTGACTGGCTTACCTGGATAACCCTTGACGTCTCTGTATTCCCACCCCTATCCTACCCTGTTTCCCTTGTACATTTTCATGTTAGCGAATGTCGGCCTTCTCTCTTCCATTCATACTGCTGGATTGAGGAAGGATCGCATTGACTACATTGTATTACATGATGTGTTATAGTTGTTGGCAATCATAGCCCTTTATACGATTGTTGATATTGTATTGTCTTTTTATCCATTGCTACCAATAAATTTCTCATTTTGACACTAAATCCACTCGGAAATGCATTTTTGTCTGTGGAGGCGGCACATTTTGAGCGTTCCTGCTGTCTGCAGAATGTCCGCTTGGTAATTTTTCGTCCAGATATTCTGCCGTGTTAACGTAACCTAAGGGTATGTTCATACTGACAAAAAGGATGAAGAAAATTCCCTCCATGAGATTTCGGAGCAGAAATCCTGCTAAAATTAAGCAGAATTTAATACTGTCTGTTTAGTATATAGACAACGCGTTTCGCAAGGATTCCCTCACTCCGCCAGATCATTGATTACCTGAGGAATTGAGAAAATTCTTGCGAAACACATTGGGGGAGATTTACAAAAACCAGTGCAGAGAAAAAGTTGCCCAGTTGCCCATAGCAACCAATCAGATCGCTTCTTTCATTATTGAAAAGGCCTCTGAAAATGAATGGAGCGATCTGATTGGTTGCTATGGGCAACTCAGCTACGTTTCCTCTGGACGGGTTTTGATAAATCTCCCCCGTTGTCTATAAACTAAATAAACTGTATTTTGTTCATCTGTAGCCTAAAGCCGGGTTCACACTACAGAATTTCCAGCCGGAAAATCCAGCCGGAGATTCCGAGTGTGGCCGACTGAAAAAGTAGGCGCAAGGACCGGGTAGACATTGCTATCCCCATAGATGGCAATGACCGTGGAGCAGAAATCCACCAGAACATTGAACAAGTTCAATGTTCTGGTGGAATTTTTCAAGCAAATTTTCTGGTTCGAAAAACCGCCTCAAAAACTCTGCTCTGAATTCCGCTCGGAACGGAATTTCCGGTCCGAAATTGGGTAGTGTGAACCTGGCTTAAGTCCAATCATCTGTTATTACTTTGCCTCTCCAGCACCATTCTTTTCATCCATATTTTGAGTGTTTCCACACAAGCACTCACCGTTCCTGGAGGTTGTGTTTATTTTGGTGTCACCAAACGCCCCTGCAATCAAGTTCGCACCCCCAACTACATACCTCTGTCTATGCATGTATGGTGGTTCCCATGTTGTGAGTCCAAAACTACTGAAAAGGTTGGCTCACTGTGGTGCAAGGTATGAAATGTAGTCTCCTTACTCGCTCAGCAGTGGTCTTGTGACTATATACCAGTAAGAACATATCAAGTGTAACCGTTGTGACCTGGTAGACAGGCAGCAATGACTCCGGTCATAGGCTGACGTATTCTTCAGAGAGATCCTTGCCCAGCCTTCTTCTCTCTGACCTACATAAAGTTCCTTAATCTCCCTCTTGGAGATTAAGAAACCTGTAGAACGTTTATCCTCATGGCGTGGCCACATTTTTTAAAATAAAATAACTTTATTAGCAATTAATTGTCAACCACATTTACAAACAACACAAATAATATATTCACCATACATAGCATGACAGCACAATAAACAGCACAGGTTCCCTACGCTATACATCAAACTACACGCTACACTAACACTGCTGTATACATTATCAAAACATTATGAAAACAAACAATGTCAAACAACAAGGCATAGGGGATCATGACAGGAGAAGGGGGTTGGGAAAAAGGGATAGGGAGGGGAGATCTCATGACTAACAGAATTTTGGAGATGTTGCTCTGGGAAAGATCATGCCTAAACTGGTTCTAACAGGTTTGGGTCTACCCCTTTTCCTGGGATAGAGAGTTTAGGCTAGGGATTTCTTCTGCAACTATTGGCTAGGAGTTTTACGTGACCAAAGCATCATTCTTCTGTGTACAGTAAATGCAGTTTTGTTAGCTCGATGTATGGAATAAACTTGGTGAAATGCACATAAATACATTTGCAATAACTCTCCAGGACCTTATACACATTGATACATTCAGAAAACCTTTTGTCTCTCAGCCACGAGACAACTTTCTTAGGATGGTATCTGGACTATTGGTCCTGGGACATGACAGTATCACTAGACAAGCAGCCATACATGTTCTAGACATCCATAGCTGTGGCATGTAATGGGTATCACTATACAAGCGGCCATACATGTTCTGGACATCCATGACTGTAGCATATAATGGGTGTGACTAGACAAGCAGCCATACATGTCTGGACATCCATGACTGTAGCATGTAATGGATATCACTAGACAAGCGGCAATACATGTTCTAGACATCCATAGCTGTAGCATGTAATGGATATCACTGGATAAGCGGCCATACATGTTCTGGACATCCATAGCTGTAGCATGTAATGGGTATCACTAGACAAGCGGCCATACATGTTCTGGACATCTATGACTGTAGCATGTAATGGATATCACTAAACAAGCGGCCATACATGTTCTGGACATCCATGACTAGTAGCACGTCATGGGTATCACTGTAAAAGCGGCCATACATGTTCTGGACATCCATGACTGTAGCATGTAATGGGTATCACTGGACAAGCGGCCATACATGTTCTGGACATCCATGACTAGTAGCACGTCATGAGTATCACTGGACAAGCGGCCATACATGTTCTGGACATCCATGACTGTAGCATGTAATGGGTATCAATAAACAAATGGCCATAGATGTTCTGGACATCCATGACTGTAGCACGTAATGGGTATCAATAAACAAATGGCCATACATGTTCTGGACATCCATGACTGTAGCATGTAATGGGTATCACTGGAGAAATGGCCATACATGTTCTGGACATCAATGACTTTAGCACGTAATGGGTATCACTGGATAAGGGGCCATACATGTTCTGGGCATCCATGACTGTAGCATGTAATGGGTATCACTGGATAATCGGCCATACATATTCTGGACATCCATGACTGTAGCATGTAATGGGTATCACTAGATAAGATAGCAGCACTCACCAAAAAAGGGAAAATTCTTCTTTATTAGATCAAATATTACCATACATACATGGGGGAGACAAACAATAAAAGAGGTGTACAGCTGAATAGGAGGAAACCGCCGTTTCACGCTTCTTAGTGCTTCATCGGGCCTCTTCGAGGCCCGATGAAGCACTAAGAAGTGTAAAATGGCTGATGAGGCCCGATAAAGCACTTAGAAGTGTGAAACAGCTGTTGCTTCCTATTCAGCTGTACACCCCTTTTATTGTTTGTCTCTTTTCTACAGTTTAACCCTTATCCAAATCCATTCCAGGGAATCCACGTCTCTCTAGGTAGGCTACCCTTCAGCTGCCCAGGGCAATAAAAGAGAAAACACTCCCCATAAGGCCAAAAATTTGATTCTTCCACTATAATCATGATTCATTTGTGAGCATTCATCATGAATGTAACTCAGTGTTAACAAAGGTGAGTACCGGCCATTAAACTATCGTTCATCATCTATTGCGATACCGGAGAAATAAGCGGCCATACATGTCCTGGACATCAATGACTGTAGCATGTAATGGGTATCACTAGATAAGATAGTGGCACTCACCATAGAGGGCAAATTCTTCTTCTTTATTAGATCAAATGCCCACATACATGATGACAGGGGGGAGATGAACAATAAAAGAGGTGTACAGCTGAATAGGAAGCAACAGCCGTTTCACACTTCTTAGTGCTTCATCGGGCCTCTAAGAGGCCCGATGAAGCACTGAGAGGCGTGAAACGGCTGATGAAGCCCGATGAAGCACTAGGAAGTGCAAAATGGCTGTTGAGGCCCGATAAAGCACTAAGAGGTGCGAAACGGCTGATGAAGCCCGATGAAGCACTAAGAGGCGTGAAACGGCTGATGAGGCCCGATGAAGCACTAGGAAGTGTAAAATGGCTGATGAGGCCCGATAAAGCACTAAGAAGTGTGAAAGGGCTGATGAGGCCCGATAAAGCACTAGGGAGTGTGAAATGGCTGATGAGGCCCGATAAAGCACTAAGAAGTGTGAAACAGCTGTTGCCTCCTATTCAAATGTATTCAGATGTTCGTCCCTTTTCTACAGTTTAACCCTTATCCAAACCCATTCCAATCCAGGGAATCCACATCTCTCCAGGTAGGCCACCCATCAGCTGCCCAGGGTCGGAGAAATAAGCGGCCATAAAGGTTTAGCCAAGGATCTTCGTCTATTAATGAAGTCCTTTGTAACCAGACCCCGATGGACCAGCAGATGGAATAAGTGACCGTGTAACATGAGAAAGAAGCCTCGAGAGAGAGAGAGAGAGAGAGAGAGAGAGTGGATCTGGGGCTGGAGGATAAGGCTCGGGTCGGAGAGCAGTAGGACATGGAACGGCCATTAGTCACATTGGGATCTGGAGGGGTCGCCGCTCCTGGGAGGTCACAGACAAATGATCCTGAGAGTTCTGTACAAGCAGAAAATGCTTCATTATTGCAGAAATGATTTCCTCTCCATCTGCTGAGCAGCTTATTACGTGCGGCTGAACGCGAAGCTTCTATCGTCCTCAGCTGCTTCTCCTTCACCTTTGTACATTGGAAGAATGAGACAATTTCCTCGGAAAATGTTCCTTCTATCTAGCTGCTCTGCTCATGCACTAAATAACACTCCTGCCATGCTGAATAACACTCCTGCCACGCTGAGGTCAGCCTGCCGCATGATTGTCTATGAATATTGTTCTGCAGGCCATAATCATCCACAATTCTACCACTATCTGCACTTTTTAAACTTCTTTGAACTATGACGAGAGATATTCCGGCTAAAGATAGAGAATTCTTTGTGCTCTCCCCGTATAACTATCCATTCGATGTAGCAGAGCTGACTTTGTCATTGATCTGTTTGTTCTGCGCGTTGTGAAGTGAATGTAATAAATCCGCATCTTATGGAACAGATCTCAGGCGCCATCGTGTTACATAATGGATTCAGCTCAGATCTATCTGTAGGTCTCCGTGTAGTCGTGTGCACTGATCCATGAAATGTACAGAAATATTATTCTGCTGTCACAGGACACCTGGTGGGCGTCTGTCACCGAGGAACGAAGCCCCAGGGGAACCTTGTACAGTCACATCACATAGAACTCATATCACATAGGACTCATATCACATAGAACTCATATCACATAGAACTCATATCACATAGGACTCATATCACATAGGACTCACATCACATAGAACTCATATCACATAGGACTCATATAACACAGACTACATATCACATAGGACTCATATCACATAGGACTCATATCACATAGGACTCATATCACATAGGCCTCATATCACATAGGACTCACATCACATAGGACTCATATCACATAGAACTCATATCACATAGGACTCATATCACATAGAACTCATATCACATAGAACTCTTATCACATAGGACTCATATCACATAGAACTCATATCACATAGGACTCATATCACATAGGACTCATATCACATAGGACTCATATCACATAGAACTCTTATCACATAGAACTCATATCACATAGGACTCATATCACATAGAACTCATATCACATAGGACTCATATAACACAGACTACATATCACATAGGACTCATATCACATAGGACTCATATCACATAGAACTCATATCACATAGGACTCATATCACATAGGACTCATATCACATAGGACTCACATCACATAGAACTCATATCACATAGGACTCATATAACACAGACTACATATCACATAGGACTCATATCACATAGGACTCATATCACATAGAACTCATATCACATAGGACTCATATCACATAGGACTCATATCACATAGAACTCTTATCACATAGGACTCATATCACATAGAACTCATATCACATAGGACTCATATCACATAGGACTCATATCACATAGAACTCTTATCACATAGGACTCATATCACATAGGACTCATATAACACAGACTACATATCACATAGGACTCATATCACATAGGACTCATATCACATAGGACTCATATCACATAGGCCTCATATCACATAGAACTCATATCACATAGGACTCATATCACATAGAACTCATATCACATAGGACTCATATCACATAGGACTCACATCACATAGAACTCATACCACATAGGACTCATATAACACAGACTACATATCACATAGGACTCATATCACATAGGACTCATATCACATAGGACTCATATCACATAAAACTCATATCACATAGGACTCATATCACATAGGACTCACATCACATAGAACTCATACCACATAGGACTCATATAACACAGACTACATATCACATAGGACTCATATCACATAGGACTCATATCACATAGAACTCATATCACATAGAACTCATAGCACATAGGACTCATATCACATAGGACTCATCACATAGGCTTCATATCACATAGGACTCATATCACATAGGACTCATATCACATAGGACTCACATCACATAGGACTCACATCACATAGGACTCATATCACATAGGACTCATATCACATAGGCTTCATATCACATAGGCTTCATATCACATAGGACTCATATCACATAGGATGCATATCACGTAGGACGCATATCACGTAGAACTCATATCACATAGGCTTCATATCACATAGGACTCATATCACATAGGACTCATATCACATAGGACTCATATCACATAGGCTTCATATCACATAGGCTTCATATCACATAGGACTCATATCACATAGGATGCATATCACGTAGGACGCATATCACGTAGAACTCATATCACATAGGCTTCATATCACATAGGACTCATATCACATAGGACTCATATCACATAGGACTCACATCACATAGGACTCATATCACATAGGCTTCATATCTGCTGTCAGAGATTCCGTAGTGGGAACATACTGTTATTCCTTATAGAGTATAAGCTCCTATGGTCAGGACTCTTACTCCTCCTCCTGTCTCTCCTCTTATTCCTTGTAGAGTGTAAGCTCCTATGGTCAGGACTCTTACTCCTCCTCCTCCTGTATGTCCTCTTATTCCTTATAGAGTGTAAGCTCCTATGGTCAGGACTCTTCTCCTCCTGTATCTCCTCTTATTCCTTATAGAGTGTAAGCTCCTATGGTCAGGACTCTTACTCCTCCTCCTCCTGTCTCTCCTCTTATTCCTTATAGAGTGTAAGCTCCTATGGTCAGGACTCTTACTCCTCCTCCTGTCTCTCCTCTTATTCCTTATAGAGTGTAAGCTTCTATGGCCAGGACTCTTACTCCTCCTCCTATATCTCCTCTTATTCCTTATAGAGTGTAAGCTCCTATGGTCAGGACTCTTACTCCTCCTCCTATATCTCCTCTTATTCCTTATAGAGTGTAAGCTCCTATGGTCAGGACTCTTACTCCTCCTCCTATATCTCCTCTTATTCCTTATAGAGTGTAAGCTTCTATGGCCAGGACTCTTACTCCTCCTCCTATATCTCCTCTTATTCCTTATAGAGTGTAAGCTCCTATGGTCAGGACTCTTACTCCTCCTCCTGTATCTCCTCTTATTCCTTACAGAGTGTAAGCTCCTATGGTCAGGACTCTTACTCCTACTCCTCCTGTATCTCCTCTTATTCCTTATAGAGTGTAAGCTCCTATGGTCAGGACTCTTACTCCTCCTCCTCCTGTATCTCCTCTTATTCCTTATAGAGTGTAAGCTCCTATGGTCAGGACTCTTACTCCTCCTCCTGTATCTCCTCTTATTCCTTATAGAGTGTAAGCTCCTATGGTCAGGACTCTTACTCCTCCTCCTGTATCTCCTCTTATTCCTTATAGAGTGTAAGCTCCTATGGTCAGGACTCTTACTCCTACTCCTCCTGTATCTCCTCTTATTCCTTATAGAGTGTAAGCTCCTATGGTCAGGACTCTTACTCCTCCTCCTGTATCTCCTCTTATTCCTTATAGAGTGCAAGCTCCTATGGTCAGGACTCTTACTCCTCCTCGTCTTGTATCTCCTCTTATTCCTTATAGAGTGTAAGCTCCTATGGTCAGGACTCTTACTCCTCCTCTTGTATCTCCCCTTATTCCTTATAGAGTGTAAGCTCCTATGGTCAGGACTCCTCCTCCTCCTATATCTCCTCTTATTCCTTATAGAGTGCAAGCTCCTATGGTCAGGACTCTTACTCCTCCTCCTGTATCTCCTCTTATTCCTTATAGAGTGTAAGCTCCTATGGTCAGGACTCTTACTCCTCCTCCTGTCTCTCCTCTTATTCCTTATAGAGTGTAAGCTCCTATGGTCAGGACTCTTACTCCTCCTCTTGTATCTCCTCTTATTCCTTATAGAGTGTAAGCTCCTATGGTCAGGACTCTTATTCCTCCTCCTGTATCTCCTCTTATTCCTTATAGAGTGTAAGCTCCTATGGTCAGGACTCTTACTCCTCCTCCTGTATCTCCTCTTATTCCTTATAGAGTGTAAGCTCCTATGGTCAGGACTCTTACTCCTCCTCCTGTATCTCCTCTTATTCCTTATAGAGTGTAAGCTCCTATGGTCAGGACTCTTACTCCTCCTATAGCTCCTCTTATTCCTTATAGAGTGTAAGCTCCTATGGTCAGGACTCTTACTCCTCCTCCTGTATCTCCTCTTATTTCTTATAGAGTGTAAGCTCCTATGGTCAGGAGTCTTACTCCTCCTCCTGTATCTCCTCTTATTCCTTATAGAGTGTAAGCTCCTATGGTCAGGACTCTTACTCCTCCTCCTCCCGTATCTCCTCTTATTCCTTATAGAATGGAAGCTCCTATGGTCAGGGCTCCACCTTTCTGATGCTGCAGCATCTCCCTTACTCTGAAGGTGAAGCCTCGTCTCGGGCAGCATTACGTCTTTGGTTTTGTGGTTATTTTCTCGGTGTCTATGACTTGTGCAGCAATCACTAGAATCTCATCTGTGTATAGATTTTCTGATTGAGTTTCATTGTGCGCGGAGCTGTGAGCGAATAATGACTTCTCATCCTTACATCAATTTTGCTGTTTAATTGTCTTGATCAAATGAGTCAAAACAACACTTAAATCTCCAGGGTGGAAAGTGTCGGCTGAAGGAAATAGTCGGAGTGTGGAGTCGGTAAGCTGAGATACCAGGGGTGAGGCTGCCCAACCAAACTTGACCGAAACAAAATAAGGTATTTTAGTGTGGTAGAGGGTGTGATGCAAAGGGCAGGTGGAATTACGCTAGGGGCAGATGGCATTAACTCCTTGTATTTGTGACGCCAGGGTGTGGTTTATCCTCAATACCACCCGAAGGTATACCGGTTGATCCTGGGCTAGGCACGGGAGAAATAATGGCTCCGACGCCAAGTTACGGACAATGGTAGCTTTACTGAGGGTAGAGAGATGGTAAAGTCTATACAGTTCAGCCAGGGCCCAAGGAGGTGACCAGTGACGCAGAGACCTTAAGGGCTTGTAGTAGGACTGGACAATTGAATGCAGACCACGCTGACTTGACAGATGACAGGGACTGACTTGACTCATAAAGCTGTGACTTGAATTGATGGTGCCTGCAGGACTGGACTTTGAGGCCTCCAACACTCTGGACACACACACTAGGCACGACTGCACTGGACCTCAGCAGGAAGAGAGAGAAGCTCCACCCTGGGCTTATATGGGGGAGACTAGCAGGGAGCCCATAGGTCACTCTTGGGATCACTTGGTCAGTGATACCTCCTGGGTAACAATCACGTGACTTAACTCTTGAAGATACAACACATTCTACAATACAATACACTGCAGAACATATGTACAGGGGGAAACAGGTGCAACATCTACCGTACTGGGCCACCACAAACACCCCCTCTTAAATACAGTCGTCTTCAATGCCAAGTCCTGGAGGGAGGAGGACTTAAGTGTCCACTGGGGCCTAATGACAGTTCCTGGGGCATTATGCAAAATGTCCTTCACAAGTCTGGTTATAGGACAAGGTAGAAATGAGTCGATGTAGCACTGTAAATGTCCATACACGCTCTTTGATTTGGTAAACATGTGGGATTAACAAGCTTTGTAACTGCTCTAGAAACACATTTTAGACCATAATACACACAAGTTTGCAGATTTGCAGAAGAGAGGCATGCAAGGCATCTAACACTTCAGTGAAACCATTCTTCATAATGTTCATCCCCAATATAAACTCAGCAGACCCCTTATCTGTCACATTAGTTACAACCACTCCCTGCCCGGTAAGTACATGCTCTCCCAACTGAATGGTTGGCTCCCAGTATCCATGTCTGGGGACTGGTTGCCCATTACCCGCAACTACTCGGAAGTTAACATCATCAGGCTCACACAATAAACTAGCATCCCAATGCACTAGTGACCCTGTATCTATCAACGCATCCAACGATACACCCTCTACAATAACTTTTACATGAGGGCAGGAGGCGACATAAAGTGAGAGTCCTGACTTAGGTCGTTCGGGGATTGGACCTGATGACTGTTTTTCTGAGGGCCGGTCGGCAACCTATGGGGAAATCCGTTTAAATCCCAGCACTACATTTTCCAATGTCTTTATTTGTTACAGTAAGTGCAAAAGGGTCTTTGATTCCCCAAGGGTCTATTGGACGGAGGATTGTGGTAATTGAAATTGCGGGGAGCAGGAGCAGGTTTTCTAGGCAGGGGCGGTTCACGGTCAGGTCAGTTGTTCAATGTCCTGCCTAATAATCTGAGGCTGCAGCGTCTGGCAAAGTAGAGGACAATGGGGCGGGGGCTGGTGACGCTGGTGGAATAGATCTGGCTACCGCTCCTAGTGGTTCTGACATCTTGTTGAGTTTTGAGTGTGCTGTCACTTTAAGAAAATTTAAGGTGCTTTCCCCTTTAAGATGATTGCTGAAGTGCTGCAGCGGCTTGGGCTTGACTGATCATGGTATTGTAATTGATGCTCCCCCTCTATTTTTCAGGCACCCGGTTGAATTCCATCTTGCGACCAGACTTGCATGTAGTAATGGGTTAATGCCAGCAGGTACTGACACCGAAGACTTAATACTGACAATCACTGGTGTTTGCAGAGTCTGCGCTGCAGTGGGTGCTTGACGGATAGCGTCAGAGCCGGTCGCAGCAACCGGAACCTCCAATATGGCTGCGCCCAGGGAACTTCCTGTTTTGGTCCAGTCGGCAAAATCTTCCCCTGTGCAACAGTGCAAAGACTCTGACACCAAGTTACGGACAACGGTAACGTTACTGAGTGTAGACAGATGGTAAAGTCTATACAGTTCAGCCAGGGCCCACGGAGGTGACCAGTGACGCAGAGACCTTAAGGGATTGCTGGGACTTGTAGTAGGACTGGACAATTGAATGCAGACCACGCTGACTTGACAGATGACAGGGACTGACTTGGCTCATAAAGCTGTGACTTTATCTTACTTGACTTGATGGCGGCTGCAGGACTGGACTTTGAGGTCTCCAACACTCTGGACACACACACTAGACAAGACTGCACTGGACCTCAGCAGAAGAGAGAGAAGCTCCACCCAGGGGTTATATGGGGGAGACTAGCAGGGAGCCCATAGGTCACTCTTGGGATCACCTGGTCACTGGTACCTCCTGGGTAACAATCACATGACATAACTCTTAAAGATACAACACACTTTATAATACAATACACTGCAGAACATATGTACAGGGGGGGAAACAGGTGCAAGGGGTCCAGGGGACACTGAAGGATGCTGCCTGACAGGACAGCAAGGGTACGGGGTAACATCTCTCATACTGGGCCACCACAAGCTAAGTCGTCCTTCTGTGCTGGGCCAGGAAGAATTGGTGGGTTGAGAAGAATCCCCGGGGCCGGGAAGATAATCCTGGGGTCGGGAACATAGTCTGAGGGTCTGCCAGGAACATAGTGCGGGGGGGCCGGCGGGAACATAGTCCGGGGGCCAGCGCACCATCCTCTGCATTTATCCCCTTTCCGGCGTTTGCGCCTGTGACTCACTCATGACACCGTAGGGGGACGCTGTATGCGCAGTCCGCACATACACGCAATGCACACGCAGGCTTCCCTTCCCCTCTGCGCCGCCGTGATTCACAGGCACGCAGGCCCGGGGCGGGAGATTTAAAAAAAATGGACCTGCTGGAGCCGACGGAACCCCTGGCAGCTCTCAACAGAACACGGGGGTTCCGGGGAACCTGAGTTGGGAATCACTGTCAGGCAGCCTCCCTGCAGTGTCCCCTGGGCCCCCTCCACCTGTTCCCCTTGTATATAAAAGTGTTCTCTTTAAAAACCGTTGACATGTGATTAACCAGTGTCATGTGATTGTAATCCAGTGAGGTATCAGTGACCATGTGACCTTAGGGTGACCTATGGGACCCCTCCTAGCCTCCCCCATATAAGCCCTGGGAGGAGCTCGCTCGCTCTCTTGATTTCCAGTTAAGTCTTTGCTGAGGTCCAGTGCAGTCAGGTCCTGAGAGTGTCTGGAGTCCAGAGGAGACCACAAGGGAACCACACAGCCACAAGTCTAGAAGTCCACAACCCCCAGGTCCCAGTCAGAGCCAGGTAAGCAACAAACGGGGTATAGTCAGTCTCAGTCAAGTCAGTCAAAGTCAACCTGTCTTCAGTCAGCGTGGCCTGCATCAAAATGATCCCAGTCCACTGCAAATCCCAGTTACCCCTTAGGTCTCTGAAGTCACTGGTCACCTCCTTGGGCCTGGCTAAGCTGTATAGACTGTTACATCTGTCTGACTCAATAAAGCTACCATTGTTCCTGTCACGATGCCGGCTGGCAGGTAGTGGATCCTCTGTGCCAGAGAGGGATTGGCGTGGACCGTGCTAGTGGATCGGTTCTAAGTCACTACTGGTTTTCACCAGAGCCCGCCGCAAAGCGGGATGGTCTTGCTGCGGCGGTAGTGACCAGGTCGTATCCACTAGCAACGGCTCAACCTCTCTGACTGCTGAAGATAGGCGCGGTACAAGGGAGTAGACAGAAGCAAGGTCGGACGTAGCAGAAGGTCGGGGCAGGCAGCAAGGATCGTAGTCAGGGGCAACGGCAGGAGGTCTGGAACACAGGCTAGGAACACACAAGGAAACGCTTTCACTGGCACAATGGCAACAAGATCCGGCGAGGGAGTGCAGGGGGAGTGAGGTATAAATAAGGAGTGCACAGGTGAACATACTAATTGGAACCACTGCGCCAATCAGCGGCGCAGTGGCCCTTTAAATCGCAAAGACCCGGCGCGCGCGCGCCCTAGGGAGCGGGGCCGCGCGCGCCGGGACAGGACCGACGGAGAGCGAGTCAGGTACGGGAGCCGGGGTGCGCATCGCGAGCGGGCGCCACCCGCATCGCGAATCGCATCCCGGCTGGAGGCGGTATCGCAGCGCCCCGGGTCAGTGGATCTGACCGGAGCGCTGCAGTGAGGAGAGTGTAGCAAGCGCTCCGGGGAGGAGCGGGGACCCGGAGCGCTCGGCGTAACAGTTCCGTAACTTGGCGTCGGAGTAATTATTGCCCCCGTGCCTAGCCCAGGATCCAATGGTATACCTTCGGGTGGTATTGAGGATAAACCACACCCTGGCATCACGTACACAAGGGGTTAATGGCATCTGCCCTTAGGGCCATTCCATCTGCCCTCATCACACCTTCTACCACATATATATCTGGGAGGAGTCAGCTTAGGGTCAGTTTAGTGCATGCTGAGAGTGTCTGGTATTCCTGAGGGAGACCAAGGCCTAGTCACGCAGCCACTATCCGAGTCCTAGTCACAGCCTGGTAAGCGGAGAAGTAAGGGGAGAAGTCTAGTCAGCATAGTCAAGTCTGTCAAGTCTAAAGTCAGCCTGGGTTGCATAATTGAGTCCAAGTCCACTACATGTCCCAGCGAGCCAACAAGCCTCCTGAAGTACACTGGTCATCTTCTTGGGCCTGAACTGAGCTGTAAAGACTTTAACATCTGTCTGCCTCAGTAAAGCTGCCGTTGTTCCGTAACTTTGCATCGGAATGATTATTTGCCCCGCGCCTGGCCCAGGAATCGGCGGCCATACCTCGGGTGGTGTAGAGGATAACCACTGGCTGGCATCACAAACACTAAGGGTTAATATCACCTGCCCTAAGGGCTAACAACATTTGCCCTTTCCAACACCCTCTCCCACACATAGGCCACATACCTTTAATCTAGGGTCAATCTGTCCTCAATCAAGGCATTTACTGCTCCTGCTCCTGTAATGCAAATCTGTATGAGTCCATTGCTCCAAGTATATTTAATACACTGAGGTATTACAGAGTGCAAAGAGTTAGCATTCTTGCATATACTATATATAGAACAATAATGCTTTGGTCACATGATCCTCCTAGCCGGGAGAAAGTTCTTAGTCCAACCTCTCTATCCTGGGAGTAGGGGTGGAACTAAAAATGTTAGAATCAGTTACCGTATGTTTCGCCGTATAAGACACACTTTTTCTTCCCCAAAACTGGGGGGAAAAAGTCGGTGCGTCTTATACGGCGAATACACCCCTATCGCGGCGGTCCCTGCGGCCATCAACGGCCGGGACACGCGGCTAATACAGGACATCACCGATCGCGGTGATGCCCTGTATTCACCCTTCAGACGCAGCGATCAAAGCTGACCACCGCGTCTGAGGGGAAAGTGACACTAACCCGGCTGTCGAGCTGTTCGGGACCGCCGCGATTTCAGCTGAATGACTGAATAGCCGGGTTAGTGCTTACAGGACACCGGGGGGGACCTTACCTGTCTCCTCGGTGTCTTCTCCGTTCAGGGATCCCCCGTATGGCCGGTGCTCTCCTTCCTCGTCATCACGTCGTCGCGTAAGTGCGTCGGCGTGCGTAACGACGTGATGGCGGCGACGGAGAGCGAGGATACCCGGCCGGTAGCAGAGACGTTCCAGAGCGACGGGGACACGGCGTAAAGCGATGGAGCGACATCCAGGGCAGCGGTGACGGGTCCGGAGCGGTGGGGACACGTGAGTATTACCTCCTCCTGCAGTGGTCTTCAATCTGCGGTCCTCCAGATGTTGCAAAACTACAACTCCCAGCATGCTGGGAGTTGTAGTTTTGCAACATCTGGAGGTCTGCACGTTGAAGACCACTATTGGGTTCAAAATCTTTATTTTTTAAGATTTTGCACCTATAAATTGGGTGCGTCTTATACGCCGGTGCGTCCTATAGGGCGAAAAATACGGTAGTTAGTTGAGGCCTGGTCTCAGTCAGGGCCATGTTTCTATATCCTACCTACACGTAGGCCACAAATCTTTACTCTAGAGTCAGTCTGTGTACAATGGGATCTAGTCAGAGCTTTGTTTGATGTGGTTCTATATTTCCAACCAGGGTGCCTCCAGCTGTTGCAAAACTACAACTCCCAGCATGCCCAGACAGCCAGATATTACCCATTTGTACATAAAGCAAACCTTCAGACCTGTGTTTCCCAACCAGTGTGCCTCCAGCTGTTGCAAAACTACAACTCCCAGCATGTTGGGAGTTGTAGTTTTGCAACAGCTGGAGGCGCACTGGTTGAAAAACGCTGCTCTACGGGGGTCCTAAGGACCTTCTGCTTTGACTCTTGGATTGTCGCTGACCAGAATGGTTGAGTTTTGATGTCCATGTATCTCAATCATTCTTTAAAGGGGTACTCCACTGGAAAACATTTTTGTTTAAATCAACAGTGGTGCCAGAAAGTTAAACAGATTTGTAAATTACTTCTATTAAAAATTCTTAATCCTTCCAGTACTTATCAGCCGCAGTTATGATCCGCAGGAAGTTCTTTTCTTTTTGAATTTACTTTCTGTCTGAACACAGTGCTCTCTGCTGACACCTCTGTCCATTTTAGGAACTGTCCAGAGTAGGCGCATATCCCCATAGGAAACCTCTCCTGCTCTGGACAGGGGTTATCCAGGAAAAAACTTATATATATATATATATATATATATATATATATATATATATATATATATATCAACTGGCTCCAGAAAGTTAAACAGATTTATTAAACAGATCCTTTGAGTACTTATGAGCTGCTGTAGTTGAGTTATTCTTTTCTATCTAAATGCTCTCTGATGACACCTGTCTCGGGAACTGTCCAGAGTAGAAGCAAATCCCCATAGCAAACCTCTTCTACTCTATGCAGTTCCCGAGCCAGACATAGATGTCAGCAGAGAGCACTGTTGCCAGACAGAAAACAACGACTCAACTTCAGCAGCTGATAATTATTGGAAGGATTAAGATTTTTTAATAGAAGTAATTTACAAATCTGTTTAACTTTCTGGAGCCAGTTAATATATAAAAGAAAGTTTTTTCCTGGAATACCCCTTTAACCCCTTAACGTCCACGGACGTAAATGTACGTCCTGGTTTGACGGGACTTTCCGCACCAGGACGTACATTTACGTCCTGTGTATGACCGCGAGCATTGAGGGTGCTCGCGTCATACACAGCAGGTTCCGGCGGTAATGGCCGACATCCGCGATCGCGCGGATGTCCGCCATTAACCCCTCCGATACCATGATCAATACAGATCACGGCATCTGCGGCATTGCGGTACTTTGATTGGATGATCGGATCGCCCGCAGCGCTGCCGCGGCGATCCGATCAATGGCGGCCGTCTCCCGGGGTCTTCTGCTCTGGTCTGCGATCGAGCAGACCAGAGCAGAAGATCACCGATAATACTGATCAGTGCTGTGTCCTATACATAGCACTGCACAGTATTAGCAATCAAAGGATTGCTATAGATAGTCCCCTATTGGGGACATAAAAAGTGTTTAAAAAAAAGTTGAAAAATGTTAAAAATAAAAAGGGAAAAAAAGGGAAAAATCCCCTCCCCCAATAAAAATGAAAATTGTCCGTTTTTCCCATTTTACCCCCAAAAAGCGTAAAATTTTTTTTATAAACATATTTGGTATCTCCGTGTGCGTAAATGTCCGAAGTATCAAAATATAATGTTAATGATCCCGTACGGTGAATGGCGTAAACGTAAAAAATTAAAAAACTCCACAAATCCTGCTTTTTTGTCACATTTTATTAAAAAAAAATTTATAAAAAATTATCTAAAAGTTTTATATATGCAAATATGGTATCTAAAAAAAAAGTACAGATGACGGCACAAAAAATGAGCCCTCATACCGCCGCTTATAAGGAAAAATGAAAAAGTTATAGGTGGTAAAAATAGGGCGATTTTAGATTACTGATTCTGTACAAAAAGTTTTAGATTTTTTTTAAGCGGTACAAAAATATAAAAGTATCTAGCCATGGGTATCCTTTTAATCGTATTGACCCACAGAATAAAGAACACACGTCATTTTTACCGTAAAGTGTACAGTGTGAAAACAAAACCCTCCAAAATGTGCAAAATTTTGGTTTTCATTTTAACTTCCTCACTAAAAATTTTTTTTGGGGGGGTTCGCCGTACATTTTAAGATAAAATGAGAGGTTTCATTACAAAGTACAATTGGTCACGCAAATAACAAGCCCTTATATGGGTCTGTACATGGAGATATAAAGGAGTTATGGATTTTAGAAGGCGAGGAGGAAAAAAACGCTAAAATAAAATTGGCCTGGTCCTTGAGGTGAAAATAGGCCTGGTCATTAAGGGGTTAATGGTGGGAAGGCGGATTCTTTTCGGACAGAAATAACCGATAAACGCTTCACTAGACTGCAAATTTGGCAAGGGAAAAAAAAAAAGGAATTTTATTCAAATCGGGAACGTTGCCTGACCCCAATGTATATGTCAGTATGCAGCTGTGCTGGCAGCGCCTCCGCCATGGATAGGGAAGCAGAGTTCCGCCATTGAGGGCTGCAGTCGCTTCTCCATCTGCATGTTCCAAGCTGCCGTGCAAAAGTCTAACACTCCCCATGGGCAGCCAGTCCCCATCTATTCCCCGCTTCCTAATGCAGCTATCATATGCTATTACGGGGCTCAACACATTTGTTTTGAATCTAGGAATTTTGACCCGTCAATGGGGGAGATTTATCAAAACCTGTGCAGAGGAAAACTTGCCCAGTTGCCCATAGCAACCAATCAGCTTGCTTCTTTCATTTTCATGAAGGCCTGTGAAAAATGAAAGCAGCGATCTGATTGGTTGCTATGGGCAACTGGCCAACTTTTCCTCTGCACAGGTTTTGATAAATCTCCCCCATTATTATTATTTTTTTCTATGGAGCTGTATGGGGAGGGCCCATACTATGGAGCTGAATGGGGAGGGCCCATACTATGGAGCTGTATGGGGAGGGCCCATACTATGGAGCTGTATGGGGAGGGCCCATACTATAGAGCTGTATAGGGAGGGCCCATACTATGGAGCTGTATGGGGAGGGCCCATACTATGGAGCTGTATGGGGAGGGCCCATACTATGGAGCTGTATGGGGAGGGCCCATACTATGGAGCTGTATGGGGAGGGCCCATACTATGGCGCTGTATGGGGAGGGCCCATACTATGGAGCTGTATGGGGAGGGCCCATACTATGGAGCTGTATGGGGAGGGCCCATACTATGGAGCTGTATGGGGAGGGCCCATACTATGGAGCTGTATGGGGAGGGCCCATACTATGGAGCTGTATGGGGAGGGCCCATACTATGGAGCTGTATGGGGAGGGCCCATACTATGGAGCTGTATGGGGAGGGCCCATACTATGGAGCTGTATGGGGAGGGCCCATACTATGGAGCTGTATGGGGAGGGCCCATACTATGGAGCTGTATGGGGAGGGCCCATACTATGGAGCTGTATGGGGAGGGCCCATACTATGGAGCTGTATGGGTAGGGCCCATACTATGGAGCTGTATGGGGAGGGCCCATACTATGGAGCTGTATGGGGAGGGCCCATACTATGGAGCTGTATGGGGAGGGCCCATACTATGGAGCTGTATGGGGAGGGCCCATACTATGGAGCTGTATGGGGAGGGCCCATACTATGGAGCTGTATGGGGAGGGCCCATACTATGGAGCTGAATGGGGAGGGCCCATACTATGGAGCTGTATGGGGAGGGCCCATACTATGGAGCTGTATGGGGAGGGCCCATACTATGGAGCTGTATGGGGAGGGCCCATACTATGGAGCTGTATGGGTAGGGCCCATACTATGGCGCTGTATGGGGAGGGCCCATACTATGGAGCTGAATGGGGAGGGCCCATACTATGGAGCTGTATGGGGAGGGCCCATACTATGGAGCTGTATGGGGAGGGCCCATACTATGGAGCTGTATGGGGAGGGCCCATACTATGGCGCTGTATGGGGAGGGCCCATACTATGGAGCTGTATGGGGAGGGCCCATACTATGGAGCTGTATGGGGAGGGCCCATACTATGGAGCTGAATGGGGAGGGCCCATACTATGGAGCTGTATGGGGAGGGCCCATACTATGGCGCTGTATGGGGAGGGCCCATACTATGGAGCTGTATGGGGAGGGCCCATACTATGGCGCTGTATGGGGAGGGCCAATACTATGGCGCTGTATGGGGAGGGCCCATACTATGGAGCTGTATGGGGAGGGCCCATACTATGGAGCTGTATGGGGAGGGCCCATACTATGGAGCTGTATGGGGAGGGCCCATACTATGGAGCTGTATGGGGAGGGCCCATACTATGGAGCTGTATGGGGAGGGCCCATACTATGGAGCTGTATGGGGAGGGCCCATACTATGGAGCTGAATGGGGAGGGCCCATACTATGGAGCTGTATGGGGAGGGCCCATACTATGGCGCTGTATGGGGAGGGCCCATACTATGGAGCTGTATGGGGAGGGCCCATACTATGGCGCTGTATGGGGAGGGCCCATACTATGGAGCTGTATGGGGAGGGCCCATACTATGGAGCTGTATGGGGAGGGCCCATACTATGAATCTGTATGGGGAGGGCCCATACTATGGAGCTGTATGGGGAGGGCCCATACTATGGAGCTGTATGGGGAGGGCCCATACTATGGAGCTGTATGGGGAGGGCCCATACTATGGAGCTGTATGGGGAGGGCCCATACTATGGAGCTGTATGGGGAGGGCCCATACTATGGAGCTGAATGGGGAGGGCCCATACTATGGAGCTGTATGGGGAGGGCCCATACTATGGAGCTGTATGGGGAGGGCCCATACTATGGAGCTGTATGGGGAGGGCCCATACTATGGAGCTGTATGGGGAGGGCCCATACTATGGAGCTGTATGGGTAGGGCCCATACTATGGAGCTGTATGGGGAGGGCCCATACTATGGAGCTGTATGGGGAGGGCCCATACTATGGAGCTGTATGGGTAGGGCCCATACTATGGAGCTGTATGGGTAGGGCCCATACTATGGAGCTGTATGGGGAGGGCCCATACTATGGCGCTGTATGGGGAGGGCCCATACTATGGAGCTGTATGGGGAGGGCCCATACTATGGAGCTGTATGGGGAGGGCCCATACTATGGAGCTGTATGGGGAGGGCCCATACTATGGAGCTGAATGGGGAGGGCCCATACTATGGAGCTGTATGGGGAGGGCCCATACTATGAATCTGTATGGGGAGGGCCCATACTATGGAGCTGTATGGGGAGGGCCCATACTATGGAGCTGTATGGGGAGGGCCCATACTATGGAGCTGTATGGGGAGGGCCCATACTATGGAGCTGTATGGGGAGGGCCCATACTATGGAGCTGTATGGGGAGGGCCCATACTATGGAGCTGAATGGGGAGGGCCCATACTATGGAGCTGTATGGGGAGGGCCCATACTATGGAGCTGTATGGGGAGGGCCCATACTATGGAGCTGTATGGGGAGGGCCCATACTATGGAGCTGTATGGGGAGGGCCCATACTATGGAGCTGTATGGGTAGGGCCCATACTATGGAGCTGTATGGGTAGGGCCCATACTATGGAGCTGTATGGGGAGGGCCCATACTATGGAGCTGTATGGGGAGGGCCCATACTATGGCGCTGTATGGGGAGGGCCCATACTATGGAGCTGTATGGGGAGGGCCCATACTATGGCGCTGTATGGGGAGGGCCCATACTATGGAGCTGTATGGGGAGGGCCCATACTATGGAGCTGTATGGGGAGGGCCCATACTATGAATCTGTATGGGGAGGGCCCATACTATGGAGCTGTATGGGGAGGGCCCATACTATGGAGCTGTATGGGGAGGGCCCATACTATGGAGCTGTATGGGGAGGGCCCATACTATGGAGCTGTATGGGGAGGGCCCATACTATGGAGCTGTATGGGGAGGGCCCATACTATGGAGCTGAATGGGGAGGGCCCATACTATGGAGCTGTATGGGGAGGGCCCATACTATGGAGCTGTATGGGGAGGGCCCATACTATGGAGCTGTATGGGGAGGGCCCATACTATGGAGCTGTATGGGGAGGGCCCATACTATGGAGCTGTATGGGTAGGGCCCATACTATGGAGCTGTATGGGTAGGGCCCATACTATGGCGCTGTATGGGGAGGGCCCATACTATGGCGCTGTATGGGGAGGGCCCATACTATGGAGCTGTATGGGGAGGGCCCATACTATGGAGCTGTATGGGGAGGGCCCATACTATGGAGCTGTATGGGGAGGGCCCATACTATGGAGCTGAATGGGGAGGGCCCATACTATGGAGCTGTATGGGGAGGGCCCATACTATGAATCTGTATGGGGAGGGCCCATACTATGGAGCTGTATGGGGAGGGCCCATACTATGGAGCTGTATGGGGAGGGCCCATACTATGGAGCTGTATGGGGAGGGCCCATACTATGGAGCTGTATGGGGAGGGCCCATACTATGGAGCTGTATGGGGAGGGCCCATACTATGGAGCTGAATGGGGAGGGCCCATACTATGGAGCTGTATGGGGAGGGCCCATACTATGGAGCTGTATGGGGAGGGCCCATACTATGGAGCTGTATGGGGAGGACCCATACTATGGAGCTGTATGGGGAGGGCCCATACTATGGAGCTGTATGGGTAGGGCCCATACTATGGAGCTGTATGGGTAGGGCCCATACTATGGAGCTGTATGGGGAGGGCCCATACTATGGAGCTGTATGGGGAGGGCCCATACTATGGAGCTGTATGGGGAGGGCCCATACTATGGAGCTGTATGGGGAGGGCCCATACTATGGAGCTGTATGGGGAGGGCCCATACTATGGAGCTGTATGGGGAGGGCCCATACTATGGAGCTGTATGGGGAGGGCCCATACTATGGAGCTGTATGGGTAGGGCCCATACTATGGAGCTGTATGGGGAGGGCCCATACTATGGAGCTGTATGGGGAGGGCCCATACTATGGAGCTGTATGGGGAGGGCCCATACTATGGAGCTGTATGGGGAGGGCCCATACTATGGAGCTGTATGGGGAGGGCCCATACTATGGAGCTGTATGGGGAGGGCCCATACTATGGAGCTGTATGGGGAGGGCCCATACTATGGAGCTGTATGGGGAGGGCCCATACTATGGAGCTGTATGGGGAGGGCCCATACTATGGAGCTGTATGGGGAGGGCCCATACTATGGAGCTGTATGGGGAGGGCCCATACTATGGAGCTGTATGGGGAGGGCCCATACTATGGCGCTGTATGGGGAGGGCCCATACTATGGAGCTGTATGGGGAGGGCCCATACTATGGAGCTGTATGGGGAGGGCCCATACTATGGAGCTGTATGGGGAGGGCCCATACTATGGAGCTGAATGGGGAGGGCCCATACTATGGAGCTGTATGGGGAGGGCCCATACTATGGAGCTGTATGGGGAGGGCCCATACTATGGAGCTGTATGGGGAGGACCCATACTATGGAGCTGTATGGGGAGGGCCCATACTATGGAGCTGTATGGGGAGGGCCCATACTATGGAGCTGTATGGGGAGGGCCCATACTATGGAGCTGTATGGGGAGGGCCCATACTATGGAGCTGTATGGGGAGGGCCCATACTATGGAGCTGAATGGGGAGGGCCCATACTATGGAGCTGTATGGGGAGGGCCCATACTATGGAGCTGTATGGGGAGGGCCCATACTATGGAGCTGTATGGGGAGGACCCATACTATGGAGCTGTATGGGGAGGGCCCATACTATGGAGCTGTATGGGTAGGGCCCATACTATGGAGCTGTATGGGTAGGGCCCATACTATGGAGCTGTATGGGGAGGGCCCATACTATGGAGCTGTATGGGGAGGGCCCATACTATGGAGCTGTATGGGGAGGGCCCATACTATGGAGCTGTATGGGGAGGGCCCATACTATGGAGCTGTATGGGGAGGGCCCATACTATGGAGCTGTATGGGGAGGGCCCATACTATGGAGCTGTATGGGGAGGGCCCATACTATGGAGCTGTATGGGGAGGGCCCATACTATGGAGCTGTATGGGGAGGGCCCATACTATGGAGCTGTATGGGGAGGGCCCATACTATGGAGCTGTATGGGGAGGGCCCATACTATGGAGCTGTATGGGGAGGGCCCATACTATGGAGCTGTATGGGGAGGGCCCATACTATGGAGCTGTATGGGGAGGGCCCATACTATGGAGCTGTATGGGGAGGGCCCATACTATGGAGCTGTATGGGGAGGGCCCATACTATGGAGCTGTATGGGGAGGGCCCATACTATGGAGCTGTATGGGGAGGGCCCATACTATGGCGCTGTATGGGGAGGGCCCATACTATGGAGCTGTATGGGGAGGGCCCATACTATGGAGCTGTATGGGGAGGGCCCATACTATGGAGCTGTATGGGGAGGGCCCATACTATGGAGCTGTATGGGGAGGGCCCATACTATGGAGCTGTATGGGGAGGGCCCATACTATGGAGCTGAATGGGGAGGGCCCATACTATGGAGCTGTATGGGGAGGGCCCATACTATGGAGCTGTATGGGGAGGGCCCATACTATGGAGCTGTATGGGGAGGACCCATACTATGGAGCTGTATGGGGAGGGCCCATACTATGGAGCTGTATGGGTAGGGCCCATACTATGGAGCTGTATGGGTAGGGCCCATACTATGGAGCTGTATGGGGAGGGCCCATACTATGGAGCTGTATGGGGAGGGCCCATACTATGGAGCTGTATGGGGAGGGCCCATACTATGGAGCTGTATGGGGAGGGCCCATACTATGGAGCTGTATGGGGAGGGCCCATACTATGGAGCTGTATGGGGAGGGCCCATACTATGGAGCTGTATGGGGAGGGCCCATACTATGGAGCTGTATGGGTAGGGCCCATACTATGGAGCTGTATGGGGAGGGCCCATACTATGGAGCTGTATGGGGAGGGCCCATACTATGGAGCTGTATGGGGAGGGCCCATACTATGGAGCTGTATGGGGAGGGCCCATACTATGGAGCTGTATGGGGAGGGCCCATACTATGGAGCTGTATGGGGAGGGCCCATACTATGGAGCTGTATGGGGAGGGCCCATACTATGGAGCTGTATGGGGAGGGCCCATACTATGGAGCTGTATGGGGAGGGCCCATACTATGGAGCTGTATGGGGAGGGCCCATACTATGGAGCTGTATGGGGAGGGCCCATACTATGGAGCTGTATGGGGAGGGCCCATACTATGGCGCTGTATGGGGAGGGCCCATACTATGGAGCTGTATGGGGAGGGCCCATACTATGGAGCTGTATGGGGAGGGCCCATACTATGGAGCTGTATGGGGAGGGCCCATACTATGGAGCTGTATGGGGAGGGCCCATACTATGGAGCTGTATGGGGAGGGCCCATACTATGGAGCTGTATGGGGAGGGCCCATACTATGGAGCTGAATGGGGAGGGCCCATACTATGGAGCTGTATGGGGAGGGCCCATACTATGGAGCTGTATGGGGAGGGCCCATACTATGGAGCTGTATGGGGAGGGCCCATACTATGGAGCTGTATGGGGAGGGCCCATACTATGGAGCTGTATGGGGAGGGCCCATACTATGGAGCTGTATAGGGAGGGCCCATACTATGGAGCTGTATGGGGAGGGCCCATACTATGGAGCTGAATGGGGAGGGCCCATACTATGGAGCTGTATGGGGAGGGCCCATACTATGGAGCTGTATGGGTAGGGCCCATACTATGGTGCTGTATGGGGAGGGACCATACTATGGCGCTGTATGGGTAGGGCCCATACTATGGAGCTGTCTGGGGAGGGCCCATACTATGGAGCTGTATGGGGAGGGCCCATACTATGGAGCTGTATGGGTAGGGCCCATACTATGGAGCTGTATGGGGAGGGCCCATACTATGGAGCTGTATGGGGAGGGCCCATACTATGGAGCTGTATGGGGAGGGCCCATACTATGGAGCTGTATGGGGAGGGCCCATACTATGGAGCTGTATGGGGAGGGCCCATACTATGGAGCTGTATGGGGAGGGCCCATACTATGGAGCTGTATGGGGAGGGCCCATACTATGGAGCTGTATGGGGAGGGCCCATACTATGGAGCTGTATAGGGAGGGCCCATACTATGGAGCTGAATGGGGAGGGCCCATACTATGGAGCTGTATGGGGAGGGCCCATACTATGGCGCTGTATGGGGAGGGCCCATACTATGGAGCTGTATGGGGAGGGCCCATACTATGGAGCTGTATGGGGAGGGCCCATACTATGGAGCTGTATGGGGAGGGCCCATACTATGGAGCTGAATGGGGAGGGCCCATACTATGGAGCTGTATGGGGAGGGCCCATACTATGGAGCTGTATGGGGAGGGCCCATACTATGGAGCTGTATGGGGAGGGCCCATACTATGGCGCTGTATGGGGAGGGCCCATACTATGGAGCTGTATGGGGAGGGCCCATACTATGGCGCTGTATGGGGAGGGCTCCTTTTTTTGCACTAAGAGGTGTTGTTTTTACCAGTACCACTTTTCCATAGTATTCACTTACTTTTTATTTATTTTTTTATCACTTTTTATAAAAATTTGTCTGGGAAATTATGTGACCAAAATTCAGCAAATTATTATTATTATTTTTTTTGTATTATTATTTGTGTGTGTTTACGCCGTAGACCATGCTGGATCAGGAATGTGATTTTAAAATTTTTGCGTTTTCATTTTTTTTCTTCCTTGTCTTCCAATAGCCATATCGCTTCCCATTTTTCCACCTACAGACCCATAGGAGGGTTTGATGCTTGTGCCACCAATTGTACTTCATAATGACATCACTCATTTTAATACAAAATCTACCAACAAAACAAAAAACATGCTGTCCGGGCATGCTGGGAGTTGTATTTTTGCAAAACCTTAGGCCACCCTGCTTGGGAAACACTGGTCTATGTAGAGGACAGGAGCGTCTTCAGGGTCCTTGTACAGTACACACAATGTCCCAAACAAGTAATGGAGTCGCCCTCACCTGGTGTCCAAAAGAGCAGCTAACCCTGATACAGGTAAAGTGTACAGAACATGTAATACCTCCCTGTACTGTAGGGGGTGCTACCAGACACCAGTCAGTGCATACACTTCAGTAATACAGGTAAAGAATACAGAACATGTAATACCTCCCTGTACTGTAGGGGGCGCTACCAGGCACCAGTCAGTGCATACACTTCAGTAATACAGGTAAAGAGTAGTACAGAACATGTAATACCTCCCTGTACTGTAGGGGGTGCTACCAGACACCATTCAGTGCATACACTTCAGTAATACAGGTAAAGAGTACAGAACATGTAATATCTCCCTGTACTGTAGGGGGCGCTACCAGACACCAGTCAGTGCATACACTTCAGTAATACAGGTAAAGAGTACAGAACATGTAATACCTCCCTGTACTGTAGGGGGCGCTACCAGACACCAGTCAGTGCACACACTTCAGTAATATAGGTAAAGAGTACAGAACATGTAATATCTCCCTGTACTGTAGGGGGCGCTACCAGACACCAGTCAGTGCATACACTTCAGTAATACAGGTAAAGAGTACAGAACATGTAATACCTCCCTGTACTGTAGGGGGTGCTACCAGACACCAGTCAGTGCATACACTTCAGTAATACAGGTAAAGAATACAGAACATGTAATACCTCCCTGTACTGTAGGGGGCGCTACCAGGCACCAGTCAGTGCATACACTTCAGTAATACAGGTAAAGAGTAGTACAGAACATGTAATACCTCCCTGTACTGTAGGGGGTGCTACCAGACACCATTCAGTGCATACACTTCAGTAATACAGGTAAAGAGTACAGAACATGTAATATCTCCCTGTACTGTAGGGGGCGCTACCAGACACCAGTCAGTGCATACACTTCAGTAATACAGGTAAAGAGTACAGAACATGTAATACCTCCCTGTACTGTAGGGGGCGCTACCAGACACCAGTCAGTGCACACACTTCAGTAATATAGGTAAAGAGTACAGAACATGTAATATCTCCCTGTACTGTAGGGGGCGCTACCAGACACCAGTCAGTGCATACACTTCAGTAATACAGGTAAAGAGTACAGAACATGTAATACCTCCCTGTACTGTAGGGGGTGCTACCAGACACCAGTCAGTGCATACACTTCAGTAATACAGGTAAAGAATACAGAACATGTAATACCTCCCTGTACTGTAGGGGGCGCTACCAGGCACCAGTCAGTGCATACACTTCAGTAATACAGGTAAAGAGTAGTACAGAACATGTAATACCTCCCTGTACTGTAGGGGGTGCTACCAGACACCATTCAGTGCATACACTTCAGTAATACAGGTAAAGTGTACAGAACATGTAATACCTCCCTGTACTGTAGGGGGCGCTACCAGACACCAGTCAGTGCATACACTTCAGTAATACAGGTAAAGAGTACAGAACATGTAATACCTCCCTGTACTGTAGGGGGCGCTACCAGACACCAGTCAGTGCATACACTTCAGTAATACAGGTAAAGAGTACAGAACATGTAATACCTCCCTGTACTGTAGGGGGTGCTACCAGACACCATTCAGTGCATACACTTCAGTAATACAGGTAAAGTGTACAGAACATGTAATACCTCCCTGTACTGTAGGGGGCGCTACCAGACACCAGTCAGTGCATACACTTCAGTAATACAGGTAAAGAGTACAGAACATGTAATACCTCCCTGTACTGTAGGGGGTGCTACCAGACACCAGTCAGTGCATACACTTCAGTAATACAGGTAAAGAGTACAGAACATGTAATGCCTCCCTGTACTGTAGGGGGCGCTACCAGACACCAGTCAGTGCATACACTTCAGTAATACAGGTAAAGAGTACAGAACATGTAATACCTCCCTGTACTGTAGGGGGCGCTACCAGACACCAGTCAGTGCATACACTTCAGTAATACAGGTAAAGTGTATAGAACATGTAATACCTCCCTGTACTGTAGGGGGCGCTACCAGACACCAGTCAGTGCATACACTTCAGTAATACAGGTAAAGAGTACAGAACATGTAATACCTCCCTGTACTGTAGGGGGTGCTACCAGACACCAGTCAGTGCATACACTTCAGTAATACAGGTAAAGAGTACAGAACATGTAATGCCTCCCTGTACTGTAGGGGGGCGCTACCAGACACCAGTCAGTGCATACACTTCAGTAATACAGGTAAAGAGTACAGAACATGTAATACCTCCCTGTACTGTAGGGGGCGCTACCAGACACCAGTCAGTGCATACACTTCAGTAATACAGGTAAAGTGTACAGAACATGTAATACCTCCCTGTACTGTAGGGGGCGCTACCAGACACCAGTCAGTGCATACACTTCAGTAATACAGGGGTTTTACCAGTGAATGCCCATTTTGATTGGTTGGTTCTTCTGGCCATTGACACATTTCACAGATCTGGACTGTCTGTACATTGTATGTTGAGTCTGGTTTCAACTTACGATGGTCCAGAAAAGACCATTGTATGTTGAAACTATTGTATGTTGAGGCCATTGTAAGTTGAGGGATCACTGTATATATATATATATATATATATATATATATATATATATGTATAGGGGAATACCCAGAATGCCCGCGGAGTGCAATCTCTCCCTGGTAATCTCTCCCTGAGATAAATACTCATCCCCTTTATATATATATATATATACACATACATACACATGTGTGGGGCGTAATTGAAAAAAAAAAAAAACAACAACACAATTTTGTACATTTTTGTTTCTGCATTTTTTTTGTAAAAACATTATCATTATTTTGCAGGTAAAGATGATAGCAATACCCAAATGATATAGGTTTTGTTTTATTTTACTACTTTTTTTTTTGTAAGAAAATCAGTAACTTAAAATTGTCCTTTTCTGACCCCTATAACACTTTTATTTTTCCGTATACGGGGCTGTGTGAGGATCATTTTTTGCAACGACAATCTCGGTACCTTTTTTGTTTTGATGGGACTTTTTGATCGCTTTCTATTATTTTTTTTTTATTTTTTTTTCCGGTAAAAAGTGATCAAAAATCTAATTCTAGACTTTGTTTTTTTTTTTACCTTTACAGTGACTTGCAAAAGTATTCACCCCCTTGACTTTTATTGTATTTTGGTACATTACAGCCTTAATAAGTTCAATGCTTTGTTAATCTGAATTTTATGTGATGGATCAGAACACAATAGTCGAAGTTGGTGAAGTGAAATGTAGAAAAATATATAAATAAAACTATTGTTTAGAAATAGAAAACAGAAAATTGGCGTGTGCGTATGTATTCACCCCCTTTGTAAGGAAGCCCATAAATAGCGCTGGTGCAACCATTTACCTTCAGAAGTCACATTATTAGTGAAATGATGTCCACCTTTGCGCAATCTAACATGATCACATGATCTGTCATTACATACAGTCTGGTCCATAACTATTGGGACTTCAAAACAATTCTTATATTTTTTGGCTCTATACACCACCTCAATGGATTTGAAATTACACGAACAAGATTTGCTTTAACTGCAGACTGTCAGCTTTAATTTGAGGCTATTTACATCCAAATCAGGTGAACGGTGTAGGAATTACAACAGTTTGCATATGTGCCTCCCACTTGTTAAGGGACCAAAAGTAATGGGACAGAATATTAATCATAAATCAAACTTTCACTTTTTAATACTTGGTTACAAATCCTTTGCAGTCAATTACAGCCTGAAGTCTGGGACGCACAGATATCAGCAGACATTGCTGGGTTTCATCCTTGGTGTTGCTCTGCCGCCTCTACTGCAACTGTCTTCAAGCGCAATTGTCATGAACTCTGGATGCAATAACCTGCGCACAGCCTTTGAACTGTGCAGGTGGTGGGTATAGCAATGCTTTTATCTAATATTTGGCGGCTTTCATGACCCCAAAAAATGCTTTTGATCAAAGCCACTGACGGTCGATTAGGCGTGGCGCAAGGTACCCGATGCCCCGCCGCCGCCACGCCCACCCCCTGTATGTCAGCGCTGGGACCGCTGTGTGATTCACACATAGGTCCCAGCGCATGCGCCCTTCAGCTAATCTAACATGAGCGCCTCTGCGTGTCATCCAGCATGCACTCGTTCCCACCGCCATCTTCCTCCTCAGTGCGCCTCTGCAGTGCTAGCTGGATGACACGCAGCGGCGCGCACGTTAGATTAGCTGACGGGCGCATGCGCTGGGACCTGTGTGTCAATCACACAGCGGTCCCATCGCTGACATACAGGGGGTGGGAGTGGCGGCGGCAGGGCATCACGTACCTCGCGCCACGCCTATCCGACCGCCAGTGGCTTTGATCAAAAGCATTTTTGGGGGTCATGAAAGCTGCCAAATATTAGGTAAAACATTGCTATACCCACCACCTGCGCACAGGACAAAGGCTGCAGGTTATTGCACCCAGATTTCATGACAGTTGCACTTTCAGTTCCTGCTTGTTCTTGGGGCATTTTCCCTTCAGTTTTGTCTTCAGGTCATGTGACTTGGCCATTACATAACATTCCACTTCTTTCCCTTAATAAACTCTTTGGTTCTTTTGCTTTGGGTCGTTGTCCATCTGCACTGTGAAGCGCCGTCCAGTGAGTTCTGAAGCATTTTGCTGAATATGAGCAGATATACTGCCCGAAACACTTCAGAATTCATCCTGCGGCTTTTGTCAGCAGTCACATCATCAATAAATCCAAGAGAAGCCGTTCCATTGGCCCCATACATGCCCACTAGGCCATGACACTCCCACCACCATGTTCACTGATGAGGTGTCTGCTTAGGATCATGTTCTTCTCCAGACTCTTCTCTCGGTCTCATCTGTCCATAGAACGTTGTTCCAGGACTGTGAAGGCTTTTTTAGATGTCGTTTGGTAAACTCTAATCTGTCCTTGGTGTTTTGTATTCCCTCTGGTGACGTCTTCTCTTGATGACTCTGACACACATACACCTACCTCCTGGAGAGTGTTCTTCATCTGGCCAGCTGTTGTGAAGGGGTTTCCTTCACCAGGGAAAGAATTCTTCGCTCATCCACCACAGTTGTTTTCCTTGGTCTTACGGGTCTTTTGGTGCTGCTGAGCTCACCGGTGCGTTCCTTCTTTTTAAGAATGTTCCAACCAGTTTTGGCCACGCCTAATGTTTTGGCTATCTCTCTGATGGGTTTGTTTTGTTTTTTCAACCTAATGATGGTTTGCTTCACTAATAGTGACAGCTATTTGGATCTCATCTTGAGAGTTGACAGCAACAGATTCCAAATACAAATAGCACACCTGAAATTAACTCTGGACCTTTTATCTGCTCATTGTAATTGGGATAATGAGGGAATAACACACACCTGGCCATGGAACAGCTGAGAAGCCAATTGTCCCATTACTTTTGGTCCCTTAAAGGGGTATCCACGCCCCCTCCCATGGACTTGCATAGCGGGGACGGGGTGTGACGTCACACGGGGGCGGAATCGTGAAGTCACGATACTCCGGCCCCATGGTCGGCACCCGGCAGTTTGTAAGCTGGCAGTGCAGCTCAAAGAGGTGGGTGCCGAATGCAAGATTGCGGGGGTCCTCAGAGGCGGGACCCCCGCGGTCAGACATCTTATCCCCTTTCCTTTGGATAGGGGATAAGATGTCTTAGGGCCAGAGTACCCCTTTAAGACTAGGTAGGGAAATTTGATGTATAGGGTACTCACCTGTATCCACATTCCCTCCCTTTAGTCAGCCAGTTTGCTGACATCAATTGTCATCTAGTAAGCTTGCAGAAGTTTTTGCAGAATTGCTGAGGTTCTCTCACTTGTATATATTGTCAAAAAAAATTGTATATCACATTGTCATTGTCGCTAATAAGTACTGGAAGAATTAAGATTTTTTAATAGAAGTCATTTACAAATCTGTTTAACTATTTGGCACCAGTTGATTTATAAAAAAATAAAGTTTTCCACCAGAGTACCCCTTAAACACTAGGCTTGTTTCCTGTGTGAGCTGCAGGGAGGGGTGAGCAGTGAGGGTGGGGGGAAGGTGTGCCCTTCAGCCAATCAGGGACATTCAAACACGGCACACTGAAGCTGTCAGCTCTCTGGGGAGAACAGAGAGTAAAGTGTTGTCTACAGTAGACTCTAGTCATCAGTGTGATAAGATCTCCTGGACTTCCTGCCTGGAGAGAAACACGGTATGTGTTTAGCAAAGATTATCATGTGCAGCTATATAAAGGAAATCTAATTTAGCTGAAGTTCTTTAATATACCAAATATGTTTAATTAATTAGTTATTCATAGTTATTCATAGTTATTTATTTGTTGATTACCTTTTGGAAAATGGGAAATGGGGGGTGGGGAGTGATTAGAATTTTTATTGTGGGGGGGATTCCTTTTATATTTAAAAAAAAAATGTAATTCTTATCACACATTTTTGTGCCCCTCTAGTGGCCATTTATAAGAAGTTAAATTAGATTTCCTGCTTAAGGACACAGCCTTTTTGGGCTTAGTTGACATTTTTGACACTTTCATTTTTGCCTTTTCGTTTCGTTTTCATTTTTCCATCCACAGAGGCATATGAGGGTTTGTTTTTTTGTGGACCAAATTGTACTTTGTAATGACCATAAACCTTTCATGTTCATGGGGTTCTTAAAATTACCCAATTCTGACCCACCTTTTCCGTCTATGAGGCTCTTTGAGGGCATTTTGTGCGCTTTCGTAATCTGTAATTTTTACCGGTACAATCTTGGTTTAGACTTTTTAATCTCTTTTTTTTTTTTTTTTTTTTGTAAAGTTGTCTGATATCTGATATGACCAAACCCCAGCAGATCTTGTTTTGTTTTTTTTCGTTTTCGCTGTTCACAGTACAGGATCAATAATGTTATACTTTATTAGTTTGGACCATTTCGCAGACGATGATATAAAAAATGTTTATTTTTAAACCCCCTCACTGGGTTGAGTTCTCTGCGCCGGCCCAGCAGGGAAGGAGTTACCTAGCAACTATATAGATGGTTGTTTAGTGTATACGGAGCAAACTCTTTTACCGTTCCTTATTGTCTGTCTTCTTTTTCGGTATCCCTGTAGTTTATTATTTTATTAATTTATTTTGTAAAATGGGAAATGAAGGGTACTTTTATTTTTTATTAGGGGGTAGGCTTTTATATCATTTTAAAAACATATTTTTATTTTTTATTTTAAGTCCCCCAATCATTAGATTGCATTCACTGTATAATGCTATGGCTATTGCATAACATTATTCAGTGTAATCGGTACTCCCCTGATACAGCCTGGCTGAGCCAGGCTGCATCGTTGGATCGGCAAACCAGCACCCAGAGGCATGTAAGGGGACCCTCTGCCGCCATTCAGCTCATCGGACCCCCGCGACCATGTTGCAGATCTGTTGAGCCACCTGAGTTAACTTGGCATTATGGATTTAATACTTTGGAGGCCGTGATCGCCACTGATCATGGCATCTAAAGGGTTAATGAAGGACGGCGGTGGGATTGCCACTCCCCTTCATTAGCGGTGAGTGTCTGACTAGTAGCCAATACTCCAGAACATACATTAACGCCCAATGTTGTCTAGGGGTTAAAAAGATAATGGGGGAGATTAATAAAAACCTGTCTAGAGGTAAAGTTGCCCGGTTGTCCATAGCAACCAATCAGATCGCTTCTTTCATTTTTCAGAGGTCTTTTCAAAAATGAAAGAAGCAATCTAATTGGTTGCTATAGGCAACTGGTCAACTTTACCTCTACCCAGGTTTTTATTACCGTATTTTTCGCCGTGTAAGACGCACTTTTTCTTCCCCAAAACTGGGGAGGGGGGGGGGGGGGGGGAGTTGGTGCCTCTTATACGGCAAATACACATTAAAACCCTGTCATATCGCGGCAGTCCCTGCGGTCATCAACGGCCGGGACCCGCGGCTAATACAGGACATCATCGCTCGCGGTGATGCCCTGTATTAACCCTTCAGACGCCGCGATCAAAGCTAACCGCCACGTCTGAAGCGAAAGTGATACTAACCCAGCTGCTCAGTCGGGCTGTTCACCGCGGCGTCCCGAACAGCTTACAGGACACCGGGAGGGACCTTACCTGCCTCCTCGGTGTCCGATCGACGAATGACTGCTCCGTGCCGGGATCCCCTGCATGGCCGGCGCTCTCCTTCGTCGCCATCACGTCGTTGCGCACGCCGTCCCGTCATCCAATAGGAGCGGCGTGCGTAGCGACATGATGGCGGCGACGGAGAGCGAGGATCCCGGGCAGCAGAGACGTTCCAGAGCGACGGGGACACCCCGTGGACGCGGCGACAGCGATGGAGGGCGACATACAGGGCAGCGGTGACGGGTCCGGAGCGGCAGGGACACGTGAGTACAACCTCCTATACCAGTGGTCTTCAACCTGCGGACCGCCAGATGTTGCAAAACTACAACTCCCAGCATGCCCGGACAGCCGTTGGCTGTCCGGGCATGCTGGGAGTTGTAGTTTTGCAACATCTGGAGGTCCGCAGGTTGAAGACCACTGTCCTATACTTTACATTGTATTTGGTTCAGAATCTTTTTTTTCTAGATTTTCCTCCTTTAAAATTGGGTGCGTCTTATATGGCGAAAAATACGGTAATCCCCCCAATGTGTGGACCACCCTTCCTGCAATATTTTTGCACTTTCGTTTTTTCCTTCTCACCTTCTAAAAACCATAACGCTTTCAACTTTACACCTACAGACCCATAAAGGGGTCGTGTTTTTTGCGCCACCAATTTTACTTTGTAATGACATCAATAATTTCACCACAAAATCTACGGCAAAACCAGAAAAAATAATGTGTGGGGCAAAATGAAAAATAAAATAAATAAATAAAAACAAAAGCGCCATTATATAACTTTTGGGGGCTCCTCATTCTACGCAGATTCTACGGTAAAAATTACACCTTATCTTTATTCTATAGGTCCATACGATTTAAAGGAAAATTATATACTGGGTTATACACCCAATATACTGGGTTATAGTGTGGCTGAACTGAAGTCCACACAGGGGTCACTTAAAGGGGTACTCCGGCGCTTAGACATCTTATCCCCTATCCAAAGGATAGGGGATAAGATGCCTGACCGCGGGAGTCCCGCCGCTGGGGACCCCTGTGATCTTGCACGTGGCACCCCGTTTGTAATCAGTCCCCGAAGCGTGTTCGCTCCGTGTCTGATTACTGGCGACCACACAGACGGCGGCGTGTGACGTCACGCCTCCGCCCCCATGTGACGTCACGCTCCGCCCCCGTGTGACATCACGCTCCACCCCTCAATGCAAGACTACGGGAGGGGGAGTGATAGCTGTCATGCTCCCTCCCGTAGACTTGCATTGAGGGGCGGAGCGTGATGTCACAGGGGGGCGGAGGCGTGATGTCACACGCCGCCGGCCGTGTAGTCGCCGGTAATCAGACCCGGAGAGAACACGCTCCGGGGACTGATTACAAACGGGGTGCCGCGTGCAAGATCCCGGGGGTCCCCAGCGGCGGGACTCCCGTGATCAGGCATCTTATCTCCTATCCTTTGGATAGGGGATAAGATGTCGAAGCACTGGAGTACCCCTTTAAAGGGGTACTACCGTGCTGACAACTTATCCCCTATCTAAAGGATAGGGGATAAGATGCCTGATCGAGCGGGGTCCTGCAGCTGGGGACCCCGCGATCTCGCACACAGAGCCCCGCTCTCATTAGTCTGATGACTGCTGATCACGGGGCCGATGATCGTGACGTCACAGCTCCGCCCCCGTGTGACGTCATGCTCTGCCCCCTCAATGTAAGTCTATGGCAGGGGGCGAGACAGCTGTCTCGCCCCTGCCAAAGACTTGTATTGAGGGGGTGGGGCGTGACATCACACGGGGCGGAGCTGTGACATCACGATCACCGGCCCCGTCATCAGACACGGAGCGGATGTTCGCTCCGGGGGTTGATGAGAGTGGGGTGCTGCGCGTGAGATCGCGGGGGTCCCCAGCGGCGGGACCCCACGCGATCAGGCAACTTATCCCCTATCCTTTAGATAGGGGATAAGTTGTCAGCACGGTAGTACCCCTTTAAATTTATTTGTTCGCTTGCTGCCGAGTTTTCGTCCAGTAAAGTCCCATAATTCACCCCCATAGTTGCGCTCCCCAGGCGTGTCCCGTGCCGGCAGTCATACTTTGGGTATGTTTTCTTTTAAAATGATACCCAACTTATATAGGTTTGATTTTGTTTTACTTCTGTTAAAAAATTATAACTTTTTGCACCTAAATTTGTATGTTTAAAAATGTCCTCTTCTGACCTCTAACTATTTTATTTTTCTGTATACAGGCATGTCTGAGGATCTACTTTTGTGCCGTGATGGGACTTTTTGATCGCTTTTTATAAAAAAATTTTACAGTATATAAAGTTAACAAAAATACGCAATTTAGGACTTTGGTATTGTTTTTTTTTTTTTTTTACGTATACGCCACTGACCGTCCGGTTTAATTAACGTTACATTTTTATAGTTCGGATATTTACGCATGCGGCGATACCATGTATGTTTATTATTGTTTACATATTAGCCAAACTGATAGCCGCTGGGACTACCCCACATCAGCTACAGAGCCCGCATCATACAAAGGGAGCGGGGCAAGGGCATCCAGGTTAGTAGTAGTCGCTGTCCAACGGGCGGCTTCCACTACTTAGCCTGGAAAGTGATTAAACAAACACAAAAGCTTTTAAAAATCTTTATTACAATAAAGGCCCTTATCTTAACACCTAAATATATATATATCAACTGGCTCCAGAAAGTTAAACAGATTTGTAAATGACTTCTATTAAAAAATCTTAATCCTTTCAGTACTTATGAGCTGCTGAAGTTGAGTTGTTCTCTTCTGTCTAAGTGCTCTCTGATGACACGTGTCTCGGGAACTGTCCAGAGTAGAAGCAAATCCCCATAGCAAACCTCTTCTACTCTGTGCAGTTCCCGAGACAAGCAGAGATGTCAGCAGAGAGCACTGTTGCCCGACAGAAAAGAACAACTCATCTTCAGCAGCTGATAATTATTGGAAGGATTAAGATTTTTTAATAGAAGTAATTTACAAATCTGTTTAACTTTCTGGAGCCAGTTGATTTATATATTTAGGTGTTAAGATAAGGGCCTTTATTGTAATAAAGATTTTTTAAAGCTTTTGTGTTTGCTTAATCACTTTCCAGGCTAAGTAGTGGAAGCCGCCCGTTGGACAGCGACTACTACTAAACTGGGGCTTAGAAGATCCGGGTACCATCAGGCCCAGAGTATTAAAAAATGCAGCTCTGTGCCTAAATAAATGAATAACTAAATAAATAACTAAATAAACCAGATTCAAACAAAGCAGTAGCCGCCTGACACTACCAGGGTGGCATGAGCAAAATATTAATTACCGTATTTTTCGCCCTATAGGACGCACCGGCATATAAGACGCACCCAATTTTAAAGGTGCAAAATCTAGAAAAAAAAGATTCTGCACCCAACAGTGATCTTCAACCTGCGGACCTCCAGATGTTGCAAAACTACAACTCCCAGCATGCTCGGACAGCCGTTGGCTGTCCGGGCATGCTGGGAGTTGTAGTTTTGCAACATCTGGAGGTCCGCAGGTTGAAGACCACTGGATAGGAGGTAATACTCACGTGTCCCCGCCGCTCCGGACCCGTCACCGCTGCCCTGGATGTCGCTCCATCGCTTTCGCCGCGTCCCCGTGGTGTCCCTGACACTCCGGACGTCTTCTTTCCCGGGATCCACGCTCTCCATCGCCGTCATCACGTCGCTACGCACGCCGCTCCTATTGGATGACGGGACGGCGTGCGCGACGATGTGATGACGTCCAAGGAGAGCGCTGCCATGCAGGTGATCCTGGCACGGAGCAGACACCGAGGAGGCAGGTAAGGTCCCTCCCGGTGTCCTGTAAGCTGTTCGGGACGCCGCGATTTCACCGCGGCGGTCCCGAACAGCCTGACTGAGCAGCCGGGTTAGTGTCACTTTCGCTTCAGACGCGGCGGTCAGCTTTGATCGCTGCGTCTGAAGGGTTAATACAGGGCATCACCGCGATCGGTGATGTCCTGTATTAGCCGGGGGTCCTGGCCGTTGATGGCCGCAGGGACCGCCACGATAGGTGTGTATTCGCCGTATAAAACGCACCAACTTTTTCCCCCCAGTTTTGGGGAAGAAAAAGTGCGTCTTATATGGCGAAAAATACGGTACAATATATACTCCCCCACACCCCATGTTGACCATTTTAAAAAAATATCTTTTTATAAAAACATATGACGGCCATCAAAGTAGTTGAATCTGAAGTAGTCCATGGGAGTTGTCATGCTCCCTCCATAGGCTTGCATTGAGAGGGAGGCGGAGCGTGACGAAACATGGGGCGGAGCCTTGACGTCACAACGCTCCAGCCCCGTGATCGACAGTAATCAGACGTGTTCGCTCCGGGGACTGATTTTAAACGGGGTGCGGCGTGCAAGATCACGGGGGTCCCCAGTGGCGGGACCCCCGCGATCAGGCATCTTATCCCCTATCCTTTGGATAGGGAATAAGATGTCTAAGCGCCGGAGTACCCCTTTAAAGATTATGTGGCCTAGATGTGGGTAGGAGATACACACATGGCACAGCCTGAGACCAAGCCTCAACTAACTAACTGGTTCTAACATGTTAAAGGGGTACTCTGGTGAAAAACTATTTATTTATTTAATTTTTTTTTTTAATCAACTGGTGCCAGAAAGTTATACAGATTTGTAAATGACTTCTATTAAAAAAAAATCTTAATCTTTCCAGTACTTATCAGCTGTTGTATGCTCCACAGGAAGTTCTTTTCTTATTGAATTTCCTTTCTGTCTGACCACAGTGCTCTCTGCTGACACCTCTGTCCATTTCAGGAACTGTCCAGAGCAGGAGCAAATCCCCATAGCAAACCTCTCCTGCTCTGGACAGTTCCTGACATGGACTGAGGTGTCAGCAGAGAGCACTGTGGTCATACAGAAAAGAAGTACCTCTGAAGCATACAGTAGCTGATAAGTACTGGAAGGATTAAGATTTTTATATAAAAGTAATTTACAAATCTGTTTAACTTTTTGGCACCAGTTGATAAAAAAAAAAATCCACTGGAGTACCCCTTTAAGTTCCACCCCTACTCCTGGGATAGAGAGGTTAAACTATGAAATTTCTCCCGGCTAGGAGGATCATATGACCAATGCATAATTTTTCTGTGTACAGTATATGCAAGAATTTTAACCCTTTACACTCTGTAATACATCAGTGTATGCAATATACATATATATGTTTGTTTGTTTTTTAACAATTTGTGCATAAAGAATATCTTTGCACCAGTGCTTCCCAACCAGTGCGCCTCCTGCTGTTGGAAAACTACAACTCCCAGCATGCCCGGACAGCCGAAGGCTGACCGGGCATGCTGGGAGTTGTAGTTTTGCAACAGCTGGAGGCCCACTGGTTGGGAATAATTTCATTCCTGGAAAAAAACAGGTCGGAAGGTTTGCTTTATGCATAAACGGTTAAAAGGTCTTGCCTTCGGCTTTCTGGGCATGCTGGGAGTTGTAGTTTTGCATCAGCTGGAGTCACACTAGGAAACACTGCTCTGAAGGTTTGCTTTATGCATAAATGGGTAAAAGGTACTGCTTACTGCATTTACAGTACATAGAAGAATGATGCTTTGGTCACATGATCCTCCTAGCCAGGTGAAAGTTCCTAGTCCAACCTCTCTATCCCAGGAGTAGGGATGGAAGTACCACAGTGCTCTCTGCTGACACCTCTGTCCATGTCAGGAACTGTTCAGAGCAGAACAGATTTGCTATAGGGATTTGCTCCTGCTCTGGACAGTTCCTGACATGGACAGAGGTGTCAGCAGAGAGCACTTCCTGTGGAACACAGCAGCTGTTGGGTGTGTCTGACTTCCAGAGAGAGAGGATTGAAGCAGTGTTTCCTACAGCCTTTTCCCCAGGAGGGTGGCAGCTTCTTTGGGAGAGCCTCCTGCTATGGAGCCCCAGACTTCCACCCCTCGAACTAGGCCGGAGGGGGGTGGGAGTGAGAGAGCTACGGCCGATTCCAAGGACAGGGTGAGAAGATCCAGCAGGCTCCGCAGTAATGTAGAGCTCACTCCCCCGTCCTTCGCTGGAAACCGCAAGGCGTCCGGTAAGAAGCTTATGGTTATGTCTTCGGGGACTGTGTCTGATACTATGGAACCCCAGCAATGGGGGGTGAAGGGTCCCAGGGAGTCGCTAGCTACTTTCGGTTCCCGCATGCAGGCAAATCTTGTAGAATATGAGCAGCTGGGGAAAAAGCTGAAAATCATAAGGGAAGACCTGAAGTTTGCTCGCTACCAAACAGATAACTCTGCCAAGGCTATGAGGGCTAAGTTTGCTGCCAGGGTGTGTGAGCTGAAGGCAGAGGAGCAGGAGGTGGTGAGAGCCCGAATGCTGATTGTAGAGGGAGCAGGCATGTTTAAAGAAAAATTAAAGAATGAAGACCGCTATAAAACCATGCGGACCCCTGTGAAGGAGGAAGAGGATAGTCAGGGGGAGGAAGAGTGCTTGTGTGTCACGGAGGAGAAGATGGAGGAAGGTGGTGAGGGAGATGGCGGCAGTGAGGGTGATGAGAGTGAGGGGGATGTGTGTGATACCCCGTGTACCCCTAAGACCTCTGTCACCCCGAGTGCGGATTACATCAACCCTGCCCAAGTCGCCCTACCAGCCACCTCTGAGGAAAGTGACAGTAATGATGGCGGTGACAGTGGACTGGTCTGTGGGGGGCTCCTGCGGGCCATAGTGATGCAGGAGTCACCCACCCGTCTGGAAAATTTCAGTTTTGGCCAGGACCTGGGCCCTGAGGAGAGGAAGAGGAAGAAGAAGAAGAAGAAGAAGAAAAAGGCTGAGGAGCAGATAAAGTTTGTTTTCTCTCCTATCCAGCAGTCTGGGCCACCTGAAAAGTTGGTTCAGGCTGCTGGGCCCCCCACCCTGCCAGATCCCGCTTCTGCTGTGGAACGGGACCAGAACGGGGGGTACAGTGCTGCATCCAACATGGCCGCGGGTGCTACAGTCACGCGTCCTGCTGGTAGGGAAGAGCAGGACAGGCTAATAGTGGGCAATAGTTATGCGGCAGTTTGCAAGGGGAGCGGTTCCCTGAGTATTGTGGGCAATGTTACTAGCCCTGCGGGGCACTTCCCTGAGAGGGGGGGGAGTGTCCAGGCGCCTGAGGTGTGTGGTGAGATCTTCTGCTTGGGGGGCGGTCCCCTGGGCGCTGCTAGTAGTGTCGGTGCTGCGGGGCACTCCCCTGAGAGGGGGGGGGAGCGTCCAGGTGTCAGAACCTGCTGCTGAGCCTGTGCGGTTGGGCACAGTGTGTGGCGCAGGCACTGCAGGGATCTCCCCTGTGAGAGAGGGGAGTCCCTGCACATCAGTGGCAGGAGGAGTGGTGGAGGTGCGCCTGGAGGGGCAGCCTCAGCTTCGGGAGGTGATGTCGGCGGTGACATCTCGAATGGAGGAGGAGTCAGCGTCGCCGACAATGGCAGCCGCCGGCGACCTGAGAATGTACAAAAAGGCCAAGCTAAAGCATGTCCAGGCCAGCCCAGAGGTAGTGGGTGAAGCAGCTGCTGATCCCAAAAATACTGTCAATAAAAGCAATGTTAATACAAGGTGTGTGAAAGATGGGAGTGGTAGTGCTGTGGATGAGAGGGGTGTATGTGGCAGTGGTAGTGGTGCAGATGGGAGGAGTGGTAGTGGTGCAGATGGGAGGAGTGGTAGTGGTGCAGATGGGAGGAGTGGTAGTGGTGCAGATGGGAGGAGTGGTAGTGGTGTGAATGAGAGTGGTGATAGTGGAGTGAATGAGAGGAGTGGTAGTGGTGTAGATGGGAGGAGTGGTAGTGGTGCAGATGGGAGGAGTGGTAGTGGTGCAGATGGGAGGAGTGGTAGTGGTGCAGATGGGAGGAGTGGTAGTGGTGTGAATGAGAGTGGTGATAGTGGAGTGAATGAGAGGAGTGGTAGTGGTGCAGATGGGAGGAGTGGTAGTGGAGTGATTAAGAGTGGTGATAGTGGAGTGAATAGGAGAGGTGGTAGTGGTGTAAATGAGAGGAGTGGTAGTGGTGCAGATGGGAGGAGTAGTTGTGTGAATGAGAGTAGTAGTAGTAGTGGTGTGGATGGTAGGAATAAGAGTGGCTTTTGTGGCAGTACAGGTGGCCTAGGCGGGGATGTAGGGACGGTGTCTGGTCCGGCTGCCCCCCCGGTCGTCAGGAGTTATGCAAGTGTGGCGGCTGGGGGTTCAGTAGGATCTTTACCTCCTGCATCTGGTGAAGGTCAGTTGCAACGGCATCTCCTGGAGGCACTAAAGAGAGGAGAAAGGACGCTCCAGGTAGAGGGAAAGGAGATGGACCTGTCTTTTTGGGTGGAGAGACATGGTCTGGGAGCGTTCCGAGAGAGGAATGGGGAGACCGTATGGTCCCTCCAGACACACGGGCAGGAGGTAGGTCGCAGGAATGTGGCCCGTTTGGTCTGGAAAGGCGAAGATGCGTGCCCCCAAAGGGGCAAGGTGGTGGAGCTTCTTTTCCAGATGGGTTTCAGGGCTGGGGACATCTTTGCCCTGATTCACCCCTTCGGCTCCTCCGAGTTTGACGTCAGCTTTGTTAGGCCGGAAGGACTAGATCTCTTTTGGTCTAATTATGAGCTGATGAAAAACGAGCCCGGATGGCGAGATTTCGCTGTAAAAGCAGTATCTCGCCAGAGTATGGTAAAGAAAGTGACCGTTTTGACCCGTAACGAGTCACTTTCTTGTTATGACATTATGACCTGGCTGGGCAGGTACGGGGAGGTGACGGACGTCCCCCGGAAGAACTTTGACGAGCACAATATATGGTCTGGGGCCTGGACGTTTTCCGTTCGTCTCAGGCGTTCAGGGAACACGGTCACCCACATCCCTTCGGCCGCCTTTCTGGGACGCGACAGGATTCAGATCTTCTACCAGGGGCAGCCGAGGCTGTGTCACAGGTGTGGTGACCCAAACCACTTTAGTGCCAACTGCACTCAGCAGATATGCGCCCTCTGCTGTGGGGTGGGTCATCTGGCGGCCACCTGTGGGCAGATTCGGTGTAACTTGTGTGGTGACTTAGGTCACCCGTTCAGCCGGTGTCCACGCTCGTTCTCCAACACTGTGACCGCCCCAGCTGGGGAGAGCCTAACGGTTGCCCCAGCGGGGGAGGGGACTAGTGGAGGAGAGGGGGCACCAAAGCCAGTGAAGGAAAAACATAAGACCCCCTCTATGCGGAGGCGAGAGGAGAAGCGCAGGTTGGAGAGGGCCCTTGAGAATGCCCAGGTGCCAGGGGTAGCTCGGGGTCCCACTCCAGACACTGGCTCAGAAGGAGGTCAGAATAACTCTGAGGCTTTGGGTGGGGCCGAACTGGATGAGGAGATAGGGAGACTGCGTAGGGAAGAATGTCAAGATGCTCCTTCCTCCAGTCATGCCTCTGAATCCGAAACTGTGGATGAGGAGGAGAAGGAGGGGCAGACAGTAAATGGTGGCCAGGAAAAGAAGAAGAGGAGGAAGAAGGGTAAGAGTAAGGCAGTGCCGTCCTCCTCTTCAGTTGTAGCCTCAGACCATAGAAGGAACAACTTAGTCTCTGACCCTCTGATCGTCCTTTCAAATCGATATGAGGCCCTTGGGGATACCATCTCCCCTCCTCTTCTCGAGGGTCCGGAGGCAGTGCGGCCTCCAGGAGGTGCCGAGCCTCCTTCCTCTGGGGCAGTTTCCTCAGGGGGAGAGGTAACACCAGATGCTGGAGGTAAAGATCCTGGGATGGATATATCCCTGAGTTTAAAAAGAGGCAAAGGGTCTTCCTCCGATTCAGATGGGGGTGGAGGGAAGGAGAGGAAGAAGGTTTAAAGGGTGAGGCCATCTAACTCAATCACCCAGGATGGCGGCACTCACCCCACTGACACTGGCATCTATTAACTGTGCCAGCATAAAGTCTGATACGGCTAGATTCGCAGCCTTTGATTTTCTCGGCCGTGTTGAAGCCGACATTTTGTATCTGCAAGAGACCAGGTTGTCAGATTTAGCCTCCCTGGTAAAAGCCAGAAGAGAGTGGAGGCGCGGTCCCTCCCACTGGTCTCTTGCGGCTGAGCCGTATAGTGGGGTGGCGGTCCTTTTTACCGCTCCTGTTGAATGCAGACGGGTTATTGAGTTAGAAATGGGGAGGTGCCTGATCTTAGATGTCTTCATGAAGGGACAAGAGCTCCGGCTCATTAACATCTACGCCCCACAAACTAAGCGGGGCCGTAAAGATCTCTTTATGAGGATTAAGCCCTTTCTTTTTACGAGTCGGCAAGTGATCTTTGGAGGGGACTTCAATAATGTCACAAGATAGGAGAGGCTCCAATGGTCCGCTGACTTGCGATAGTGTGGCACTGATTAGCATAGCTAGAGAAGCTCGCCTAGAGGACGCCCACATCCGGAGCCCCTCAGGCCACACGGGTTTCACCTATCATCAAGGTAGTCGCAGGTCTAGGATAGATAGGTTTTATTTAAAGGAGGAAGCCGTCTCTTCCGCAGTGTCCGTGGTTGAGGTGGAGTTCTCCGACCACTGTATGATTTTGTTTTCCCTGAATGTTTCAGAGACCCCCCGGATGGGAAAAGGTTATTGGAAGCTGAATTCGTCCCTCCTGGAGGAAGCGGAGATAAGACAGTCCTTTGAGGATTTTCTTCAGAGTCAGGTACCTTTACTGGGCCTATGTAGTAGTAAGTCAGAGTGGTGGGAGATATTCAAGAAGCGGGTTGCGGGGTTCTTCCGCCAGCTCTCGAGCCTCAGGTCCCTGAACAGGTATCGCCTGTATCAGGGTCTGAGGAGGAAACTCGAGCTTCTCGTCTCGACTGGAGGTAGCCGAGAGGATATCTCCAGAGTGAAATCCTTGCTGATGAGGTGTCAGTACGATAGGCACGCATCTTTGGTTTTTGAGAGGGATTTCGGGAAGTACCGCTCGCCCGACCCTTACAGAAACTGTAAGATGTCAGTGAGTAGTAAAGTCATTTCAGGACTGATTGATAGTACAGGATCTCTGAATCGGTCCAGATCAGGGATCTTGGAGGTCGTCAGATCCTTCTACTCGCACCTCTTGGGGAGGAAGGATCTAGATCGAGACAAGATGTCGGTTTTCCTGGCTGAAACCATTCCTGAGCCAGGGGTAGACCCCTCTCTTGATGTTTTGGCAGAAGGAATCAGGGAAGAGGAAGTGAGACTGGCGATCGAGGGGCTCGCCCCTAAGAAGTCGCCGGGTCCGGATGGCTTAACATCCGAGTGGTACAGGACCTTTAAGGAGTCTTTAGCTCCCCTCTTGACTGAGGTATTCAATGAGTGTCTCTCCTCGGGCACTCTGCCGAAGTCAATGAGGAGGTCAGCCCTGATTCTTCTATCAAAGGGTAAAGATCCCAGCCATATTGAGAATTGGAGGCCCATAGCTCTTCTCAATACGGACAGGAAGCTTCTGGCCAAGATACTGTTTAATCGGCTGGTGAAGTTTGCACCCCGGCTCCTTTCAGGAGCTCAGCACTGCTCTGTTCCAGGCCGAAGCACCTTAAGTGCGGTCCTTAGTGTCAGGGAGGCAGTGGAGAGGAGTAGTGCGGGTCTCTGGAAGGGGTACTTGCTGTCCCTGGATCAGGCCAAAGCGTTTGATCGGGTGAACCACGAGTACCTCTGGTCCGTCCTCCTGAGATATGGCTTACCGAGTACTTTTGTCAATTGGCTTAAGATCTTGTATGCAGGGGCAGAGAGTTTCCCACTGGTGAACGGTTGGTCTGGCCGCTCTTTTGAGGTGGGGTCCGGAGTCCGTCAGGGTTGTCCTTTGAGCCCGCTATTATACGTGTTCGCAATCGATCCCTTCGTCCGGAGGGTAGATTGTGGGCCGTTGGCGGGAGTCGGGATGAACCTGGCGGAGCCGGATGTCGCCCAGAGAGTGGTGGCGTACGCTGACGATGTCACCATTTTCGTGTCCTCGCGAGAGGAGGTCGATGTGGTGATGTCGGAAGTGGACCGCTACTCGGAGGCATCCGGGTCTAAGATCAACCGGGATAAGTGTGAGAGTCTCTGGCTGGGAGGGGGAGATCCCACGTTTGATCTCCCGGACACCCTTCCAGGGCCCCAAGAGTCAGCAAAAGTGTTGGGCATCATATTCGGCCAGGATGATTATCCCACCAAAAACTGGGATGGTAAGCTCCAGGATGCCACTCAGAAGGTGGACCAGTGGAAGGGTTGGTCTATGACCCTCAGGGAAAGGGTACACCTGATCAAATCGTACCTGCTCCCCTTGTTTATCTATCTGGGCAGCGTATGTATCCTGCCAGAGGCTTACTACACTAGGGTCTACAGCCTGTTTTTCCAACTGTTATGGGGGAACAGGATGAACCTAGTCAAGAGGGAGGTTACGTACCGCACGAGGAGACTAGGGGGTTTATCTATGGTAAACCCTGTGGTGTTCTTAACCAACACCTTCTTGAAAGCTAACATCTCAAACCTCTGGTCAGAGAGGGCTTCTCCGTGGGTACTCTCCTGTAGGGAATGGTTTCGGCCTTTCTTCCAGGAATGGGAGACAGGAGGGCAAGTGAAGGACCTCCGTACGCCCCATGGATATCTTCCGGCTTACGCTACCCCGACTCTGAAGGCGATACGTCGGTGGGGTCTGGGAGTGTGGGAGATCAGGACCCAGTCAAGGCAGTTCCTTGACAAACGGGTTCTGTTGACCCACTTCCAGAAGCCTCTGGCGCTCAGGGACTGCCCAGGTCGGGATCTGAGGGTGGGGTTGTACCTTTTAAACATGAAAAGGATCCCCCAGAAGTTTTGGGACTTGGCCTGGCGCTGCTTTCAGGGGAAGCTATATGTGAGGGACAATTTGAAGTGTAGGAACTCTGATGACCGGGGATGTCCCCGAGAAGAGTGTGGGGACACGCTGGAAAGCATGGACCATTTCCTGCTTCATTGTCCCTTTAATATAGGGGTTTACAACAGGGTGGGCGCTTCCATCGGCTGGAGTCAACTTGCCGGCCTTACCTATCCGGAGTGGGCTTATGGGGCATTCAGGAACCTGGGTGGCCGAGATCGGTGCACTTTATTCTTAGTCAGTTTAGTGGTTAGGTACTACACGTGGAATGCACGGTGTTTAGTGTCGACCCAACAGAAAATCCTCTCCGAGGTGGAGGTCTGTAGGAACATCACCGGAGACCTTGGGAAGATCAGGTCTTTGGAGTATGGCAGTCTTGGTACCAGTAGGGCTTCTCTCCTGTGGAGAGGGTTTTCTTTTGATGTGCCCTAGGTACTAGATCTTTTGGGTAGAGTACCTTTATTTTGGTTGGGGACAGTGTCAGAGGGACAGAGATAGGATGAGAACAGGGTTAGTTTGAATGAAGGGATAGGATTAGGGAGAATTGTAGGGGGAGTTAGGGAAAGAGTGTAAAATTATTTTGAATGTATCAAGTCTGCCATCCTTCTCCCTGGTGGTGGGCTGATGCATGTGCACGCTAGTTTTTTGTTTTGTTTTTAAGCTGATATGGTATGAAGGGCTTACAGGCGACCAAACTTGGGCCTAAAGTGGGTTGTGGTTCAGTTTGTATAAGTTTGTGTATAAGTTGGTTGGGAGGAGTGCTAGGTGGGGAGGGTGTGCTTGTGGGTGGTGGTGTTCATCTTTGGGGGACCTGACATGGGTCAGTTAAGGACTGGACTTTGTGAACTGTAAGAACGGTATGGACTCTGACCCATGTACAGGAGGGGTGGTGTGGGTGAGGGTACAGTTTTAGTGTAGGGTTTTTCCTAGGGTTTTCTATTGATTTTGTAGGGGTTTTCTGTAGTGCATATATTTTGTTTATATTATATTTTATTTATATAGTATATTTAGTAATTTTGTACCTATATTGTGTTATATCTATATTGTTTCATATTGTTTCAGCGTTATGGTAGCCGGACCAGTTGCTGTGTTGATATGTGGTTTATTTAGTTTATTTCAGTTATTTGGTCTGTTTTATGTTTTCTTTGGTATTTTCATTAGTCCCGGATAGAGGATCCAGTTAATTTGGACGTTTTGTAAGTGAATGTATGTGTGATATGATTATTTTGATGATTATTATTATTATTACTATTATAGTTTTTGTTTGTATGTATGTATATGTACAAAAAATATAATTTTTTTTTTTTTTTTTTTTTTTTTGAGGTGTGCTTGCTACGTTTCTGTTTAGTTTTCTTGTTGCGTGTTCCCAAGTATGGATGGTTTTGAGTTATAGTCGGATAATGATAACTTTTATGTTTATATTTTGACAAGCCAAGTTGTGCTATTTTATTTATTTATTTATTTTTCTTATGTTCATTTTCGGTAAGTGTGTGAGTGTTTGATTAGATATTTTGGGCATACTTTAATATCTTAGTATTTTAGTATCTCAGTAAAGCTGGGCTGGCCGATTAGGCAGGGTTTTGTTTATGAGGTTTTGTTTTTGGTTCTAGAGTATTTCTTATTTATGTTATAGCTGGTTAAGCTTGCTTTGTGTTTTGTATTTGATAAGTTTTGTATTTTTCTAATAAAAAGAGTGTCAGCAGAGAGCACTGTGGTCAGACTGGAAAGAACTACACAACTTCCTCTGCAGCATACAGCAGCTGATGGCACACTGGTTAGGAAACACTGCTTTAGACACACACAGTGGAATCAGGGGTGGTAGTCCCACTCTTGTATGATCCATTTATATCCATTTATATCCATAACCTGGGTTTTTTGTCACTTTGTTGGACGATTTGTCTTTATACAGGCTGCGCAAACAGCGGAGCGGCCGACACGTTCAAAGATTGTGCAGCGTGTACAGGTGTGAACCAAAATTATAGCCACCCATGAATATTAAAGGGGAGAATCCAGGATTTCTTCCAAAAACAGCACCACCCCTGTCCTCAGGTTGTGTGCGGTATTGTAGCTCAGTTCCATTGAAGTAAATGGAACCAATGTGTAATACCACACACAACCTGAGGACAGCTGTGGTGCTGTTGTCAGAAGAAATTCACTTTATTTCTCTATTCTTGGATAACCCCTTTAACAAAACCATGTAAAGTATCCCCTGAAATAAGGTGTTTCTTAAAACTACTTGGATATATATATATACACTGCTCAAAAAACATAAAATAAAGGGAAGACTTAAACAACACAATGTAACTCCAAGTCACTGACACTTGTGTGAGATCCCACTGTCCACTCAGGAAGAACACTGATTGACAATCAATTTCACATGGAACAGACAACACGTGGAAATAATAGGCAATTAGCAAGACACCCCCAATAAAGGAGTGGTTCTGAAGGTGGTGACCACAGACCACTTCTCAGTTCCTATGCTTCCTGGCTGATGTTTTCGTCACTTTTGAATGCTGGCGGTGCTTTCACTCTAGTGGTAGCATGAGACGGACTCTACAACCCACACAAGTGGCTCAGGTAGTGCAGCTCATCCAGGATGTCACATCAATGTGAGCTGTGACAAGAAGGTTTGCTGAGTCTGTCAGCGTAGTGTCCAGAGCATGGAGGCGCTACCAGGAGACAGGCCAGTACATCAGGAGACGTGGAGGAGGCCATAGGAGGGCAACAACCCAGCAGCAGGACCGCTACCTCCGCCTTTGTGCAAGGAGGAGCAGGAGGAGCACTGCCAGAGCCCTGCAAAATGACCTCCAGCAGGCCACAAATGTGCATGTGTCCACTCAAACGGTCAGAAACAGACTCCATGAGGGTGGTATGAGGGCCCGACGTCCACAGGTGGGGGTTGTGCTTACAGCCCAACACCGTGCAGGACGTTTGCCATTTGCCAGAGAACACCAAGATTGGCAAATTCGCCACTGGCACCATGTGCTCTTCACAGATGAAAGCAGGTTCACACTGAGCACATGTGATAGATGTAACAGAGTCTGGAGACGCTGTGGAGAACGTTCTGCTGCCTGCAACATCCTCCAGCATGACCGGTTTGGCGGTGGGTCTGTAATGGTGTGGGGTGGCATTTCTTTGGGGGGCCACACAGCCCTCCATGTGCTTGCCAGAGGTAGCCTGACTGCCATTAGGTAGCGAGATGAGATCCTCAGACCCCTTGTGAGATCATATGCTGGTCCGGTTGGCCCTGGGTTTCTCCTAATACAAGACAATGCTAGACCTCATGTGGCTGGAGTGTGTCAGCAGTTCCTACAAGAGGAAGGCATTGATGCTATGGACTGGCCCCCCGTTCCCCTGAATCCGATTGAGCACATCTGGGACGTCTCGCTCCATCCACCACAGACTGTCCAGGAGTTGGCGGATGCTTTAGTCCAGGTCTGGGAGGACATCCCTCAGGAGACCATCCTCCACCTCATCAGGATCATGCCCAGGCATTGTAGGGAGGTCATACGGGCACGTGGAGGCCACACACACTACTGAGCCTCATTGGGACTTGTATTAAGGACATTACATAAAGTTGGATCAGTCTGTAGTGCGGTTTTCCACTGTGATTTTGAGTGTGACTCCATATCCAGACCTCCATGGGTTGATACATTTGATTTCCATTGATAATTTTTGTGTAATTTTGTTGTCACATTCAACTATGTAAAGACGAAAGGATTTCATACGATTAGTTCATTCAGATCCAGGAGGTGTTATCTTAGTATTTTTTATGAGCAGTGTGTATATATATATATATATATTGTGGCAGTGTGGCAAGGAAAGGGTGTATTTCCCTTGCTATCTCTGCAGAATGCTCCACCTGTGGCCTGATTAATGAGGTATCAGGAAGGGAAAGTGTGTTTAAAAGGAAAAGAAACAGAATAGTTGGGGCTCTCCCTAGGTAACAGCATGTCGCTGTAGGGGGAGACACACGGACCCTGTTATGTCGCTGTAGGGGGAGACACACGGACCCTGTTATGTCGCTGTAGGGGGAGACACACGGACCCTGTTATGTCGCTGTAGGGGGAGACACACGGACCCTGTTATGTCGCTGTAGGGGGAGACACACGGACCCTGTTATGTCGCTGTAGGGGGAGACACACGGACCCTGTTATGTCCCTGTAGGGGGAGACACACGGACCCTGTTATGTCGCTGTAGGGGGAGACACATGAACCCTGTTATGTCGCTGTAGGGGGAGACACACGGACCCTGTTATGTCGCTGTAGGGGGAGACACACGGACCCTGTTATGTCGCTGTAGGGGGAGACACATGGACCCTGTTATGTCGCTGTAGGGGGAGACACACGGACCCTGTTATGTCGCTGTAGGGGGAGACACACGGACCCTGTTATGTCGCTGTAGGGGGAGACACACAGACCCTGTTATGTCGCTGTAGGGGGAGACACATGGACCCTGTTATGTCGCTGTAGGGGGAGACACACGGACCCTGTTATGTCGCTGTAGGGGGAGACACACGGACCCTGTTATGTCGCTGTAGGGGGAGACACACGGACCCTGTTATGTCGCTGTAGGGGGAGACACACAGACCCTGTTATGTCGCTGTAGGGGGAGACACACAGACCCTGTTATGTCGCTGTAGGGGGAGACACACGGACCCTGTTATGTCGCTGTAGGGGGAGACACACGGACCCTGTTATGTCGCTGTAGGGGGAGACACACGGACCCTGTTATGTCGCTGTAGGGGGAGACACACGGACCCTGTTATGTCGCTGTAGGGGGAGACACACGGACCCTGTTATGTCGCTGTAGGGGGAGACACATGAACCCTGTTATGTCGCTGTAGGGGGAGACACACGGACCCTGTTATGTCGCTGTAGGGGGAGACACATGGACCCTGTTATGTCGCTGTAGGGGAGACACACGGACCCTGTTATGTCGCTGTAGGGGGAGACACACGGACCCTGTTATGTCGCTGTAGGGGGAGACACACAGACCCTGTTATGTCGCTGTAGGGGGAGACACATGGACCCTGTTATGTCGCTGTAGGGGGAGACACACGGACCCTGTTATGTCGCTGTAGGGGGAGACACACGGACCCTGTTATGTCGCTGTAGGGGGAGACACACGGACCCTGTTATGTCGCTGTAGGGGGAGACACACGGACCCTGTTATGTCGCTGTAGGGGGAGACACATGAACCCTGTTATGTCGCTGTAGGGGGAGACACACAGACCCTGTTATGTCGCTGTAGGGGGAGACACATGGACCCTGTTATGTCGCTGTAGGGGGAGACACACGGACCCTGTTATGTCGCTGTAGGGGGAGACACACGGACCCTGTTATGTCGCTGTAGGGGGAGACACACAGACCCTGTTATGTCGCTGTAGGGGGAGACACATGGACCCTGTTATGTCGCTGTAGGGGGAGACACACGGACCCTGTTATGTCGCTGTAGGGGGAGACACACGGACCCTGTTATGTCGCTGTAGGGGGAGACACACGGACCCTGTTATGTCGCTGTAGGGGGAGACACACGGACCCTGTTATGTCGCTGTAGGGGGAGACACACAGACCCTGTTATGTCGCTGTAGGGGGAGACACACGGACCCTGTTATGTCGCTGTAGGGGGAGACACACGGACCCTGTTATGTCGCTGTAGGGGGAGACACACGGACCCTGTTATGTCGCTGTAGGGGGAGACACACGGACCCTGTTATGTCGCTGTAGGGGGAGACACACGGACCCTGTTATGTCGCTGTAGGGGGAGACACATGAACCCTGTTATGTCGCTGTAGGGGGAGACACACGGACCCTGTTATGTCGCTGTAGGGGGAGACACACGGACCCTGTTATGTCGCTGTAGGGGGAGACACACAGACCCTGTTATGTCGCTGTAGGGGGAGACACACAGACCCTGTTATGTCGCTGTAGGGGGAGACACACGGACCCTGTTATGTCGCTGTAGGGGGAGACACACGGACCCTGTTATGTCGCTGTAGGGGGAGACACACGGACCCTGTTATGTCGCTGTAGGGGGAGACACACGGACCCTGTTATGTCGCTGTAGGGGGAGACACACGGACCCTGTTATGTTGCTGCAGGGGGGAGACACACAGACCCTGTTATGTCGCTGTAGGGGGAGACACACGGACCCTGTTATGTCACTGTAGGGGGAGACACACGGACCCTGTTATGTCACTGTAGGGGGAGACACACGGACCCTGTTATGTCGGGGTAGGGGGAGACACACGGACCCTGTTATGTCGCTGTAGGGGGAGACACACGGACCCTGTTATGTCGCTGTAGGGGGAGACACACGGACCCTGTTATGTCGCTGTAGGGGGAGACACACGGACCCTGTTATGTCGCTGTAGGGGGAGACACACGGACCCTGTTATGTCGCTGTAGGGGGAGACACACGGACCCTGTTATGTTGCTGTAGGGGGAGACACACGGACCCTGTTATGTCGCTGTAGGGGGAGACACATGAACCCTGTTATGTCGCTGTAGGGGGAGACACACAGACCCTGTTATGTCGCTGTAGGGGGAGACACATGGACCCTGTTATGTCGCTGTAGGGGGAGACACACGGACCCTGTTATGTCGCTGTAGGGGGAGACACACGGACCCTGTTATGTCGCTGTAGGGGGAGACACACGGACCCTGTTATGTCGCTGTAGGGGGAGACACACAGACCCTGTTATGTCGCTGTAGGGGGAGACACACGGACCCTGTTATGTCGCTGTAGGGGGAGACACACGGACCCTGTTATGTCGCTGTAGGGGGAGACACACGGACCCTGTTATGTCACTGTAGGGGGAGACACATGGACCCTGTTATGTCGCTGTAGGGGGAGACACACGGACCCTGTTATGTCGCTGTAGGGGGAGACACACGGACCCTGTTATGTCGCTGTAGGGGGAGACACACGGACCCTGTTATGTCGCTGTAGGGGGAGACACACGGACCCTGTCATGTCGCTGTAGGGGGAGACACACGGACCCTGTTGAGGAAACACACAGCGAGCTGTGAGCGGTCCAAGAAGTGAAGAAGTGGTGTGAACTGTGAGTAACAGGTTGCAGGGGCACATGTTTAATGCTGGCGGAGATCACCAGATAGTAGTCAGGGCATGCTGATATGTGTAGTCAGTGAGCAGACGCTCTAGGACTTTGGTTTGTTCCTGAGTTATGTTTTGTTTTACCTGCAACCTGTCTAAATAAAGCTGGCAAGGTGCCAGGCGTGCATGAATAACCGTTGTCTGCGGGTTTATTGAGTGGAAACGTGTCCCGTGGCCGTGTCCAGGACGATCCCGGAGCTAATCCCCAAGGAGGAATCCTTACAATATATATAAACTCATATGTGTGAAAGAGAAAAGCACAAGACAAGTAACACAATAAAAACGTTTTTTTATTTCTTTAGTTTTTTCATCCATATACAAAGGCTTGTTTTTTTGCAGGACCAATCGTAACTTTGGAATGAGACGCTTCATTTTACCATAAAATATACTGAGAAAAAGAAAAATAATAATAACTTGTAAGGTGAAATAGAAAAAAAAATACAGAATTGCAAATTTAGAGGGGGGTTGTTTTTACGCCATTCCCTGTATGGTAAAATTGACATGTTATCATTTGTCCTCAGGTCGGTATGATTACAACGATACCCAATTTGTATTGTTTTCATTATGTTTTACTACTTAAAGGGATACTCCACCCCTAGACATCGTATCCCCTATTTAAAGGATAGGGGATAAGATGTCTGATCGCGGTGGTCCGCCGCTGGGAACCCACACGTTCTCTCCTGCAGCATCCCCTGTAATCTGGTGCACAGAGCGAGCAGAACCCCCACGATCAGACATCTTATCCCCTATACTTTGGATAGGGGATAAGATGTCTAGAGGCGGAGTATCCTTTAAAAAAAAATTCATTATTAAAAAAAAAAACTAGGATCAGACCCCAGACCAGACTCATAGACTAAACCCCTAGGATCAGACCCAGACCCCAGACCAGACGCATAGACTAAACCCCTAGGATCAGACCCCAGAGAAGACTCATAGACTGAACCCCTAGGATCAGACCGCAGAGAAGACTCATAGACTAAACCCCTAGGATCAGACACCAGAGAAGACTCATAGACTAAACCCCTAGGATCAGACCCCAGACCAGACTCATAGACTAAACCCCTAGGATCAGACCCCAGGGAAGACTCATAGACTAAACCCCTAGGATCAGACCCCAGAGCAGATTCATTGACTAAACCACTAGGATCAGACCCTAGAGCGGACTTACAGACTAAACCTCTAGGATCAGACCATAGAGCAGACTTATAGACTAATCCCCTAGTATAAGACTAAAAGATCAGACTTACAGACTAAACCCCTAGGATCAGACCCCAGACCAGACTTATAGAATAAACCCCTAGGATCAGATCCCAGAGAAGACTCATAGACTAAACCCCTAGGATCAGACCCCAGAGAAGACTCATAGACTAAACCTCTAGGATCAGACCCAGACCCCAGACCAGACGCATAGACTAAACCCCTAGGATCAGACCCCAGAGAAGACTCATAGACTGAACCCCTAGGATCAGACCCCAGAGAAGACTCATAGACTAAACCCCTAGGATCAGACCCCAGACCAGACTCATAGACTAAACCCCTAGGATCAGACCCCAGACCAGACTCATAGACTAAACCCCTAGGATCAGACCCCAGGGAAGACTCATAGACTAAACCCCTAGGATCAGACCCCAGAGCAGATTAATTGACTAAACCACTAGGATCAGACCCTAGAGCGGACTTACAGACTAAACCTCTAGGATCAGACCATAGAGCAGACTTATAGACTAATCCCCTAGTATAAGACTAAAAGATCAGACTTACAGACTAAACCCCTAGGATCAGACCCCAGACCAGACTTATAGAATAAACCCCTAGGATCAGATCCCAGAGAAGACTCATAGACTAAACCCCTAGGATCAGACCCCAGAGAAGACTCATAGACTAAACCTCTAGGATCAGACCCAGACCCCAGACCAGACGCATAGACTAAACCCCTAGGATCAGACCCCAGAGAAGACTCATAGACTGAACCCCTAGGATCAGACCCCAGAGAAGACTCATAGACTAAACCCCTAGGATCAGACCCCAGACCAGACTCATAGACTAAACCCCTAGGATCAGACCCCAGACCAGACTCATAGACTAAACCCCTAGGATCAGACCCCAGGGAAGACTCATAGACTAAACCCCTAGGATCAGACCCCAGAGCAGATTCATTGACTAAACCACTAGGATCAGACCCTAGAGCGGACTTACAGACTAAACCTCTAGGATCAGACCATAGAGCAGACTTATAGACTAATCCCCTAGTATAAGACTAAAAGATCAGACTTACAGACTAAACCCCTAGGATCAGATCCCAGAGAAGACTCATAGACTAAACCCCTAGGATCAGACCCCAGAGAAGACTCATAGACTAAACCTCTAGGATCAGACCCAGACCCCAGACCAGACGCATAGACTAAACCCCTAGGATCAGACCCCAGAGAAGACTCATAGACTGAACCCCTAGGATCAGAACCCAGAGAAGACTCATAGACTAAACCCCTAGGATCAGACCCCAGACCAGACTCATAGACTAAACCCCTAGGATCAGACCCCAGACCAGACTCATAGACTAAACCCCTAGGATCAGACCCCAGGGAAGACTCATAGACTAAACCCCTAGGATCAGACCCCAGAGCAGATTCATTGACTAAACCACTAGGATCAGACCCTAGAGCGGACTTACAGACTAAACCTCTAGGATCAGACCATAGAGCAGACTTATAGACTAATCCCCTAGTATAAGACTAAAAGATCAGACTTACAGACTAAACCCCTAGGATCAGACCCCAGACCAGACTTATAGAATAAACCCCTAGGATCAGATCCCAGAGAAGACTCATAGACTAAACCCCTAGGATCAGACCCCAGAGAAGACTCATAGACTAAACCTCTAGGATCAGACCCAGACCCCAGACCAGACGCATAGACTAAACCCCTAGGATCAGACCCCAGAGAAGACTCATAGACTGAACCCCTAGGATCAGACCCCCAGAGAAGACTCATAGACTAAACCCCTAGGATCAGACCCCAGACCAGACTCATAGACTAAACCCCTAGGATCAGACCCCAGACCAGACTCATAGACTAAACCCCTAGGATCAGACCCCAGGGAAGACTCATAGACTAAACCCCTAGGATCAGACCCCAGAGCAGATTCATTGACTAAACCACTAGGATCAGACCCTAGAGCGGACTTACAGACTAAACCTCTAGGATCAGACCATAGAGCAGACTTATAGACTAATCCCCTAGTATAAGACTAAAAGATCAGACTTACAGACTAAACCCCTAGGATCAGATCCCAGAGAAGACTCATAGACTAAACCCCTAGGATCAGACCCCAGAGAAGACTCATAGACTAAACCTCTAGGATCAGACCCCAGACAAGACTCATAGACTAAACCTCTAGGATCAGACACCAGAGAAGACTCATAGACTAAACCCCTAGGATCAGACCCCAGACCAGACTTATAGAATAAACCCCTAGGATCAGATCCCAGAGAAGACTCATAGACTAAACCCCTAGGATCAGACCCCAGAGAAGACTCATAGACTAAACCTCTAGGATCAGACCCAGACCAGACTCATAGACTAAACCTCTAGGATCAGACACCAGAGAAGACTCATAGACTAAACCCCTAGGATCAGACCCCAGACCAGACTCATAGACTAAACCCCTAGGATCAGACTCCAGAGAAGACTCATAGACTAAACCCCTAGGATCAGACTCCAGAGCCCCCGCACACACTCCCTCCCGCTGTTAGGCTCCTTCCCACCTCTGGACTCAGGGTGTCGGATTCTTCTTGTTGTCGGACGGACTCACCGTGTTGTCAGATCGCGGACCGGCCGCGGGCCCCGCCCCCTGTGACGTTTGTCTGTGGGCGGAGCCGGTGGTGCGGCTGGTGCTGAAGCTGGAGATGCTGCTCACACCGGAGACCCCGGGAGTCCGAGAGCTGATCCGCCGCCGGGAGCATGGACGTGTGATCCGGGAGAGCGGGGAGGATGTGGCTGCAGCTCATGTGTGCGACCTGCTGGGGGCTGCTGAGCTCAGGTGAGACCCCCGGAGTCTGTCCCTGCACCCCGGGGACCCCCTGAGACTGTCCCTGCACCCCGGGGACCCCCTGAGACTGTCCCTGCACCCCGGGGACCCCCTGAGACTGTCCCTGCACCCCGGGGACCCCCTGAGACTGCGCCTGCACCGCGGGGACCCCCTGAGACTGCCCCTGCACCACCTGAGGCTGCCCCTGCACCCCCGGAACCACCTGAGGCTGCCCCTGCACCCCCGGAACCACCTGAGGCTGCCCCTGCACCCCCTGAGGCTGCCCCTGCACCCCCGGAACCACCTGAGGCTGCCCCTGCACCCCGGGGACCCCCTGAGACTGCCCCTGCACCCGGGGACCCCCTGAGACTGCCCCTGCACCCCCGGAACCACCTGAGGCTGCCCCTGCACCCGGGGACCCCCTGAGACTGCCCCTGCACCCCCGGAACCACCTGAGGCTGCCCCTGCACCGCGGGAATCCCGAGTGTCAGGTCCGGAACCCCCAGTATTTGTTCTTGCACCTATAAATCTCCCAGTGTCTGCTCCTGCACCCCCCAAATACCCCAGTGTCTGCTCCTGCACATGGAAAACCACCAATGTCTGCAACTGCACCCCCAAAATACCCAGTATATGCAACTGAACCCCAGCAACCCCCAGTGTCCTCCTGCACCCCCCAAAATACCCAGTATATGCAACTGAACCCCAGTGTCCTCCTGCACCCCCCAAATACCCCAGTGTATGCAACTGAACCCCAGCAACCCCCAGTGTCCTCCTGCACCCCCCCAAATACCCCAGTATATGCAACTGAACCCCAGCAACCCCCAGTGTCCTCCTGCACCCCCCAAATACCCCAGTGTCATCCTGCACCCCCCAAATACCCCAGTGTCTGCTCCTGTACCCCAATAATCCCCGGTGTCCAGTATCTGCCCAGAACTCCCAGTTTGCCTCCTGCTCCTGCACTTTGGTGACTCCTGATATTTTCCTTATCTAACCCTGGACCCAGAGCTGCTCCCCCTAAAACTTCATTGTCTTATCCTGCATGGACCCCCTAATGTCTTCATCCAGGACCCCCTAATGTCTTCATCCAGGACCCCCTAATGTCTTCATCCAGGACCCCCTAATGTCTGCATCCAGGACCCCCTAATGTCTTCATCCAGGACCCCCTAATGTCTTCATCCAGGACCCCCTAATGTCTTCATCCAGGACCCCCTAATGTCTTCATCCAGGACCCCCTAATGTCTGCATCCAGGACCCCCTAATGTCTGCATCCAGGACCCCCTAATGTCTTCATCCAGGACCCCCTAATGTCTTCATCCAGGACCCCCTAATGTCTGCATCCAGGACCCCCTAATATCGGCATCCAGGACCCCCTAATGTCTTCATCCAGGACCCCCTAATGTCTGCATCCAGGACCCCCTAATGTCTTCATCCAGGACCCCCTAATATTGGCATCCAGGACCCCCTAATGTCTTCATCCAGGACCCCCTAATGTCTTCATCCAGGACCCCCTAATGTCGGCATCCAGGACCCCCTAATGTCTGCATCCAGGACCCCCTAATGTCTTCATCCAGGACCCCCTAATGTCGGCATCCAGGACCCCCTAATGTCTTCATCCAGGACCCCCTAATGTCTGCATCCAGGACCCCCTAATGTCTGCATCCAGGACCCCCTAATGTCTGCATCCAGGACCCCCTAATGTCTTCATCCAGGACCCCCTAATGTCTGCATCCAGGACCCCCCAATGTCTTCATCCCGAACCCCCTAATGCCTGCATCCAGGACCCCCTAATGTCTTCATCCAGGACCCCCCAATGTCTTCATCCCGAACCCCCTAATGTCTTCATCCAGGACCCCCTAATGTCTGCATCCAGGACCCCTAGTGTTGCCCCCCCCCCCCATATCCCACTGCTTATACAATCTAAGGCGCACACATACCCCCCAGTGTCTGCCCCCATCACTGTGCCCCCTGTATTATTTCTCCTCCGCTGTTCCCGATTTCAGCATCCTTTATATTAACGCTCCACTGCTGCCCCCATTACCGTGCCCTCTGTATTACTTCTCCACCCCCCTCCCCATCACTGTGCCCCTTATATTTATGCTCCTCCGTTTCACCCCAATCATTGTGTCCCCTGTATTATTGTTCCTCTGCTGCACCCTGTTGTCTGTGTGCGCTGTGTATTACTGTTCCCCTACTATTCCACCATGATCACTGTGTATTGCTGCTCCACCACTGTGTCCCCTGTATCTCTGCTCCACCACTGTACCCCCATCACTGTGTCCCCTGTATCGCTGCTCCACCACTGTACCCCCATCACTGTGTCCCCTGTATCGCTGCTCCACCACTGCACCCCCATCACTGTGTCCCCTGTATCGCTGCTCCACCACTGTACCCCCATCACTGTGTCCCCTGTATCGCTGCTCCACCACTGCACCCCCATCACTGTGTCCTCTGTATCTCTGCTCCACCACTGCACCCCCATCACTGTGTCCCCTGTATTGCTGCTCCACCACTGCACCCCCATCACTGTGTCCCCTGTATTGCTGCTCCACCACTTTACCCCCATCACTGTGTCCCCTGTATCTCTGCTCCACCACTGCACCCCCATCACTGTGTCCCCTGTATCGCTGCTACACCACTTTACCCCCATCACTGTGTCCCCTGTATCGCTGCTCCACCACTGTACCCCCATCACTGTGTCCCCTGTATCTCTGCTGCACCCCATCACTGTGTCCCCTGTATCGCTGCTCCACCACTGCACCCCCATCACTGTGTCCCCTGTATCGCTGCTACACCACTTTACCCCCATCACTGTGTCCCCTGTATCGCTGCTCCACCACTGTACCCCCATCACTGTGTCCCCTGTATCGCTGCTCCACCACTGCACCTCCATCACTGTGTCCCCTGTATCGCTGCTCCACCACTGTACCCCCATCAATGTGTCTCCTGTATCGCTGCTCCACCACTGTACCTCCATCACTGTGTCCCCTGTATCGCTGCTACACCACTGTACCCCCATCACTGTGTCCCCTGTATCGCTGCTACACCACTGCCCCCCCATCACTGTGTCCCCTGTATCGCTGCTCCACCACTGTACCCCCATCACTGTGTCCCCTGTATCGCTGCTACACCACTGTACCCCCATCACTGTGTCCCCTGTATCGCTGCTCCACCACTGTACCCCCATCACTGTGTCCCCTGTATTAGTGTCCCCTATTATGTCTCCTCTGCTGCACCCCGATATGTGTCCCCTGTATTACTGCTCCTCTGCTGCACCCTGATGTCTGTGCCCTGTGTGTTACTGTTCTCTTACTATTCCACCGTGACCACTGTCTCCCTTGTATTACTACACCTGTTACACCCTAGTACCCCTCTCCCCTGTATTACTGCTCCCCTGCTGCACCCCAATATCTTTGTCCCCTGTATTACTGCTCCTCTGCTGCACCCCGATATCTGTGTCCCCTGTATTACTGCTCCTCTGCTGCACCCGGATATATGTGTCCCCTTTATTACTGCTCCTCTGCTGCACCCCGATATCTGTGTCCCCTGTATTACTGCTCCTCTGCTGCACCCGGATATATGTGTCCCCTTTATTACTGCTCCTCTGCTGCACCCCAATATCTGTGTCCCCTTTATTACTGCTCCTCTGCTGTACCCCAATATCTGTGTCCCCTGTATTACTGCTCCTCTGCTGCACCCGGATATATGTGTCACCTTTATTACTGCTCCTCTGCTGCACCCCAATATCTGTGTCCCCTGTATTACTGCTCCTCTGCTGCACCCGGATATATGTGTCACCTTTATTACTGCTCCTCTGCTGCACCCCAATATCTGTGTCCCCTGTATTACTGCTCCTCTGCTGCACCCGGATATATGTGTCCCCTTTATTACTGCTCCTCTGCTGCACCCCAATATCTGTGTCCCCTGTATTACTGCTCCTCTGCTGCACCCCGATATATGTGTCCCCTTTATTACTACTCCTCTGTTGCACCCCAATATCTGTGTCCCCTGTATTACCGCTCCTCTGCTGATCCCCCAATATCTGTGTCCCCTTTATTACCACTCCTGCTGCTCCCCGATATATGTGTTCCCTGTAGTACTCCTCCTCTGCTGCACCCTGATATCTGTGTCCCCTCTATTAATGCTTCTCTGCTGAACCCCAATATGTGTTCCCTGTAGTACAGCTCCTCCGCTGCACCCTGATATATGCTTCCCTGTATTACTGCTCCCTTGCTGCACCCCGATATATGTGTCCCCTGTATTACGTCTCCTCTTCTGCACCCAGATATATGTGTCCCCTTTATTACGTCTCCTCTGCTGCACCCCAATATGTGTCCCCTGTATTACGTCTCCTTTGCGGCACCCCAATATGTGTCCCCTGTATTACTGCTCCTCTGCTGCACCCCAATATGTGTCCCCTGTATTACTGCTCCTCTGCTGCACCCCAATATGTGTCCCCTGTATTACTGCTCCTCTGCTGCACCCCAATATGTGTCCCCTGTATTACTGCTCCTCTGCTGCACCCCAATATGTATCCCCTGTATTACTGATCCACTGCTTCACCCCAATATGTGTCCCCTGTATTACGTCTCCTCTGCTGCACCCCAATATGTGTCCCCTGTATTACGTCTCCTCTGCTGCACCCCAATGTGTTCCCTGTATTACTGCTCCTCTGCTGCACCCTAATATGTGTCCCCTGTATTACTGCTCCTCTGCTGCACCCCAATATGTGTCCCCTGTATTACTGCTCCTCTGCTGCACCCCAATATGTGTCCCCTGTATTACTGCTCCTCTGCCGCACCCCAATATGTGTCCCCTGTATTACTGCTCCTCTGCTGCACCCCAATATGTGTCCCCTGTATTACTGCTCCTCTGCCGCACCCCAATATGTGTCCCCTGCATTACTGCTCCTCTGCCGCACCCCAATATGTGTCCCCTGTATTACTGCTCCTCTGCTGCACCCCAATATGTGTCCCCTGTATTACTGCTCCTCTGCCGCACCCCAATATGTGTCCCCTGTATTACTGATCCACTGCTTCACCCCAATATGTGTCCCCTGTATTACGTCTCCTCTGCTGCACCCCAATATGTGTTCCCTGTATTACGTCTCCTCTGCTGCACCCCAATATGTGTCCCCTGTATAACTGCTCCTCTGCCGCACCCCAATATGTGTCCCCTGTATTACTGCTCCCGTCACGCACCCCAATATGTGTCCCCTGTATTATGTCTCCTCTGCTGCACCCCAATATGTGTCCCCTGTATTACTGCTCCCGTCACGCACCCCAATATGTGTCCCCTGTATTACGTCTCCTCTGCTGCACCCCAATATGTGTCCCCTGTATTACTGCTCCTCTGCCGCACCCCAATATGTGTCCCCTGTATTATGTCTCCTCTGCCGCACCCCAATATGTGTCCCCTGTATTACTGCTCCCGTCACGCACCCCAATATGTGTCCCCTGTATTACGTCTCCTCTGCCGCACCCCAATATGTGTCCCCTGTATTACTGCTCCTCTGCCGCACCCCAATATGTGTCCCCTGTATTACTGCTCCTCTGCCGCACCCCAATATGTGTCCCCTGTATTACTGCTCTTCTGCCGCACCCCAATATGTGTCCCCTGTATAACGTCTCCTCTGCTGCACCCCAATATGTGTCCCCTGTATTACTGCTCCTCTGCTGCACCCCAATATGTGTCCGCTGTATAACGTCTCCTCTGCTGCACCCCAATATGTGTCCCCTGTATTACTGCTCCCGTCACGCACCCCAATATGTGTCCCCTGTATTACTGCTCCCGTCACGCACCCCAATATGTGTCCCCTGTATTACTGCTCCCGTCACGCACCCCAATATGTGTCCCCTGTATTACTGCTCTTCTGCTGCACCCCAATATGTGTCCCCTGTATTACTGCTCTTCTGCTGCACCCCAATATGTGTCCCCTGTATTACTGCTCTTCTGCTGCACCCCAATATGTGTCCCCTGTATTACTGCTCCCGTCACGCACCCCAATATGTGTCCCCTGTATTACTGCTCTTCTGCTGCACCCCAATATGTGTCCCCTGTATTACTGCTCTTCTGCTGCACCCCAATATGTGTCCCCTGTATTACTGCTCCCGTTACGCCCCCTTATCTCTGTCCCCTGTATTACTGCTCCCGTCACGCCCCCTTATCTCTGTCCCCATTGCGCCCCGATGTCTCTTCCCCCTATTCACACTCCAGTTTTTTTGTGTCCTCTGTGTTTTCTCGCCCCCCCTGGTCTCCCCATCGTCTCTTTCTTCCTCTCAGTGTGGCCTCCAGACTGTGTTATTACGTTTCCATTAGTCGCTGTTCTGCCAGTGATGGGCAGCGCCGACGCCGGTGATTAGTGGTCACTTTGTGCATTTCATGTCGCGTTCACTCGGAGATCTCTCCTCGCTGCGCGGTGTCTTTATTGTGCTCCGACCTCGCTATTACACCGATACGGAGGGTTAGGGATAGGGGAGGGGGGTGACAGAAGTGGAACTCCAGATCTGAGAGCAGAGAAGAGACGTATGGTGCTCGGCCTCCCCCCCCCCCCCCCTGTAAGGTGCCAGAATCCACCCATGTCCATTTAACCCCTGAATAAGCGGAGAAAACCAAAAATGTGTCCTAAATTTTCTCCGAACAGGTTCAGTCGAGAAGTTTGACCATATGTGGCAAATTATTTTCCAACCTGCGTGCCTCCAGCTGTTGCAAAACTACAACTCCCAGCATGCCCGGACAGCCGAAGGCTGTCCGGGCATGCTGGGAGTTGTAGTTTTGCAACAGTTGGCGCCATGCTGGTCGGGAAACACTGTCCTTGTGAATGGCTAATGGTCCTGAGACTTCTACTTCCATCTCTGAGCCTGTGCTCGATCAGTATATAGGGTCAGTCTGATGATGCTCGGCATTCTGCGCAGTGTCACATGACCTGTCACATGATCTCAGTATAAACCCACCTGTTCTGGGAGTCTGCAGTACCGCTAAGCGAGCAACACGGAAAAGAGAGAGGAAAGTGATGGAGAAGTAGAAATCAGAGTTGGGTTATAAAAAAATATCGCCCCCCCCAAAAGAAAAAATTTAAATAAATAAAAAAATCCAAAAACTTTAGGGTATTCCCTCACACAGAATGTGCCATAAATGTCCAAAAAGACGCTGCTTCCACCTCTGGGAATTGCTTCTCAAGTGCGGCCATTGGAGGTAGTCAGGAAGCCAAAAACAGTCAAGCCTCTGTGTGACACAGCTTGCGTTAATGTGAATTGCGCAAATAGCGTAGCGAATTATTCTCCTTACACAATTCCTATTAGTTTCTATGGTAGGTAAATTAAAGGGGTTATCCAGGAAAAAACTTTATATATATATATATATATATATATATCAACTGGCTCCAGAAAGTTAAACAGATTTGTAAATGACTTCTATTAAAATGTTTTAATCCTTTCAGTACTTATGAGCTTCTAAAGTTGAGTTGTTCTTTTCTGTCTAAGTGCTCTCTGATGACACGTGTCTCGGGAACCGCCCAGTTTAGAAGAGGTTTGCTATGGGGATTTGCTTCTAAACTGGGTGTTTCCCGAGACAGGTGTCATCAGAGAGCACTTAGACAGAAAAGAACAACTCAACTTCAGAAGCTCATAAGTACTGAAAGGATTAATATTTTTTTTATAGAAGTAATTTACAAATCTGTTTAACTTTCTGGAGCCATTTGAGATATATGTATATATATATAAAGTTTTTTTGATGGATAACCCCTTTTACTGTGCAAAACAGTCCGGCTGTTTCTAGAATCCCAACCTACTCCAGTTACCAATGGTAGTCTGGAGGGAGTCAGGATTGCTCCATCTTGAAATAGTCATAGGTTCTGTCAATGGACCATACATGTCCAGATGCAAAGATGTACATAGTGGCTTTTATGGGGCCCTTGGAGAGCAGGGTCCCCATACTGGTTGGTTCCATTTCTTTATCTATTAGGGTGGGTTCACACCACGTTTTAGTCAAACAGTGACTCCGGTCGGCTCATTTTTGCATACCATTGTTTTCAGTCCGGTCAGAAAACCGGATACGGGGCAAAAATGAGCCTACTGGGGTCACTGTTTAACTCCGGTCGGCTCATTCAAATGAACGAGAAGGGTCCCGGGTCCGGCTGGAATACGGGAGTTCTCGGTTTTCACTCCCCCCTGCCGGATCCGATCCCCGTATAGCTAAAACGTGGTGGTGTGAACCCATCCTTAGAGAGAAACTGTGCAGAACTCCTCTCTCCGGGGCTGTCAGCAAATTCATGAAGGAGGGTATTGATCTAAGGGTCAAGGACAACAAGGCCTCTCTGACCTGGGGGCAAAATAGGAACCGTTATTGAAAACCTATATCAATATTTGCTGTGGGGCCCTCTTCCTTCCCCAGATAGGATTATTCCATAAATCCACTATAGTCAGGGCCGTAAATGTTGGCAGGAAAGGATTGCAGTAACACATGTTTTGCTATACACTTGTTTATTCCCTTTGTGTGTATTGGAACTAAACCAAAAAAAGGAGGAAAAAAGCAAATTGGACAAAATGTCACCAAACTCCAAAAATGGTCTGGACAAAATTATTGGCCCCCTTAACTTAATATTTGGTTGCACACCCTTTGGAAAAAATAAGTGAAATCAGTGTCCTTCCTATAACCATCAATAAGCTTCTTACACCTCTTAGCTGGAATGTTGGACCACTCTTCCTATAACCATCAATAAGCTTCTTACACCTCTCAGCCGGAATGTTGGACGACTCTTCCTTTACAAACTGCTCCCGGTCTCTTATTGGACGGCGCCTTTTCCCAACAGTAATTATAAGATCTCTCCACAGGTGATCAATGGGATTTAGATCTGGACTCATTGCTGACACTTCAGAACTCTCCAGCGCTTTGTTGTCATCCATTTCTGGGGGCTTTTTGACGTATGTTTAGGGTCAAGATCTTGGACACAAACCCAGCTTTCTGACACTGGGCTGTACAGTGCGGCCCAAAATCCATTGGTAATCCTGAGATTTCATGATGTCTTGTACACATTCAAGACCCCCAGTGCCAGAGGCAGCAAAACAACCCCAAAACATCATTGAGCCCCCACCATATATCACTGTAGGTACTGTGTTCTTTTCTTTGTGGGCCTCATTCAGTTTTCGGTAAACAGTAGAATTATGTGCTTTACCAAAAAGCTCTATCTTGGTCTCATCTGTCCACAAGACGTTTTCCCAGAAGGATTTTGGTTACTCAAGTTAATTTTGGTAAAATGTAGTCTTTCTTTTTTATGTCTCTGTGTCAGCAGTGGGGTCCTCCTGGGTCTCCTCCATAGTGGGGTCCTCCTGGGTCTCCTCCATAGTGGAGTCCTCCTGGGTCTCCTCCATAGTGGGGTCCTCCTGGGTCTCCTCCATAGTGGGGTCCTCCTGGGTCTCCTCCATAGTGGGGTCCTCCTGGGTCTCCTCCATAGTGGGGTCCTCCTGGGTCTCCTCCATAGTGGGGTCCTCCTGGGTCTCCTGCCATAGTGGGGTCCTCCTGGGTCTCCTCCATAGTGGGGTCCTCCTGGGTCTCCTCCATAGTGGGGTCCTCCTGGGTCTCCTCCATAGTGGGGTCCTCCTGGGTCTCCTCCATAGTGGGGTCCTCCTGGGTCTCCTCCATAGTGGGGTCCTCCTGGGTCTCCTCCATAGTGGGGTCCTCCTGGGTCTCCTCCATAGTGGGGTCCTCCTGGGTCTCCTGCATAGTGGGGTCCTCCTGGGTCTCCTCCATAGTGGGGTCCTCCTGGGTCTCCTCCATAGTGGGGTCCTCCTGGGTCTCCTCCATAGTGGGGTCCTCCTGGGTCTCCTCCATAGTGGGGTCCTCCTGGGTCTCCTCCATAGTGGGGTCCTCCCGGGTCTCCTCCATAGTGGGGTCCTCCCGGGTCTCCTCCATAGTGGGGTCCTCCTGGGTCTCCTCCATAGCGGGGTCCTCCTGGGTCTCCTCCATAGCGTTTCATTTCATTTAAATGTGGACAGATAGTTCGTGCTGACACTGTTGCTCCCTGAGCCTGCAGGACAGCTTGAATATCTTTGGAACTTGTTTGGGGCTGCTTATCCACCATCCGGACTATCCTGCGTTGACACCTTTCTTCAATTTTTCTCTTCCGTCCACGCCCAGGGAGATTATCTACAGCGCCATGGGTTGTAAACTTCTTGATAATGTTGCGCACTGTGGACAAAGACAAATCTAGATCTCTGGAGATGGACTTGTAACCTTGAGATTGTTGATATTTTTCCACAATTTTGGTTCTCAAGCCCTCAGACAGTTCTCTTCTCCTCTTTCTGTTGTCCATGCTTAGTGTGGCACACACAGACACACAATGCAAAGACTAAGTGAACTTCTCTCCTTTTTATCAGCTTTCAGGTGTGATTTTTATATTGCCCCCACCTGTTACTTGCCCCAGGTGAGTATAAAGGAGCATCACATGCTGGAAACAATCTTATTTTTCCACAATTTTGAAAGGGGCCAATAATTTTGTCCAGACCATTTTTGGAGTTTGGTGACATTATGTCCAATTTGCTTTTTTTCCTCCTTTTTTGGTTTAGTTCCAACAAAGGGAATAAACATGTGTATAGCAAAACATGTGTTACTGCAATCCTTTCCTGGGAGAAATACTCATGGGTGCCAACATTTACAGCCATGACTTTGACAACAGGGAAATAATATTGCACAACTATAAACATTGCCAGAGATGGTTCCCACCAAAACCTATAGAGGAGGAAAGGAGGGCAAATGTGATCGATCCAACAAAGATATCAATTATAACAATAAAGGATCTGTATATAGGACACTATAAACATGTGTGCGTGCCCTGATGTAACCAACATGTGTGCGTGCCCTGACGTAACCAACATGTGTGCGTGCCCTGACGTAACCAACATGTGTGCGTGCCCTGATGTAACCAACGTGTGTGCGTGCCCTGATGTAACCAACATGTGTGCGTGCCCTGATGTAACCAACATGTGTGCGTGCCCTGATGTAACCAACATGTGTGCGTGCCCTGATGTAACCAACATGTGTGTGTGTGCCCTGATGTAACCAACATGTGTGCGTGCCCTGATGTAACCAACATGTGTGCGTGCCCTGATGTAACCAACATGTGTGCGTGCCCTGATGTAACCAACATGTGTGTGTGTGCCCTGAGGTAACCAACATGTGTGTGTGCCCTGATGTAACCAACATGTGTGCGTGCCCTGACGTAACCAACATGTGTGCGTGCCCTGATGTAACCAACGTGTGTGTGCCCTGATGTAACCAACATGTGTGTGTGCCCTGACGTACCCAACATGTGTGCGTGCCCTGATGTAACCAACATGTGTGCGTGCCCTGATGTAACCAACATGTGTGCGTGCCCTGATGTAACCAACATGTGTGTGTGCCCTGATGTAACCAACATGTGTGTGTGCCCTGATGTAACCAACATGTGTGTGTGCCCTAATGTAACCAACATGTGTGTGTGCCCTGATGTAACCAACATGTGTGTGTGCCCTGATGTAACCAACATGTGTGTGTGCCCTGATGTAACCAACATGTGTGCGTGCCCTAATGTAACCAACATGTGTGCGTGCCCTGATGTAACCAACATGTGCGCGTGCCCTAATGTAACCAACATGTGTGCGTGCCCTGATGTAACCAACATGTGTGCGTGCCCTGATGTAACCAACATGTGTGTGTGCCCTGATGTAACCAACATGTGTGCGTGCCCTGACGTAACCAACATGTGTGCGTGCCCTGACGTAACCAACATGTGTGCGTGCCCTGACGTAACCAAAATGTGTGCGTGCCCTGATGTAACCAACATGTGTGCGTGCCCTGATGTAACCAACATGTGTGTGTGCCCTGATGTAACCAACATGTGTGTGTGCCCTGATGTAACCAACATGTGTGCGTGCCCTGACGTAACCAACATGTGTGCGTGCCCTGACGTAACCAACATGTGTGCGTGCCCTGACGTAACCAAAATGTGTGCGTGCCCTGATGTAACCAACATGTGTGTGTGCCCTGATGTAACCAACATGTGTGTGTGCCCTGATGTAACCAACATGTGTGCGTGCCCTGACGTAACCAACATGTGTGCGTGCCCTGACGTAACCAACATGTGTGCGTGCCCTGACGTAACCAACATGTGTGTGTGCCCTGATGTAACCAACATGTATGTGTGTGCCCTGATGTAACCAACATGTGTGCGTGCCCTGACGTAACCAACATGTGTGTGTGTCCTGACGTAACCAACATGTGTGTGTGTCCTGATGTAACCAACATGTGTGCGTGCCCTGATGTAACCAACATGTGTGTGTGCCCTGACGTAACCAACATGTGTGCGTGCCCTGATGTAACCAACATGTGTGTGTGCCCTGATGTAACCAACATGTGTGCGTGCCCTGATGTAACCAACATGTGTGCGTGCCCTGATGTAACCAACATGTGTGCGTGCCCTGATGTAACCAACATGTGTGCGTGCCCTGATGTAACCAACATGTGTGTGTGCCCTGACGTAACCAACATGTGTGTGTGCCCTGATGTAACCAACATGTGTGTGTGCCCTGATGTAACCAACATGTGTGTGTGTGCCCTGAGGTAACCAACATGTGTGTGTGCCCTGAGGTAACCAACATGTGTGCGTGCCCTGAGGTAACCAACATGTGTGCGTGCCCTGATGTAACCAACATGTGTGTGTGCCCTGATGTAACCAACATGTGTGCGTGCCCTGATGTAACCAACATGTGTGCGTGCCCTGATGTAACCAACATGTGTGCGTGCCCTGATGTAACCAACATGTGTGCGTGCCCTGATGTAACCAACATGTGTGTGTGCCCTGATGTAACCAACATGTGTGCGTGCCCTGATGTAACCAACATGTGTGCGTGCCCTGATGTAACCAACATGTGTGCGTGCCCTGATGTAACCAACATGTGTGCGTGCCCTGATGTAACCAACATGTGTGCGTGCCCTGATGTAACCAACATGTGTGCGTGCCCTGATGTAACCAACATGTGTGTGTGCCCTGATGTAACCAACATGTGTGCGTGCCCTGATGTAACCAACATGTGTGTGTGCCCTGACGTAACCAACATGTGTGTGTGCCCTGATGTAACCAACATGTGTGTGCCCTGATGTAACCAACATGTGTGTGTGCCCTGATGTAACCAACATGTGTGCGTGCCCTGACGTAACCAACATGTGTGTGTGCCCTGATGTAACCAACATGTGTGCGTGCCCTGATGTAACCAACATGTGTGTGTGCCCTGATGTAACCAACATGTGTGCGTGTCCTGATGTAACCAACATGTGTGTGTGCCCTGATGTAACCAACATGTGTGTGTGCCCTGATGTAACCAACATGTGTGTGTGCCCTGATGTAACCAACATGTGTGTGTGCCCTGACGTAACCAACATGTGTGCGTGCCCTGACGTAACCAACATGTGTGCGTGCCCTGACGTAACCAACATGTGTGTGTGCCCTGATGTAACCAACATGTGTGTGTGCCCTGATGTAACCAACATGTGTGTGTGCCCTGAGGTAACCAACATGTGTGCGTGCCCTGAGGTAACCAACATGTGTGCGTGCCCTGATGTAACCAACATGTGTGCGTGCCCTGATGTAACCAACATGTGTGCGTGCCCTGATGTAACCAACATGTGTGCGTGCCCTGATGTAACCAACATGTGTGCGTGCCCTGATGTAACCAACATGTGTGCGTGCCCTGATGTAACCAACATGTGTGCGTGCCCTGATGTAACCAACATGTGTGCGTGCCCTGATGTAACCAACATGTGTGTGTGCCCTGATGTAACCAACATGTGTGCGTGCCCTGACGTAACCAACATGTGTGCGTGCCCTGAGGTAACCAACATGTGTGCGTGCCCTGATGTAACCAACATGTGTGCGTGCCCTGACGTAACCAACATGTGTGCGTGCCCTGATGTAACCAACATGTGTGTGTGTGCCCTGACGTAACCAACATGTGTGTGTGCCCTGATGTAACCAACATGTGTGTGTGCCCTGATGTAACCAACATGTGTGTGTGCCCTGATGTAACCAACATGTGTGTGTGTGCCCTGATGTAACCAACATGTGTGTGTGCCCTGATGTAACCAACATGTGTGTGTGTGCCCTGATGTAACCAACATGTGTGTGTGCCCTGAGGTAACCAACATGTGTGCGTGCCCTGATGTAACCAACATGTGTGTGTGCCCTGATGTAACCAACATGTGTGCGTGCCCTGATGTAACCAACATGTGTGCGTGCCCTGATGTAACCAACATGTGTGCGTGCCCTGATGTAACCAACATGTGTGCATGCCCTGATGTAACCAACATGTGTGTGTGCCCTGATGTAACCAACATGTGTGCGTGCCCTGATGTAACCAACATGTGTGCGTGCCCTGATGTAACCAACATGTGTGCGTGCCCTGATGTAACCAACATGTGTGCGTGCCCTGATGTAACCAACATGTGTGCGTGCCCTGATGTAACCAACATGTGTGCGTGCCCTGATGTAACCAACATGTGTGTGTGCCCTGATGTAACCAACATGTGTGCGTGCCCTGATGTAACCAACATGTGTGTGTGCCCTGACGTAACCAACATGTGTGTGTGCCCTGATGTAACCAACATGTGTGTGCCCTGATGTAACCAACATGTGTGTGTGCCCTGATGTAACCAACATGTGTGCGTGCCCTGATGTAACCAACATGTGTGCGTGCCCTGATGTAACCAACATGTGTGCGTGCCCTGATGTAACCAACATGTGTGCGTGCCCTGATGTAACCAACATGTGTGCGTGCCCTGACGTAACCAACATGTGTGCGTGCCCTGATGTAACCAACATGTGTGTGTGTGCCCTGAGGTAACCAACATGTGTGTGCCCTGATGTAACCAACATGTGTGCGTGCCCTGATGTAACCAACATGTGTGCGTGCCCTGATGTAACCAACATGTGTGCGTGCCCTGATGTAACCAACATGTGTGTGTGCCCTGATGTAACCAACATGTGTGCGTGCCCTGATGTAACCAACATGTGTGCGTGCCCTGACGTAACCAATATGTGTGCGTGCCCTGATGTAACCAACATGTGTGCGTGCCCTGATGTAACCAACATGTGTGCGTGCCCTGACGTAACCAACATGTGTGCGTGCCCTGATGTAACCAACATGTGTGTGTGCCCTGATGTAACCAATATGTGTGCGTGCCCTGATGTAACCAACATGTGTGCGTGCCCTGATGTAACCAACATGTGTGCGTGCCCTGATGTAACCAACATGTGTGCGTGCCCTGACGTAACCAACATGTGTGCGTGCCCTGATGTAACCAACATGTGTGCGTGCCCTGATGTAACCAACATGTGTGCGTGCCCTGATGTAACCAACATGTGTGCGTGCCCTGATGTAACCAACATGTGTGCGTGCCCTGATGTAACCAACATGTGTGCGTGCCCTGATGTAACCAACATGTGTGCGTGCCCTGACGTAACCTCTGCTCCCAACAATTTTGCCCCCCTCTCAAAGCCTGTAATAGGGCATCGTAGTGGTGGCATGCCTAGCAGTTAAAGGAGTAGTCCAGTGGTGAACCTAAGGATAGGGGTTAAGTTTGAGATTGCGGGGGGTCCGACCACTGGGGCCTCCTGCGATCTCCTGTACGGGGCCCAGACAGCCCGCGGGAAGGGGGCGTGTCGAACTCCGCACGAACCGGCGGCCGACACGCCCCCTCAATACAACTCTATGGCAGAGCCAAAGCGCTGCCTTCGGCAATCTCCGGCTCTGCCATAGAGATGTATTGAGGGGGCGTGTCGGCTGCCGCTTCGTGCGGGGGTCGACACCCGCTATCTGGCTGGAGAGCCGGGGCCCCGTACAGAGAGATCGCAGGGGGCCCCAGTGGTCGGACCCCCCGCGATCTCAAACTTATCCCCTATCCTTAGGATAGGGGATAAGTTGTTCACCACTCGACTACCCCTTTAACCAAGAGGATATCCTTTTTACAGGGCAGCGGGGGAAGCACTTTCTCGCCCTCTTGTGGCAATAATTAGTATCTAACCAGACCCCTCCTGTAATCATTTACTGCCTGACTGTACTGTGTGCCGAGCTTTGCCGCAAACCAACATTTGTATTTTGGTGTATTATTATTTCTTTATTATTATTATTATTTCTTTATTATTATTATTATTATTATTTATTTATTATTATTATTATTATTTCTTTATTATTATTATTATTTCTTTATTATTATTATTATTATTTCTTTATTATTATTATTATTTCTTTATTATTATTATTTCTTTATTATTATTATTATTATTTCTTTATTATTATTATTTCTTTATTATTATTATTATTATTATTATTTCTTTATTATTATTATTATTATTTATTATTATTATTATTATTATTATTTCTTTATTATTATTATTATTATTTCTTTATTATTATTATTATTATTATTTCTTTATTATTATTATTATTATTTCTTTATTATTATTATTATTATTATTATTTCTTTATTATTATTATTATTATTATTTCTTTATTATTATTATTATTATTTCTTTATTATTATTATTATTTCTTTATTATTATTATTTCTTTATTATTATTATTTCTTTATTATTATTATTATTATTTCTTTATTATTATTATTATTATTTCTTTATTATTATTATTTCTTTATTATTATTATTATTATTTATTATTATTATTATTATTATTTCTTTATTATTATTATTATTATTATTTCTTTATTATTATTATTATTATTTCTTTATTATTATTATTTCTTTATTATAATTTTTTTTTGTCACTTATTGTATATACAGTGGTCCCTCAACATACGATGGTAATCCGTTCCAAATGGACCATCGTTTGTTGAAACCATCGCATGTTGAGGGATCCGTGCAATGTAAAGTATAGGACAGTGGTCTACAACCTGCGGACCTCCAGATGTTGCAACACTACAACACCCAGCATGCCCGGACAGCCAACGGCTGTCCGGGCATGCTGAGAGTTGTAGTTTTGCAACATCTGGAGGTCCACAGGTTGAAGACCACTGGTATTGGAGATTATACTCACGTGTACCCGCCGAGCCGCACCGTCACCGCTGCCCTGGATGTCGCCTTCCATCGCTGTCCCCGAGGTGTCCCAGACGCTCCGGCAAGGCCTCTGCTTCCCCGGCATCCTCGCTCTCCGTCGCCGCCATCACGTCGCTACGCACGCCGCTCCTATTGGATGACGGGACGGCGTGCGCAGCGACGTGATGACAACGATGGAGAGCGCCGACGATGCAGGGGATCCTGAAGAGGACGCGCCGGAGCCCCGAGGACAGGTAAGTGATCGTCAGCTGAAGCAGTCTGCGCTGCAGCATAGCCGTTTATGGGATGGCCCCGACATACAAAAGCATCGTGTGTTGAATTGATCATATGTCGGGGCCATCGTAGGTCGGGGGGTCACTGTATATCATCAGTCACATGATCAAGAGATGGACACAATGGGAGGAACTTTTTTTTTTATGCTGATTGCACAGTAAGTAGGATGCTCTTGCCATGTAGAAAATGTGCAACCTAACCCTACTAACGTTAAAGGGGAAAGTTTTTTTTTTTTTTTTCTTAAATCAACTGGTGCCAGAAAGTTAAACAGATTTGTAAATTATTTTTATTTAAAAAATCTTAATCCTTCCAGTACTTATCAGCTGCTGTATGCTCAAGAAGAAGTTGTGTAGTTCGTTCCAGTCTGACCACAGTGCTCTCTGCTGACACCTCTGTCCGTGTCAGGAACTGTCCAGAGCAGGAGGGGTTTGCTATGGAGATTTGCTCCTGCTCTGGACAGTTACTAAAATGGACAGAGGGGTCAGCAGAGAGCACTGTGGTCAGACAGAGAGAAAATTCAAAAAGAAAATTTTTTTTCTCTGGAGTATACAGCAGCTGATAAGTACTGGAAGGATTAAGATTTTTTTTTAAATAGAAGTAATTTACAAATCTTGCATAACTATCTGGGACCAGTTGATTTAAGAAAAATTGTTTTCCACCGGAGTACCCCTTTAACACTTACTGACTTCAACTAAACTGAAGTAGAGTCCTGCATGGGGATTGGGATCCCGTGGGGCCCAATGGAAGACTTGCAGGCGGTAATAAGGTTGTTGCGGGCACATGTTGAAGGAGCGGAACAAACACCTTGCCGGAACGGGTGGTGATGGTCAAAAATTAATCAGGAGCGGGATTAAAAAACAGTTCCTCACAAAGTAATCAGCTTTTACATGTAAAACCTCCTTAAAACACAAGAGGGCGCTCCTTCTGTCTGGAGTTAAAAAAGTATACAAAAAAGAAGGTAGCAGCAGCAGCAGCAGCACTCCCGGGCAAAAAATGGAGGCTCTTAGCGCACTTTTTGATCAAAACATGTGTTTTTAAATTGATAGGGGGATCCTGTATGTCACCCAGTCAGAGGCCGTATGCCCAGCAGAGGTGAGTGGACTGAGCATGTTAGGGTCCCTCCGAAGTGGTGGATGGGGGGACACGTTTTGATCAAAAAGTGGGCCAAGAGCTTCCATTTTTGAACCAAGAGTGCTGCTGCAACCTTCTTTTTTGTTTATTTTGTATTTGCCACAGCAGCGGGCACTCGTGTATTAGGTAGTTGTGCTGGATATATGGATATATATATATATATATATATATATATATATACAGTGTGTATATATATATATATATATATATATATAATTTATTTATTTATTTTTTACTGTGCTAGTTAAAAAAAAAGTTCAATCTCCACCGCAAAAAGTGTAGTAGTCACCTAAGGGGTTCTTTCCTGTAAGAGCTGAGAATCTGTTGAATAGTCAACTCAGGAGCTGGTTCTTTACTGTAAGAGTCATGAATCTATAGAACAGTCACCTTAGGACAGAGTTTCCCAACCAGGGTACCTACAGTTGTTGCAAAACTACAACTCCCAGCATGCCCGGACAGCCTTCGGCTGTCCGGGCATGCTGGGATTTGTAGTTTTGCAACAGCTGGAGGCACCCTGGTTGGGAAACACTGCTTTAGGAGCTAGTTCTTTATTGTAAGAGCTGCTAATCTGTGGAATAGTCTCCTGAGGACCTGGTTCTTTACTGTAAGAGCTGTGCATTTGTAGAATAGTTAAACTCAGGAGCTGGTTCTTTTCTGTAAGAGCTGCTAATCTGTGGAATAGTCTCCTGAGGACCTGGTTCTTTACTGTAAGAGCTGTGCATTTGTAGAATAGTTAACTCAGGAGCTGGTTCTTTTCTGTAAGAGCTGCGAATCTGTGGAATTGTCACTTCAGGAGTTGGTTCTTTACTGTAAGAGCTGTGCATTTGTAAAATAGTTAACTCAGGAGTTGGTTCTTTTCTGTAAGAGCTGCGAATCTGGAAAATAGTCACCTCAGGAGCTAGTTCTTTACTGTAAGGCTATGTTCACACATTGGGATTTTTGTGCTGAATTGGAATTCTGCACGGAAATTCGACTGCAGCAGAGTCCAGTTGAACAGGATTCTGCTGTGATTTTGCAACAGCTGGAGGCACACTGGTTGGGGAAAAAACTGCCTTAGGAGCTGGTTTAGTGTAAGAGCTGCGAATCTGTGGAATAGTCATCTTGGGAGTTGGTTCTTTACTATAAGGCCATGTCCACATGTTGGAATTTCCATGCAGAATTCCGCATTGGAATTCTGCATGGAAATTCCACTGCAGCAGAGTCCCATTGAACAGGATTCTGCTGCGCTGTGCACATGGCAGAATTTCCATGCCAGATGTTTCCGGCGCGGAAATTTCGAATTCCGTATCCTCAGAAAGAATGAACCTGTTCATTTTTCTGCAGACTCAGCACAGAATGTATAACCGTCTATAAGAGTTTCTCCTCACACCCTGTGTCTCCTCACCTCCTGGCCTGTGGCCCATATACACTGCTATATACTCATTGGGGGAGATTTATCAGAACCTGTCCAGAGGAAAAGTTGTCCAGTTGCCCATAGCAACCAATCAGATCGCTGCTTTCATTATTGACAAGGCCTCTGCAAAATGAAAGTAGCAATCTGATTGGTTCCTATGGGCAACTCAGCAACTTTTCCTCCGGACGGGTAATGATAAATCTCCCCCATTGTGCACAGACTTCTTGTTGTTTTTCTTCTGTTGTTAGACCATCATTTGTGTAGCATGGACAACATTTTGTGGCGGCCGCTCTCATATATTTAGGAAAGGGTGTGATGTTGTGTTATGTTGTGTTATGGTGCTGTGTGATGTTGTTGTGTGATGTTTTGTCATGGTGTTGTGTTATGTTGTGTTATGGTGCTGTGTGATGTTGTTGTGTGATGTTTTGTCATGGTGTTGTGTTATGTTGTGTTATGGTGCTGTGTGATGTTGTTGTGTGATGTTTTGTCATGGTGTTGTGTTATGTTGTGTTATGGTGCTGTGTGATGTTGTTGTGTGATGTTTTGTCATGGTGTTGTGTGATGTTTTGTCATGGTGTTGTGTGATGTTGTGTGATGTTTTGTCATGGTGTTGTGTGATGTTTTGTCATGGTGTTGTGTGATGTTTTGTCATGGTGTTGTGTGATGTTGTGTCATGGTGTGATGTTGTGTTATTGTGTTGTGTTATATTGCTGTGTCATGGTGTTGTGTTGTGTGATGTTGCTGTGTCATGGTGTTGTGTTGTGTGATGTTGCTTTGTTATGGTGTTGTGTGATGTTGCTGTGTCATGGTGTGATGTTGTTGTGTTATGTTGCTGTGTCATGGTGTTGTGTGATGTTGCTGTGTTGTGTGATGTTGCTGTGTCATGGTGTTGTGTGATGTTGCTGTGTCATGGTGCTTTTGTTATGGTGTTGTGTGATGTTGTTGTGTGATGTTGCTGTGTCATGGTGTTGTGTGATGTTGCTTTGTTATGGTGTTGTGTGATGTTGCTGTGTCATGGTGTGATGTTGTTGTGTTATGTTGCTGTGTCATGGTGTTGTGTGATGTTGTTGTGTCATGGTGTTGTGTTGTGTGATGTTGCTGTGTCATGGTGTTGTGTGATGTTGTTGTGTTATGTTGTTGTGTGGTGTTGTTGTGTGATGTTGTTGTGTTGTGTCATGGTGTTGTGATGTTGTTGTGTTATGTTGTTGTGTGGTGTTGTTGTGTGATGTTGCTGTGTTATGGTGTTGTGTGATGTTGTGTGATGTTGCTGTGTTATGGTGTTGTGTGATGTTGTTGTGTCATGGTGTTGTGTTGTGTGATGTTGCTGTGTCATGGTGATGGTGTTGTGTGATGTTGTGTGATGGTGTTGTGTGATGTTGCTGTGTTATGGTGTTGTGTTGTGTGATGTTGTTGTGTGATGGTGTTGTGTGATGTTGCTGTGTCATGGTGTTGTGTTGTGTGATGTTACCGTGTCATGGTGTTGTGTTGTGTGATGTTGCTGTGTTATGGTGTTGTGTGATGTTGCTGTGTCATGGTGTTGTGTGATGGTGTTGTGTGATGTTGCTGTGTCATGGTGTTGTGTTGTGTGATGTTGCTGTGTTATGGTGTTGTGTTGTGTGATGTTGTTGTGTTGTGTGATGTTGTTGTGTCATGGTGTTGTGTTGTGTGATGTTGTTGTGTGATGGTGTTGTGTGATGTTGCTGTGTTATGTTGTTGTGTTGTGTGATGTTGCTGTGTCATGGTGTTGTGTTGTGTGATGTTGTTGTGAGATGGTGTTGTGTGATGTTGCTGTGTTATGTTGTTGTGTTGTGTGATGTTGCTGTGTTATGGTGTTGTGTTGTGTGATGTTGCTGTGTCATGGTGTTGTGTTGTGTGATGTTGCTGTGTCATGGTGTTGTGTTGTGTGATGTTGTTGTGAGATGGTGTTGTGTGATGTTGCTGTGTTATGTTGTTGTGTTGTGTGATGTTGCTGTGTTATGGTGTTGTGTTGTGTGATGTTGCTGTGTTATGTTGTTGTGTTGTGTGATGTTGCTGTGTCATGGTGTTGTGTTGTGTGATGTTGTTGTGAGATGGTGTTGTGTGATGTTGCTGTGTTATGTTGTTGTGTTGTGTGATGTTGCTGTGTTATGGTGTTGTGTTGTGTGATGTTGCTGTGTTATGTTGTTGTGTTGTGTGATGTTGCTGTGTCATGGTGTTGTGTTGTGTGATGTTGTTGTGTGATGGTGTTGTGTGATGTTGCTGTGTTATGTTGTTGTGTTGTGTGATGTTGCTGTGTCATGGTGTTGTGTTGTGTGATGTTGTTGTGAGATGGTGTTGTGTGATGTTGCTGTGTTATGTTGTTGTGTTGTGTGATGTTGCTGTGTTATGGTGTTGTGTTGTGTGATGTTGCTGTGTCATGGTGTTGTGTTGTGTGATGTTGCTGTGTCATGGTGTTGTGTTGTGTGATGTTGTTGTGAGATGGTGTTGTGTGATGTTGCTGTGTTATGTTGTTGTGTTGTGTGATGTTGCTGTGTTATGTTGTTGTGTTGTGTGATGTTGCTGTGTTATGGTGTTGTGTTGTGTGATGTTGCTGTGTTATGTTGTTGTGTTGTGTGATGTTGCTGTGTCATGGTGTTGTGTTGTGTGATGTTGTTGTGAGATGGTGTTGTGTGATGTTGCTGTGTTATGTTGTTGTGTTGTGTGATGTTGCTGTGTTATGGTGTTGTGTTGTGTGATGTTGCTGTGTCATGGTGTTGTGTTGTGTGATGTTGTTGTGAGATGGTGTTGTGTTGTGTGATGTTGTTGTGAGATGGTGTTGTGTGATGTTGCTGTGTTATGTTGTTGTGTTGTGTGATGTTGCTGTGTTATGGTGTTGTGTTGTGTGATGTTGCTGTGTTATGTTGTTGTGTTGTGTGATGTTGCTGTGTCATGGTGTTGTGTTGTGTGATGTTGTTGTGAGATGGTGTTGTGTGATGTTGCTGTGTTATGTTGTTGTGTTGTGTGATGTTGCTGTGTTATGGTGTTGTGTTGTGTGATGTTGCTGTGTTATGTTGTTGTGTTGTGTGATGTTGCTGTGTTATGGTGTTGTGTTGTGTTATGTTGTGTTGTGTGATGTTGCTGTGTTATGTTGTTGTGTTGTGTGATGTTGCTGTGTTATGGTGTTGTGTTGTGTGATGTTGCTGTGTCATGGTGTTGTGTTGTGTGATGTTGCTGTGTCATGGTGTTGTGTTGTGTGATGTTGTTGTGAGATGGTGTTGTGTGATGTTGCTGTGTTATGTTGTTGTGTTGTGTGATGTTGCTGTGTTATGTTGTTGTGTTGTGTGATGTTGCTGTGTTATGGTGTTGTGTTGTGTGATGTTGCTGTGTTATGTTGTTGTGTTGTGTGATGTTGCTGTGTCATGGTGTTGTGTTGTGTGATGTTGTTGTGAGATGGTGTTGTGTGATGTTGCTGTGTTATGTTGTTGTGTTGTGTGATGTTGCTGTGTTATGGTGTTGTGTTGTGTGATGTTGCTGTGTTATGTTGTTGTGTTGTGTGATGTTGCTGTGTCATGGTGTTGTGTTGTGTTATGTTGTTGTGTTGTGTGATGTTGCTGTGTTATGTTGTTGTGTTGTGTGATGTTGCTGTGTTATGTTGTTGTGTTGTGTGATGTTGCTGTGTTATGGTGTTGTGTTGTGTGATGTTGCTGTGTCATGGTGTTGTGTTGTGTGATGTTGTTGTGAGATGGTGTTGTGTGATGTTGCTGTGTTATGTTGTTGTGTTGTGTGATGTTGCTGTGTTATGGTGTTGTGTTGTGTGATGTTGCTGTGTTATGTTGTTGTGTTGTGTGATGTTGCTGTGTCATGGTGTTGTGTTGTGTTATGTTGTTGTGTTGTGTGATGTTGCTGTGTTATGTTGTTGTGTTGTGTGATGTTGCTGTGTTATGGTGTTGTGTTGTGTGATGTTGCTGTGTCATGGTGTTGTGTTGTGTGATGTTGCTGTGTCATGGTGTTGTGTTGTGTGATGTTGTTGTGAGATGGTGTTGTGTTGTGTGATGTTGTTGTGAGATGGTGTTGTGTGATGTTGCTGTGTTATGGTGTTGTGTTGTGTGATGTTGCTGTGTCATGGTGTTGTGTTGTGTGATGTTGCTGTGTCATGGTGTTGTGTTGTGTGATGTTGTTGTGAGATGGTGTTGTGTTGTGTGATGTTGTTGTGAGATGGTGTTGTGTGATGTTGCTGTGTTATGTTGTTGTGTTGTGTGATGTTGCTGTGTTATGGTGTTGTGTTGTGTGATGTTGCTGTGTCATGGTGATGGTGTTGTGTGATGTTGTGTGATGGTGTTGTGTGATGTTGCTGTGTCATGGTGTTGTGTTGTGTGATGTTGTTGTGAGATGGTGTTGTGTGATGTTGCTGTGTTATGTTGTTGTGTTGTGTGATGTTGCTTTTTCATGGTGTTGTGTTGTGTGATGTTGTTGTGTTGTATGATGTTGTTGTGTTGTGTGATGGTGTTGTGTCCCTCAGTGTGGAGCTGCGGTCTTGCTCAGGGCTCTAGAATAGATTAACCCCAATAATCTCCATCTTTCCGTGGTAACATAACTCCTCCTGTCTTGGGGTCATATTTGACTCGTACGTCCTTCACTCTGTGTATTCGGTCACTTCTCATAAAACATTTCCACAATCAGCCCTTTTGTTACTGTGGAAACGGACAAAACTCTTCTTGTTTTTTGATTAAGTAAACTCCCCCCCCCCCCCCCCCAATCTATCATAAATGTATCCACCAGGCTCATCTTTCTGTCAAGCCACTGCACCGATGCCCCCACCCTGTGCCGATCACTGCACCGATGCCCCCACCCTGTGCCGGTCACTGCACCGATGCCCCCACCCTGTGCCGGTCACTGCACCGATGCCCCCACCCTGTGCCGGTCACTGCACCGATGCCCCCACCCTGTGCCGATCACTACACCGATGCCCCCCCTGCGTCCTTTACACCGTTTTTGCATTTTCGTTTTTTGCTCCTTGCCTTTTAAAAATCATAACTCTTTCAATTTTCCACCTAAAAATCAATATGATGGCTTATTTTTTGCGCCACCAATTCTACTTTGTAATGACGTCAGTCATTTTATCCAAAAATCTTCGACAAAACAAAAAAAATCATTGTGCGACAAAATTGAAGAAAAAAAACAATTTTGTAAATTTGGGGGGGCTTTCGTTTCCACGCTGTACATTTTTCGGTAAAAATGACACCTTATCTTTATTCTATAGGTCCATACGATTAAAATGATCCCCTACGTATATAGGTTTGATTTTGTCGTACTTCTGGAAAAAAAAATCATAACTACATGCAGGAAAATGAATACATTTAAAATTGTCCTCTTCTGACCCCTATAACTTTTTTATTTTTCCACGTACAGGGCGGTATGAGGGCTAATTTTTTGGCGCCGTGATCTGAAGTTTTTACCGGTACCATTTTTGTATTGATCTGACTTTTTGATCGCTTTTTATTCATTTTTTCATGATATAAAAAGTGACCAAAAATACGCTATTTTGGACTTTTGAATTTTTTTTGCGCGTACGCCATTGACCGTACGGCTTAATTAATGATATATTTTTATAGTTTGGACATTTACGCACACGGCGATACCACATATGTTTTATTTTTATTATGGATACATATTTTTTATATGGAATTTGGGAAAAGGGGGGATGATTTAAACTTTTAATAAGGAAAGGGTCAATGGATGTTTTTTCTTTTTACTTTTTATACAACTTTTTTTTTTTAACACTTTAAGTCCCCAGTAGATCCCTCATACAGATCAATGTGGTTCCATAGAACCACATTGATCTGTGTGCTCTGCGCTCGATTGATAAAGCCTGGTCCTGTCAGGCTTTATCATTGTCAGAGCCGCAGCCAGCAGGAAAGGTAAGCCCTACGAGTACCTCAGCAGTGGATCGCCCCCTAAAACCGCCCCCCCCCCCCCCGCGCGCGATCGGTGATGGTTTCAATGTCCCTTTAGATGCCGCTGTCAACTTTGACGCCGCTGTCAACTGCATGTCGGCTATTAATGCCGTCCCTCAGCTACAGGAATCAGCTGGGGGCCAGCCGGTATGAGTCGGGAGCCCACGCCATACAACGGTTGCTGTCCCAGGACGAGCCGGCTCGTCCTTAGACCGCAACCGGTTATAGTTAGGGTCACATGTAGCACATCCGCAGCCTATTTCACTCTGCAAATGCGCCAATGGCAGTCACAACAGTGAGCTCCCTGCTGTGGCTGGGTAGCTCTGTGTGTCCGCTCGTAGCGGCGGAACGCCGCTACGAGCGGACACACAGAGCTACCCAGCCACAGCAGGGAGCTCACTTTTGTGACTTCGATCGGCGCATGTACTTCATGTGGCCCCACCCTAAGGGTGTATTCACACACACAAATCCTGCGCACCAATGCACCGACTCGTACTAAATATAGATTGGAATAAAAAAATAAATAAAAAAAAGCAAGTTTAAATGTCCCAATTCACAAAAAGTTATAATTAATGACTTCTCTACTGTAAGAATAAAGACCAATGCATGCAGTGCCTCATGTAACCGCAAAACGAACACGTTAAGTGACCGTGAAGAAGCTTTTCATGTGCTTCACAATATGGCACGCAACGCACAATTAGGAGCGGCAATACTTATACTTTCCATAGTGTTGTGTTCTGCTGTTACAGGGAACCGATGGGTAACCTAGCCTCTCACTGATAAGGGGTTAAGTAAATATGTTTTTGCAGGACTAGAGACACTTTTGTATAAGCGAAGGGAATGGTGGGTCAATAGTTCAAGACTGAAGCTGTAAACCCTTGGAAAAACTGCTGCCATTCAGCTAAGGCTATAAAAACTTGTAAACTCGATTGTAAGCTTAAAGGGGTACTCCGCCCCTAGACATCTTATCCCCTATCCTTTGGGGATATCGCCGGGGTCCCGCTGCTGTGCGTAATGACGGGCGATACAAAGGCCGGAGCATCGTTACGTCACGGCCCCGCCCCTCGTGATGTCACGGCCCGCCCCCTCAATACAAGTCTGGGAGGGGGTGTGGCGGTCGTCTCGCCCCCTGCCATAGACTTGCAATAAGGGGGCGGGGCGGGATGTCACGAGGGTCGGAGCCGTGACGTAACGATGCTCCGGCCCCTGTATCGCTCGTCATTACGTGCAGAGCGAACTCTCTCTGTGCAGTAATGATAGTGCGGTGCCGCGTCGACGATCCCGGGGGTCCCCAGCAGCAGAGTCTAGGGGATGTCTAGGGGCAGAGTACCACTTTAAACTTTAAACATGACTATGGGATTCTACTAGGGAAATCATGTTTTATAATAAATGCCCCTTCCTGGATCCTCCCACTGCCCTATCTTCAGCAGCAGATCAGCACACAAACTGTTCAATAAAGTAGACTGTTGGCTTCCCAGCCTGTAGTCCTGTGGTAATGACAGGTATGTTACCTTTCTTTCCTTCTAGGAATGTATAAAATACATTCACATATTAATACAGGGGAGTCGGAGTTGGAAGTACAAAAAACTCCGGAGTCGGAACATTTATCTACCGACTCCACAGCCCTGTATATTTGATGCTACTGATTTTATGCTGCAGAATTTCATGTAAACTAAATGACTGAACACAGCCTCAAATCCTGCGCATTAAATCTGCATCAAATACTGTACGTGTGAATAGACCCTAACATGGAGTTCTGCTTGTTACAAGGTTCCTGGTAATACGTTTTTATCCGGTCTCTTGCTGCTGGGAGAGATCCTGGTAGCAGGTGTTCCTTTTCCCTGCGGTATCCCCAGAGGAGGAATAAAGAACTGCATGCTGCCCATTGAAATGAGAGGAATTTACTGTAATATATGGGTATGTCGGGTCCTCCCGCGACGCTTTATAGAGGGGAGTTCTTTATTGTGATCTCCATCTCTAAGCTCAGACATCGCTATTAGGATTTATGGGCCCGTTTCCTAAACTAAATCTATATTGCGTGACTATTTCTCTGTATTTTGGACCAGAACCAGATGGCTTAAAGGGGTACTCCAGTGGAAAACTTTTTTTTTTTTAATCAACTGGTGCCAGAAAGTTGAACAGATTTGTAAATTACTTCTATAAAAAAATCATAATCCTTCCAGTACTTATTAGCTGCTAAATACTACAGAGGAAATTATTTTCTTTTTGGAACACAGAGCTCTCTGCTGACATCTCTGTCCAGAGTAGGAGAAAATCCCCATAGCAAACATATGCTGCTCTGGACAGTTCCTAAAATGGACAGAGATGTCAGCAGAGTGCACTGTGCTCGTGATTCAGCAGAGAGAACTGTGTTCCAAAAAGAAAATAATTTCCTCTGTAGTATTCAGCAGCTAATAAGTACTGGAAGGATTAAGATTTTTTAATAGAAGTCATTTACAAATCTGTTTAACTTTCTGGCACCAGTTGATAAAAAAAAAAAAAAGTTTTCCACCGGAGTACCCCTTTAAAGAGGTACTCTGCTCCTAGACATCTTATCCCCTAAGGATAGGGGATAAGATGTCTGATTATTGGGGTCCTGCTGCAGGGGACCCCCGCGATCTTGGTTGCGGCACCCCAGACATCCGGTGCACAGAGCGAACTTCGCTTCGTGCCGGATGACTGGCGATGCGGTACGGATGCTCGTGACGTCACAGTCACGCCCCGCTCCTTACGTCACGGCCATGCCCCCTCAATGCAAGTCTATGGGAGGGGGCGTGGCGTCCGCCACGCCCCTCCCATAGACTTGCATTGAGGGGGCGTGACCGTGACGTCACAAGCCTCTGACGCTGCACCCGATGCTCTAAAGGAAGGCCAGGTGCAGCAGGTGGGACCCCCGCGATCAGACATCTTATCCCCTATCCTTTGGATAGGATAGGGGTATAAGATGTCTAGGGGCGGAGTCCCCCTTTAACCATTTCCCTACTGCTAGGTCTGTATGTAAACCTAAATGTGCAGAAATAAAGGGAGAGGCCCCATCCTGATGGTAGCGTTCGTGACGCCTGTCATCGTGGCATTAGGGTTGCACTCAAAAGATGTAAACATGATGTGGCAATGACCAGAGGAGCGGCTCCGGCCCCCCAGTAATCGGTGGGATCATTTTTTAAGGACTTCTCTAGGACAGGTTCTTGTTGCTGTTCCAAGGTCTTGGCCGGACTGAGCTAGTTTTGGCTTTTGTTGCATTATCGATTGAGTCGCTCAATGTCTGGAATTTATCATTTTCTCGAAATCCTCTGTCGTGTTGTCTTTGTCCCGGTAATGGTGACTTATGGGATGACAGTAATGGTGTTCAGGCTTCAGATGCTGGAACAGAGGAGTATTCCTCATCCGGAGGATTGACCTGTGGTGTGAGGGACCGGCCCCACATGTACCCTGGGTGTAGGGGGTGGTCTGGTGATCCACGGTGAGCGGACGTGCTCATACTGGTGACTCCTCAGAGACTTATTCCCGGTTGTGTCTCTTCTCTTGCAGGCTTGGCTCTGCAGATCCAGTGTTACCAGTGCGAGGAGTTCCAGAAGGATGACTGCTCGTCCCCAGAGTTCATAGTCAACTGCACCGTCAATGTCCAGGACACGTGTCAGAAAGAGGTGATGGAGAAAAGTGACGGTGAGTGCCGTGTCCCCCGCGGGCGGCCATCTCTGGTTATGTGTGAGGAGATTGGTGCCATGTTCCCATCATCTTCTGGTGATCACCAGGGGGCAGTGTATGAGGGGTGCGGGTGCTGGGGATGAGGACATGTCCTGTGGGCTTTACACTTACATGTCTGAGTTTTCTGTTCATCCATCTTGAATTTTTTATTTTTTAAGTGGCTAAAATATTGCCTGGTCAGCAGATTGGAAGTGAATTATTAGTCAGTGTCCTGTCAGTCTCTCCTGTCTCTGCCTCCTGTCTCTGCCTCCTGTCTCTTCCTCCTGTCACTCTCTCCTGTCTCTGCCTCCTGTCGTCGTCTCTTCCTCCTGTCGCTCTCTCCTGTCTCTTCCTCCTGCCGCTCTCTCCTGTCTCTTCCTCCTGCCGCTCTCTCCTGTCTCTTCCTCCTGCCGCTCTCTCCTGTCTCTTCCTCCTGCCGCTCTCTCCTGTCTCTTCCTCCTGTCGCTCTCTCCTGTCTCTGCTTCCTGTCGCTCTCTCCTGTCTCTGCCTCCTGTCGCTCTCTCCTGTCTCTGCCTCCTGTCGCTCTCTCCTGTCTCTGCCTCCTGTCGCTCTCTCCTGTCTCTGCCTCCTGTCGCTCTCTCCTGTCTCTGCCTCCTGTCGCTCTCTCCTCTCTCTGCCTCCTGTCGCTCTCTCCTCTCTCTGCCTCCTGTCGCTCTCTCCTGTCTCTGCCTCCTGTCGCTCTCTCCTGTCTCTGCCTCCTGTCGCTCTCTCTTGTCTCTTCCTCCTGTCGCTCTCTCTTGTCTCTTCCTCTTGTCTCTCTCTTCTGTCTCTCTCTTCTGTCTCTCTTCTGTCTCTCTCTTCTGTGTCTCTCTTCTGTCTCTGCCTCCGGACACTCTCTTATCTTTCTGCCTCTGGACACTCTCTTATCTTTCTGCCTCCTGTCGCTCTCTTCTCTCTCTTCCTACTGTCGCTCTCTCCTGTCTCTTCCTCCTGTCTCTGCCTCCTGTCTCTCTCTTCTGTGTCTCTCTCCTGTCTCTGCCTCTGGACACTCTCTTATCTTTCTACCTCTGGACACTCTTATCTTTCTACCTCTGGACACTCTGCTGTCTCTGTCCCCCCCCCCCCCCCTGTGCAGCCATCCTTATAACGAACGCATTACACCCCCTGTCATCTCTCCTCACACGTGTCCCCTCCAGTAGTCCCTTCCGCCCTTCCCTCTCCTCTGCCCGTAACTAATCCCACGCTTCTGTGAGAGAGGTCATTGTCATCCATGTGCAGACCCCTGTACGTGCTGTGGCAGCGGCCCCCTATGCGAACACCATGTAACGATCCGGAGATCTCACCACGTGACCAGCAGAGAGACCCTTGTGTGAAGAGACGTCTGTATGTCTCCTTTATCCTGGTGTCAGAACAGAGTGCGCCATGAAAGCCTCTGCCCCCCCGTCCTCTGCGTCTTATCCGGGAGCAGAATTACTCAGGCCCACAGAATTACTGGTGTTTTACAGTGATGAAAGCGCAGCTCGGATTCTAAGAAGATCTGATAGGAAAAGATGCTTCCAAAAGCGTGAAAAGAATTTGATGTGAGGCTGCGGGTGATGGAGGCGGCGTGATTTACACATCTAAGTGATGCGCCCAAGATGGGGCTTCCAGGGCCGCCGCCTGCAGCTGCCGATAAACAAACTCGCGAGTGAATAGAGAGTTACAGTGTGTGTCATTAATTTCCTCCGCGCGGTAAAACCCCGACGCTGGATATATTGTGCCGCGCGGCCCGCAGGCCATGTTCGCTTATTAATAAATTGCTTTCAATTTTATTTTATTTTTTTACCGGCAGATAAAGCAGATTAAGGGGGGGGGGGGTAAAATACGGGAGTAGATTTCCTACTGATTGGGCGCGCAGTCGGCGCGCGCAGGTTTACGGCGTAGACGTGATGGATGACGTGGGGTCCCCGCTCCGGTGACTTTCGCTCAGCGCACAATATGGCCGCTAACTGCCAGGCGTTTTTCATTTTCGCCGTCCTCCTCGTATACAGATGAGGATTAGGCCCGACCGACGGAAAATACCAAATGCAAATCCCGGGCATCAGCTGCTCTCATCCCCTTCTGCCATTTTCCACTTGATTGCGTTTAATCCATACGATGCAAAAGCCGCCCGACGAGAGGCGCAGCTCGCTTACGTTTTCTGAAAATGTTTTGGAAAAAAAAATGAGGTGCCTCCAGCTGTTGCAAAACTACAACTCCCAGCATGTCCGGACAGCCTTCGGCTGTCCGGGCATGCTAGGTGTTGTAGTTTTGCAACAGCTGGAGGCACCTGGTTAGGAGAGAGTCATACCGGCGTCTTCACCCCCGCCGTCCCGAACATGGCCCTCCTCGTGTTACACCATTACGACGTAGAGGGTAGTACAGTACATATAGTACAGGTAGAGGGTAGTACATTATATATAGTACAGGTAGAGGGTGGTACATTATATATAGTACAGGTAGAGGGTGGTACATTACATATAGTACAGGTAGAGGGTAGTACAGTATATATAGTACAGGTAGAGGGTGGTACATTATATATAGTACAGGTAGAGGGTGGTACAGTATATATAGTACAGGTAGAGGGTGGTACATTACATATAGTACAGGTAGAGGGTGGTACATTACATATAGTACAGGTAGAGGGTGGTACATTATATATAGTACAGGTAGAGGGTGGTACATTATATATAGTACAGGTAGAGGGTGGTACATTATATATAGTACAGGTAGAGGGTGGTACATTACATATAGTACAGGTAGAGGGTGGTACATTATATATAGTACAGGTAGAGGGTGGTACATTATATATAGTACAGGTAGAGGGTGGTACATTATATATAGTACAGGTAGAGGGTGGTACATTATATATAGTACAGGTAGAGGGTGGTACATTATATATAGTACAGGTAGAGGGTGGTACATTATATATAGTACAGGTAGAGGGTGGTACAGTATATATAGTACAGGTAGAGGGTGGTACATTACATATAGTACAGGTAGAGGGTGGTACATTACATATAGTACAGGTAGAGGGTGGTACATTACATATAGTACAGGTAGAGGGTGGTACATTACATATAGTACAGGTAGAGGGTGGTACATTATATATAGTACAGGTAGAGGGTGGTACATTACATATAGTACAGGTAGACGGTAGTACATTATATATAGTACAGGTAGAGGGTGGTACATTATATATAGTACAGGTAGAGGGTGGTACATTACATATAGTACAGGTAGAGGGTGGTACATTACATATAGTACAGGTAGAGGGTGGTACATTACATATAGTACAGGTAGAGGGTGGTACATTACATATAGTACAGGTAGAGGGTGGTACATTACATATAGTACAGGTAGAGGGGGGTACATTACATATAGTACAGGTAGAGGGGGGTACATTACATATAGTACAGGTAGAGGGGGGTACATTACATATAGTACAGGTAGAGGGGGGTACATTACATATAGTACAGGTAGAGGGGGGTACATTACATATAGTACAGGTAGAGGGGGGTACAGTACATATAGTACAGGTAGAGGGGGGTACAGTATATATAGTACAGGTAGAGGGGGGTACAGTATATATAGTACAGGTAGAGGGGGGTACAGTATATATAGTACAGGTAGAGGGGGGTACAGTATATATAGTACAGGTAGAGGGGGGTACAGTATATATAGTACAGGTAGAGGGTGGTACATTACATATAGTACAGGTAGAGGGTGGTACATTATATATAGTACAGGTAGAGGGTGGTACATTACATATAGTACAGGTAGAGGGTGGTACATTATATATAGTACAGGTAGAGGGTGGTACATTACATATAGTACAGGTAGAGGGTGGTACATTACATATAGTACAGGTAGAGGGTGGTACATTATATATAGTACAGGTAGAGGGTGGTACATTACATATAGTACAGGTAGAGGGTGGTACATTACATATAGTACAGGTAGAGGGTGGTACATTACATATAGTACAGGTAGAGGGTGGTACATTACATATAGTACAGGTAGAGGGTGGTACATTACATATAGTACAGGTAGAGGGTGGTACATTACATATAGTACAGGTAGAGGGTGGTACATTACATATAGTACAGGTAGAGGGTGGTACATTACATATAGTACAGGTAGAGGGTGGTACAGTATATCTAGTACAGGTAGAGGATGGTACAGTATATATTGTACAGGTAGAGGGTGGTACATTACATATAGTACAGGTAGAGGGTGGTACATTACATATAGTACAGGTAGAGGGTGGTACATTATATATAGTACAGGTAGAGGGTGGTACATTACATATAGTACAGGTAGAGGGTGGTACATTACATATAGTACAGGTAGAGGGTGGTACATTACATATAGTACAGGTAGAGGGTGGTACAGTATATATAGTACAGGTAGAGGGTGGTACAGTATATATTGTACAGGTAGAGGGTGGTACATTACATATAGTACAGGTAGAGGGGGGTACATTACATATAGTACAGGTAGAGGGTGGTACATTACATATAGTACAGGTAGAGGGTGGTACATTACATATAGTACAGGTAGAGGGTGGTACAGTATATATAGTACAGGTAGAGGATGGTACAGTATATATTGTACAGGTAGAGGGTGGTACATTACATATAGTACAGGTAGAGGGTGGTACATTACATATAGTACAGGTAGAGGGTGGTACATTATATATAGTACAGGTAGAGGGTGGTACATTACATATAGTACAGGTAGAGGGTGGTACATTACATATAGTACAGGTAGAGGGTGGTACATTACATATAGTACAGGTAGAGGGTGGTACAGTATATATAGTACAGGTAGAGGGTGGTACAGTATATATTGTACAGGTAGAGGGGGGTACATTATATATAGTACAGGTAGAGGGTGGTACAGTACATATAGTACAGGTAGAGGGTGGTATATTATATATATATATATATATATATATATATAGTACAGGTAGAGGGTGGTACATTATATATAGTACAGGTAGAGGGTGGTATATTATATATATATATAGTACAGGTAGAGGGTGGTACATTATATATAGTACAGGTAGAGGGTGGTACATTACATATAGTACAGGTAGAGGGTGGTACATTATATATAGTACAGGTAGAGGGTGGTATATTATATATATATAGTACAGGTAGAGGGTGGTACAGTATATATAGTACAGGTAGAGGGTGGTACATTACATATAGTACAGGTAGAGGGTGGTACATTACATATAGTACAGGTAGAGGGTGGTATATTATATATAGTACAGGTAGAGAGTGGTACATTATATATAGTACAGGTAGAGGGTGGTACATTATATATAGTACAGGTAGAGGGTGGTACATTATATATAGTACAGGTAGAGGGTGGTATATTATATATATATAGTACAGGTAGAGGGTGGTACATTATATATAGTACAGGTAGAGGGTGGTACATTACATATAGTACAGGTAGAGGGTGGTACATTATATATAGTACAGGTAGAGGTTGGTACATTACATGTAGTACAGGTAGAGGGTGGTACATTATATATAGTACAGGTAGAGGGTGGTATATTATATATAGTACAGGTAGAGGGTGGTATATTATATATAGTACAGGTAGAGGGTGGTACAGTACATATAGTACAGGTAGAGGGTGGTATATTATATATATAGTACAGGTAGAGGGTGGTACATTATATATAGTACAGGTAGAGGGTGGTATATTATATATATAGTACAGGTAGAGGGTGGTACAGTATATATAGTACAGGTAGAGGGTGGTATATTATATATATAGTACAGGTAGAGGGTGGTACATTATATATAGTACAGGTAGAGGGTGGTACATTACATATAGTACAGGTAGAGGGTGGTACATTATATATAGTACAGGTAGAGGGTGGTACATTACATATAGTACAGGTAGAGGGTGGTACATTACATATAGTACAGGTAGAGGGTGGTACATTATATATAGTACAGGTAGAGGGTGGTACATTATATATAGTACAGGTAGAGGGTGGTACATTACATATAGTACAGGTAGAGGGTGGTACATTATATATAGTACAGGTAGAGGGTAGTACAGTACATATAGTACAGGTAGAGGGTGGTACATTACATATAGTACAGGTAGAGGGTGGTACATTACATATAGTACAGGTAGAGGGTGGTACATTATATATAGTACAGGTAGAGGGTGGTACATTATATATAGTACAGGTAGAGGGTGGTACATTACATATAGTACAGGTAGAGGGTGGTACATTACATATAGTACAGGTAGAGGGTGGTACATTATATATAGTACAGGTAGAGGTTGGTACATTACATATAGTACAGGTAGAGGGTGGTACATTATATATAGTACAGGTAGAGGGTGGTACATTACATATAGTACAGGTAGAGGGTGGTACATTATATATAGTACAGGTAGAGGGTGGTATATTATATATATAGTACAGGTAGAGGGTGGTACATTACATATAGTACAGGTAGAGGGTGGTACATTATATATAGTACAGGTAGAGGGTGGTACATTATATATATATATATATATATAGTACAGGTAGAGGGTGGTATATTATATATATAGTACAGGTAGAGGGTGGTACATTATATATAGTACAGGTAGAGGGTGGTACATTACATATAGTACAGGTAGAGGGTGGTACATTATATATAGTACAGGTAGAGGTTGGTACATTACATATAGTACAGGTATAGGGTGGTACATTACATATAGTACAGGTATAGGGTGGTACATTACATATAGTACAGGTAGAGGGTGGTATAGTACAGGTAGAGGGTGGTACATTACATATAGTACAGGTAGAGGGTGGTACATTACATATAGTACAGGTAGAGGGTGGTACATTACATATAGTACAGGTAGAGGGTGGTACATTACATATAGTACAGGTAGAGGGTGGTACATTACATATAGTACAGGTAGAGGGTGGTACATTATATATAGTACAGGTAGAGGGTGGTACATTATATATAGTACAGGTAGAGGGTGGTACATTACATATAGTACAGGTAGAGGGTAGTACAGTATATATAGTACAGGTAGAGAGTGGTACATTATATATAGTACAGGTAGAGGGTGGTACATTATATATAGTACAGGTAGAGGGTGGTACATTACATATAGTACAGGTAGAGGGTAGTACAGTATATATAGTACAGGTAGAGAGTGGTACATTATATATAGTACAGGTAGAGGGTGGTACATTATATATAGTACAGGTAGAGGGTGGTACATTACATATAGTACAGGTATAGGGTGGTACCTTATATATAGTACTGTACCAATGGCTGTCCGGGAATACTGGGAGTTGTAGTTTCCAACAGCTGGAGGCACACTGGTTGGGAATCACTGCCTTAAACCAATCTAGTAATAACACCTTGGCACTCATTCATAACATCTATTACCATATGCCTATGTGTTCTACTAATGTAGGTGACCGCGGGGAGAATATTTGTGCATTATGGAATTACACAAGTCTCTTATTTTGTACCTTCACCAAACAAAGGAAAAGAGCCGACATTGTGTTCAGGCTGATAATGGAAGGAGAATAATAAGGGCTTCAGGTGCAGAACTATAGTTTTATTCTGTAAATACTTTGTGAGCTTTATCCTGTGATATCAGAGGTTTGTGTTGTTTCTTTCTTCATGAAAGTACCGTATTCCATCCTTACTTAGTTTATATCAGTTTTCATCAGTTTTTGATCACGTGCGGTGGGCTCCGAGTTTATATTCACATACAGGAATGTCACAAGTTTTTACTTCCATGTGGCGGGGTCACCAGTTTATATTCATGGGTGGCGGGGTCACCAGTTTATATTCATGGGTGGCGGGGTCACCAGTTTATATTCATGGGTGGCTGGGTCACCAGTTTATATTCATGGGTGGCGGGGTCACCAGTTTATATTCATAGGTGGCAAGGTCACCAGTTTATATTCACGTGCAGCAGGGTCACCAGTTTATATTCACGTGCAGCAGGGTCACCAGTTTATATTCACGTGCAGCAGGGTCACCAGTTTATATTCATGGGTGGTGGACTGAACAGTTTATATTCATGTACGATGGGGTCACCACACATATTAACATGTGGCAGACACCCCAGTGTATATTCATGGGTGTTGGGGTCTCTAGTTTATATTCATGGGTGGTGGAGTCGATTGTTTATATTTGTGGGTGGTGGGGTCGCCAAATTATATTCACGGGTGGGGTCACCGGATTATATTCACATATGAGGGGGGTCACCAGTTTATATTCATAGGGGGCAGTGTCGCCAGTTTTTATTCATGGGTGGCGGGGTCACCAGCTTATATTCATAGGTGGTGGATCCAACAGTTTATCTTCACATGTTGGGGGTCACCATTTTATGTTTATAGGTGGCGGGGTCGCCAGTTTATGTTTATTGTTATTGGCGTGACTAATTAATATTTACATGTGGGTGGAGGGTCACCAGTTTATCCAGATTATATTTACTAGTTTACATTTTAATGCAGCAGGATCGGTGGCATATATTCACGGATGGTGGGGTCACCAGTTTATATTCATATACGGCTGGCTCGCCAGTTTATATTCACATGTTGGAGGTCACCAGTTCATGTTTTCAGTTGGCGGGGTCGCCAGTGTATATTTATTGTGTATATTTATTTATATTTACTTGTGGGGGGTAACCAGTTTATATTCACTTGTGGCAGGGTCACCGGTTTATATTCATTGGTGGTAAAGTCCCTTATTTATATTTTAATGCAGCAGGATCGTTGGCATATATTCACGGGTTGTGGGGTCACCAGTTTATATTCACGGGTTGTGGGGTCACCAGTTTATATTCACAGGTTGTGGGGTCACCAGTTTATATTCACGGGTTGTGGGGTCACCAGTTTATATTCACGGGTTGTGGGGTCACCAGTTTATATTCACGGGTTGTGGGGTCACCAGTTTATATTCACGGGTTGTGGGGTCACCAGTTTATATTCACAGGTTGTGGGGTCACCAGTTTATATTCACGGGTTGTGGGGTCACCAGTTTATATTCACGGGTTGTGGGGTCACCAGTTTATATTCACGGGTTGTGGGGTCACCAGTTTATATTCACGGGTTGTGGGGTCACCAGTTTATATTCACGGGTTGTGGGGTCACCAGTTTATATTCACAGGTTGTGGGGTCACCAGTTTATATTCACAGGTTGTGGGGTCACCAGTTTATATTCACGGGTTGTGGGGTCACCAGTTTATATTCACATACGGCTGGCTCGCCAGTTCATAGTCACATGCAGTGGGATTTGTAATGTACAAATTGCAGAGATGATTCAGTTCTGAGACGATGATTCAGTAGACGTTCATCCTCAGACTGCAGCCAATACGTTGGATGTGAGGCTCGGCTTATGGTCGTCGTCTCTCTTCGGTAGCTCATGCCCTTGAGACGACGTCCTTGTTGTTTTGTGGGTTTTCTCGGCACATTATGCTGATTATGGGACAATCATAAGGAGATTCCGTGGGCTCGGAGAGGCCGGGCTGCAGATCCAGAATATCAATAGTTCATTTCACAGATGATGGTTTCTCTGATCAGCCAGTAATTGGTTCTTCTTGTTTTCCAGGGATATTGTATCGTAAGTCATGTGCTTCGTCAGCCGCCTGTCTTATCGCCTCTGCTGGATACCAGTCTTTCTGTACCCCGGGCAAAGTCAATTCAGTTTGCATCAGCTGCTGTGACACCTCTCTGTGCAATGGTCCCCGGGCCAAGAAGAACAGGAATTCGGCTGCAGCTCAGAGTTGCGGAGCCTTGATGTCGCTCCTGTCGCTGCTCCTGTTGGCAGAACAGCTGTAGCCAGTTTGTAACTCAGGACTGGTCCCTGCTGGATCCTCCTTGTCAGGGACATTAATTCTGGTGGATTTGTTTCCAAAGCAAATTCAACAGGTCACCAAAAATCTATTTTCTTATACGTTCTGATTGGGGTTTGTTCTTTCAGATTGCACTTAAATAAAGGCCGAGGAACAAGTGGATGCAAAGCAGCTTCTTGACATGTTCCCTGGAGGGCCCCAACCCTCAAGTCATCCATAGACAGCCCAGAGTCTCTCCAGGTACATTGTTACGTCTCGGGTCTTGCAAATTACAATTAGGAACAGGAAATAAAGAGTCGGTCCAGTGATCTCCACAAGACATGGCCCCCTCTGCCCCCCGCACCCCCAACATCTCTTCTCACCCACAATGCATCTGCTTATTTCTCTCATGCTCCTGTGTTCAAGCAGAAGGTGAGGGGGACACGTCGGGTACATCTCATCTATCATATATCTGTCTCCTGTCCGTCTATCATCTTCGTCATCCCTCATTTAGTGATTATATTTACCAAACTATTCAACATCATGACATTGTAAAAAAAGAGATAAGAAAGTTTATTAGAGACAGAATATAATGTTTCCGCGTATCTTTTGAATAAACTAGACCATCTTCCAGCAACGAGACCCATACTGTACATCTCCCCATGTCCCTCCCGCCATACTGTACATCTCCCCATGTCCCTCCTGCCATACCGTACATCTCCTCATGTCCCTCCCGCCATGACGTACATCTCATGACCCTCCCGCCATACCGTACATCTCCTCATGACCCTCCCGCCATACTGTACATCTCCGCAGACCCTTTCCCACTATACTGTATTATGTCACATACCTTCCCACTATACTGTACATCTCTTCGTATTTCTCCCCATCATACTGTATGTCTCTTTATATTTCTCCACGTCATATGTCTCTTCATTTCTTCAGATCCCATCCTACCTTGTTTTTCCTCATTCCACTTCCCATCATACTGTGTCTCCTCATGCCCCTCCCTACTAAACTGTCTCCTCATGTTTCTTGTTACCATTGCTATATATCCCTCTATGCCCCTTCTCAGTATGTTGTATGTCTCCTCATACCCCTTTCCGATATTCCAACCATTCTGTAGGTCTCTTCATTGCCCTACCCACAATGTGGTCTTCTCATGCCCCTTTCTACCTTACTGTCTCTCCCCATGCCCCTTCATACCTTACTCTGTCTCCTCATGCCCCTTCATACCTTACTGTGTCTCCCCATGCCCCTTCATACCTTACTGTGTCTCCTCATGCCCCTTCATACCTTACCGTGTCTCCTCATGCCCCTTCATACCTTACCGTGTCTCCCCATGCCCCTTCATACCTTACTGTGTCTCCTCATGCCCCTTCCTATGTTACCGTGTCTCCTCATGCCCCTTCATACCTTACCGTGTCTCCTCATGCCCCTTCATACCTTACCGTGTCTCCTCATGCTCTTTCCTATCTTATTGTGTCTCCTCCTACTCTTTCCTATCTTACTGTGTCTCCTCATGCCCCTTCATACCTAACTGTGTCTCCTCATGCCCCTTCATACCTAACTGTGTCTCCTCATGCCCCTTCATACCTTACCGTGTCTCCTCATGCCCCTTCATACCTTACCGTGTCTCCTCATGCCCCTTCATACCTTACCGTGTCTCCTCATGCTCTTTCCTATCTTATTGTGTCTCCTCCTGCTCTTTCCTATCTTACTGTGTCTCCTCATGCCCCTTCATACCTAACTGTGTCTCCTCATGCCCCTTCATACCTAACTGTGTCTCCTCATGTCCCTTACAACCTTATTGTTTGTCTCCTAATCCAACTTCCCACCATGTTGTATGCCCCCATGTCTCTTTCCAGCATATTGTATCTCTCCTAATGTCTGACTTGTATGTTACTCTGTTGATCTTCACTTTTATCCTGTACAGAATCTGTTGGCACTATAAATAAAGTGTAATAACAATAAAAGCACAAGTATTTGCTCAGAGTAACGGTGTATCTGGTCATGTGTCATCTGGTGGTTTGGCTCTTCAAGGATTAGTATGGCTCAGATTTCACTTTCATTGATGCCGTTCCTTCTGGATGTTGCCCTCACCATCTCTTCAGTGTGATCCTGTTGGGGAGTCATTGGCACCGGGCTACTGTCCTGCTCAGGACGGCCCTTAAAGGTCTGGAATGAGCTTTTTTGAGTGGACTTGCTCTTTCTTCTTGAGGACAAGGAGATCAGAGGCCTCTTGTGGTTGGTGCTGCTGGCAGCAGAGATTCGGTGAGCTCTGTGGAGTTTTTCTATGTTGACGTGCTCCAATGTCAGACGACAACGAAGAACCTGAAGGAAAACGTCTCTGAATTGCTTGGAAGAAACGTTATACAAAAGCGGATTCACCACGGAGCTGAGGTAGAAGAAGATGTCCGCGATTGGGAGCAACGTCATGTAGGCACGGAAGTAGTGGACTGTCCATTCCTGCTTAGGTACGCTGGCTGCCATGATGCGGAGGACCTGGTTGGGCATCCAGCACAGAGTAAGAGTCAGAACGATCAGCCCTGTAGAGAGAAAACAGATATATTAGTTTTGCTGCCTCCTGGTTCCCAGCTACAGTCAGTCATGGTGAAGGTTATGGCGCAGGCAGCGGGCGCAGTCACCTTGACAGGGTCATTATTTAAACAGGCAAATGTGACATCGGTCCCACAGCTGGCGAGAAGCAAAGTTGTCGCTGGAATAGATTCTGAAAATTATGTTTATTGATCAGAGCCGCTCGGCTGCGCTCTCATTGTTTTGTGAGGGGGAGGGGCTGCAGACGTTACGCTTCTCCTAGAGCAGCGAAGCCGCACTACTAACTCTTCCCATTGATTATTTCTTGGATAAATCCAGGAACGTGTGCCTTAAATGAAGACTTCAGAATTAAACCAATATCCATTAGAGCGGAGGAAGATTCCACTGTACATGATAGTTCATTGTACAATCCGCCATCTCATGTGACACGTCTGCAATGTACCACACCTCCTGTGGCTGCCATGTTTATTGTATAGTTACTGCTCAGTGGTACCCGGGCGAATTACAAGTCACGTCTCCTTATCTAAAACTCACAAAAAAAATATTGGGGATAGGTAAATATGGTGGTCAACGTGAGTGCCAGTGTACAAGATGGGGGGGGGGTGTACGGTCACAGTGTACAAGATGGGGGGGGTGTACGGTCACAGTGTACAAGATGGGGGGGGGGGGGGTGTACGGTCACAGTGTACAAGAGGGGGGGGGGGTGTACGGTCACATTCAGACATGAGCCGTGTGTATGAATGACACGAGCCGTGTGTATGAATGAGGTGAGCCGTGTGTGGGAATGAGATGAGCCGTGTGTGGGAATGAGGTGAGCCGTGTGTATGACTGAGATGGGCCGTGTGTATGAATGAGGTGAGCCGTGTGTATGACTGAGGTGAGCCGTGTGTATGACTGAGGTGAGCCGTGTGTATGACTGAGATGGGCCGTGTGTATGACTGAGGTGAGCCGTGTGTATGACTGAGATGAGCCGTGTGTATGAATGAGATGAGCCGTGTGTGGGAATGACATGAGCCGTGTGTGGGAATGACATGAGCCGTGTGTATGAATGACATGAGCCGTGTGTATGAATGAGGTGAGCCGTGTGTGGGAATGAGATGAGCCGTGTGTGGGAATGAGGTGAGCCGTGTGTATGACTGAGATGAGCCGTGTGTATGACTGAGATGGGCCGTGTGTATGAATGAGGTGAGCCGTGTGTATGACTGAGGTGAGCCGTGTGTATGACTGAGGTGAGCCGTGTGTATGACTGAGATGGGCCGTGTGTATGACTGAGGTGAGCCGTGTGTATGAATGAGGTGAGCCGTGTGTATGACTGAGATGGGCCGTGTGTATGACTGAGATGGGCCGTGTGTATGACTGAGATGAGCCGTGTGTATGAATGAGATGAGCCGTGTGTGGGAATGACATGAGCCGTGTGTATGAATGACATGAGCCGTGTGTGGGAATGACATGAGCCGTGTGTATGAATGACATGAGCCGTGTGTATGAATGACATGAGCCGTGTGTATGAATGACATGAGCCGTGTGTGGGAATGAGATGAGCTGTGGGCAGTTTGCAAAGTTTCCCAGATGCCCATAGCAACCAATCAGATCGCTTCTTTCATTTTTAACAAGGCCTCTGAAAAATGAAAGAAGTGATTTGATTGGTTGCAATTGGCAACTGTGCAACTTTTCCTTTGCACAGGTTTTGATAAATCTCCCCCTATGTGTATTATAAGCAAGCAGCTGGTAAAATGGTGGATGAGAGGTATGCATCACATGCTTCTTGGGTCCTGTTTTTGGGGGTGACTGAAGGTCCTGGAGATAAAGTCACTCCCATACTCTAGTTCTGGTGTGTGAGTCCTGAAACTGATCTCACAAGTGTGCGAGCCAGAGAGGAGGTGTTCTAAAGCAAGACCAGTTTGGTATGTTGGATACTCATACACTGCGCCAAAAAGATTAACTTTTGGGACTGAAAGTGCAAACTTTTAGGTGAGAAGGTCAGAAGTTTATGTTGATGTAAAGAACCTGATGTGAAGGACGTGTATGTACCGCATGCTGCAAGTGGAACCTATTGTTGTATGTGAATTATAACAATAAACCCAAGAACTGATCTGTGACTCCGGCCTGTGTGGGTCTGTTTGCTTGGGGGAAAGACAGTTTGGAGGGGCCTATTCTACAGTATGAATGATAAATGTTGTGTATATAAATGTTATCAGCTGTGTATGAATACTATAAGCTGTATATACAGTCAGTCCACAGTAAATCTCTTCTTCTATCTTCTCATATGAAAACAATGAGGAAATGACTCTATAGATGGTGTCAGGCGTGTGTGGTAACAACCAGGTAAGGAGAACAAAGACAAGTGTCCTAGAGTCCAGCATGGTGGTGGAGAGTCATGGTCTGGGGGCTGCATGATGCTGCTGACACTGGGGGCTACAGATCATTGAGGGAACCATGAAGGCCGACATGTCCTGTGACATCCTGAGGCAGAGCAGGATCCCCTCCCTTCAGAGACTGGGCCGCAGGACAGTATTCAGTCATAATAAAGACCCCAAATACCTCCAAGACCACCACTGCCTGCTGAAGAAGCTGAGGGTAAAGGTGATGTACCGGCCAGGCATGTCTCCAGACCTAAACCCTATAGGGCTTCTGTGGGGTATCCTCAAACCGAAGGTGGGGGAGCACAAGGTCTCTAACATCCATCAGATCCATAATGTCATCATGGAGGAGGGAAGAGGATCCTGTGACAACCTGTGAAGATCTGGTGAACTACATGTCCAAGTGGGTTAAAGGGGTACTCCCGTGGAAAACATTGTTTTCTAAATCAACTGGTGCCAGAAAGTTAAACAGATTTGTAAATTACTTCTATATAAAAATCTTAATCCTCCACAGGAAGTTGTGTAGTTCTTTCCAGTCTGACCAGAGTGCTCTCTGCTGACACCTCTGTCCGTGACAGGAACTGTCCAGAGCAGGAGAGGTTTGCTATGATTATTTGCTCCTACTCTGGACAGTTCCTGACTCGGACAGAGGTGACAGCAGAGAGCAGTCTGTAAGACTGGTAAGAACTACACTACTTCCTGTGGAGCATACAGCAGCTGATAAGTACTGGAAGGATTAAGATTTATATAGAAGTAATTTACAAATCTGTTTAACTTTCTGGCACCAGTTGATTTAAAAAAAAAATTCCACTGGAGTACCCCTGTAATCATAGAAACATAGAATGTGTCGGCAGATAAGAACCATTTGGCCCATCTTTCTACTGCTTATACCTCTCCCTATACACCCATGAGCACTTCTCCCTTTCTACTGCTTATACCTCTCCCTATACACCCATGAGCACTTCTCTCTTTCTACTGCTTATACCTCTCCCTATACACCCATGAGCACTTCTCTCTTTCTACTGCTTATACCTCTCCCTATACATCCAAGCATTCTGCGAGCGTTTCCTGCTGCTCTATTACATTGTCTTCCTACCTTTAAGTCTTCTGAAATAATTCCTCCTAAATCCCTCTCCTCAGATACTGAGGTCAGGACTGTGTCAAATATTCTATATTCTGCCTGAGGGTTTTTACGCCCCAGGTCCATTATCTTGCACTTATCCACATTAAATTTCAGTTGCCAGAGTTCTGACCATTCTTCTAGTTTGCCTAAATCCTTTTCCATTTGGTGGATCCCTCCAGGAACGTCAACCCTGTTACATATCTTTGTGTAATCAGCAAAAAGACCAATCCCTTACCATCGAGACCCTCTGTAATATCGCTAATGAAGATATTAAACAATATTGGTCCCAGTACAGATCCCTGAGGTCCCCACTGGTAACAAGACCTTGCTCTGAATATTCTCTATTGACTACAGCCCTCTGTTGTCTGCCACTGTCTAATCCACTCAACAATATGGGAGTCCAAGCTCAATGACTGTAGTTTATTGATAAGTCTTCTATGTGGGACAGTGTCAAAAGCCTTACTAAAATCTAGATATGCGATGTCTACTGCCCCCTCCGCCATCTATTATTTTAGTCACCCAGTCAAAAAAATCAATAAGATTTGTTTGACATGATCTCCCTGAAGTAAATCCTCTTGGACATGTAGTTCACCAGATCTTCACAGGATGTCACTGGATCCTCTTCCCTCCTGCTCTGCGGGCGCACAACAAAGCTCAGGAGTGAGAGTGCACCATGTACATTTGAGGTGATTTGCAGAGGGGTGGCTGATCGTTATAGCAGTTCTGACATAAACGCAAAAAAAAAAAAAAAAAAAGCACCCACATGTGACCCTATTGTGGAAACCACCCCTCACAGAATGTAACAAGGGGTATAGTGAGCCTTAACACCCCACAGGTATTTGAAGGATTTTCATTAAAGTTGGATATGTAAATGAAAAATTTGTATTTTTTCACAAAAATGCTGGTGTTATTACAAATTTTTCCTTTTTTTTACAAGGGGTAATAGGAAAGAATCCCCCATAATTTGTAACACCATTTCTTCTGAGTATATAAATACCCCATGTGTGACATAAAGTGCTCTGCTGGCGAACTACAATGCTCAGAAGAGAAGGAGCGCCATTGGGCTTTTGGAGAGAGAATTTGGCTGGAATTGAATGCCATGTGCGTTTACAAAGCCCCCATGATGCCAGAACAGGGATTTGAACAGTGGTCCATGAAAATGAAAAATTAAATTTTTCATTTGCACAGCCCACTGTTCCAAAAGTCTGTAAAACACCAGTGGGGTGTAAATGCTCATTTCACCCCTTATTACATTCCCTGAGAGGTGTAGTTTCCAAAATAGGGTCACATGTGGGATGGGGGGCCCACTGTTCTGGCACCATGGGGGGCTTTGTAAACGCACGTGGCCCCCGACTTCCATTCCGAACATATTCTCTCTCCAAAAGCCCAATGGTGCTCATTCTCTTCTGAGCATTGTAGTGCGCCCGCAGAGCACTTTACATCCACATATGGGGTATTTCCAAATGAGTTTACAAATTTTGGGGGGCATTTTCTCCTATTACCCCTTGTAAAAATTGTAAATTTGGGGGGGGAAAAAACTGAATTTTAGTGAAAAAAAACATTTCATTTACACATCCGACTTTAATGAAAACTTGTCAAGCACCTGTGGGGTGTTATGGCTCACTGTACCCCTTGTTACGTTCCTTGAGGGGTGTAGTTTCCAAAATAGTATGCCATGTGTTTTTTTTTTTTTCTTTACTGTTATGGCACCATAGGGGCTTCCTAAATGTGAAATCCCCCTCAAAAACTATTTCAGCAAAATTTGCTTTTAAAAATGATGATGTGCCGGATGGTCTCCTGAGGAATGTCCTCCCAGACCTGGACTAAAGCATCTGCCAACTCCTGGACAGTCTGTGGTGCAACGTGGCGTTGGTGGATGGAGCGAGACATGATGTCCCATATGTGCTCAATCAGATTCAGTTCAGGGGAACGGGCGGCCAGTCCATAGCATCAATACCTTCCTCTTGCAGGAACTGCTGACACACTCCAGCCACATGAGGTCTAGCATTGTCTTGCATTAGGAGGAACCCAGGGCCAACTGCACCAGCATATGGTCTCACAAGGGGTCTGAGGATCTCATCTCGGTACCTAATGGCAGTCAGGCTACCTCTGGCAAGCACATGGAGGGCTGTGTGGCCCCCCAAAGAAATGCCACACCATTACTCACCTACCGTCAAACCGGTCATGCTGGAGGATATTGCAGGCAGCAGAACGTTCTCCACGGTGTCTCCAGACTCTGTCACATGTGCTCAGTGTGAACCTGCTTCAATCTGTGAAGAGCACAGGACGCCAATGGCAAATTTGCCAATCTTGGTGTTCTCTGGCAAATTCCAAACGTCCTGTAAGCACAACTTTCACCTGTGGACGTCGGGCCCTCATACCACCCTCATGGAGTCTGTTTCTGACCGTTTGAGTGGACACATGCACACTTGTGGCCTGCTGGAGGTCATTTTGCAGGGCTCTGGCAGTGCTCCTCCTTGCACAAAGGTGGAGGTAGCGGTCCTGCTGCTGGGTTGTTGCCCTCCTACGGCCTCCTCCACGTCTCCTGATGTACTGGCCTGTCTACTGGTAGCGCCTCCATGCTCTCTGGACGGGGCCGCGGCAGTATGCTGGAAAGGGGGCGTTCTGTCCCCACATGACGCGGCGGCCGACATGCCCCCTTCATGTACCCTATAGAGATACATGGAGGGGGAGTGTCTACCGCTGCTTTCTGCTGTGGACAAAACTGCACTCCCTGCAGACTGCTGTGGCCCCGTCCGGGAGATTGCAGGGGGCGCCAGCGCTCGGACCCCACCGCGATCTATAACATATCCCCATATCCTTCGGATAGGGGATAAGTTATATTGCACTACAGATGTCCTTTAAGTGTTCCCTTCATGTTTTCTGGGCAGTGTATATATATATATATATATATATATATATATATATATATATATTCTTAGCAAATCTCGCATGCATATTACCAAACAATTCAATATGATCAGTGTTTACCAACCAGGGGTGCCTCCAGCTGTTGCAAAACTACAACTCCCAGCATGTTGGACTATATAGTAGTGTATAGTATAGGTCAGTGTTTCCCAACCAGAGGTGCCTCCAGCTCTTGCAAAACTACAACTCCCACCATGTTGGACTATATAGTAGTATATAGTATAGGTCAGTGTTTCCCAACCAGGAGTGCCTCCAGCTGTTGCAAAACTACAACTCCCAGCATGTTGGACTATATAGTAGTATATAGTATAGGTCAGTGTTTCCCAACCAGAGGTGCCTCCAGCTGTTGCAAAACTACAACTCCCACCATGTTGGACTATATAGTAGTATATAGTATAGGTCAGTGTTTCCCAACCAGGGGTGCCTCCAGCTGTTGCAAAACTACAACTCCCAGCATGTTGGACTATATAGTAGTATATAGTATAGGTCCGTGTTTCCCAACCAGGGGTGCCTCCAGCTGTTACAAAACTACAACTCCCACCATGTTGGACTATATAGTAGTATATAGTATAGGTCAGTGTTTACCAACCAGGAGTGCCTCCAGCTGTTGCAAAACTACAACTCCCAGCATGTTGGACTATATAGTAGTATATAGGATAGATCAGTGTTTACCAACCAGGAGTGCCTCCAGCTGTTGCAAAACTACAACTCCCAGCATGTTGGACTATATAGTAGTATATAGTATAGGTCAGTGTTTACCAACCAGGGGTGCCTCCAGCTGTTGCAAAACTACAACTCCCAGCATGTTGGACTATATAGTAGTATATAGTATAGGTCAGTGTTTACCAACCAGGGGTGCCTCCAGCTGTTACAAAACTACAACTCCCAGCATGTTGGACTATATAGTAGTATATAGTATAGGTCAGTGTTTCCCAACCAGGGGTGCCTCCAGCTGATGCAAAACTACAACTCCCAGCATGCCCGGACAGCCAACGGCTGTCCGGGCATGCTGGGAGTTGTAGTTCTGCAACAGCTGGAGGTGCTCTTGTTGGGAAACACTGGTATACTATATGGTGCAACATTCTGGGAGTTGGAGGATTGCTTGGATAAATACCAGCCATTGCTTTGCCAGTATTTTTAGTATAAAAATACCGTCAGGGTGACCAAAATACCAGCTGTGCCAGTAAAATACCGGCCATGTGGCGACCCTATGTGCAACACGAATTTTGAGTTTTCTTGTTGTACAACCAACATATTGAAGTTTACATTGTTTACAAGTAGCTAAATAAACTACATGGCTGGTATTGCAATTGATAAGTCCTTTTATGTGAAATTTGCATCTTGTGGCTGTGGAAGTAAAGTCCTTAGTATTGGTGACAAACGTACTAGTCGTAAATCAGCACTGTTTTAGGGACTAGTCCCTCAGGAACCGCCCTAAACTAGAGACACCCCAACAAACTAAATAAAACTTATCTTTTATTCATTCTATGATTAAAATGTTACATAAAACAATGCTCTTAAATACCACTGTGTGGCAAAAAGTGTTTTAAAATGATGTGCACCAAAGCATGTGATCACTCATTGTATGGTGGTCTCTGAGACTTACGTAATGACAATGTTATTAAGTGCAAGCTATTCTTTGGCGCTAATTATTGCTCCTTTCCCTTGTTTGGGAATAGCTGCACTTAAATTCATGTAGGTGCCGATCTAAAAACTAAAACACCACCCTCCCTAACGTTTCACCAGTTCCCTGGCTTTTTCAAAGGCATGAGCAGTATTCCTCTATGTAGATATATTTATATATTGTATATGTGTATGTATTAGTGTATCGCTGTGTGTGTATATAGCAGTATACCTCTGTGTGTGTATATGTCTGTATGTATTAGCGTATCTCTGTGTGTGTATATAGCAGTATACCTATGTGTGTATATATGTCTGTAGGTATTAGTGTATCGCTGTGTGTGTATATAGCAGTATACCTTTGTGTGTATGTATTAGTGTATCGCTGTGTGTATATAGCTGTATACCTTTGTATGTATGTATTAGTGTATCGCTGTGTGTCTGTGTGTGTATATAACAGTATACCTCTGTGTGTATATATTAGTGTATCGCTGTGTGTATATAGTAGTATACCTCTGTGTGTATATATTAGTGTATCGCTGTGTGTGTATATAGTAGTATACCTCTGTGTGTATATATTAGTGTATCGCTGTGTGTGTATATAGTAGTATACCTCTGTGTGTATATATTAGTATATCGCTGTGTGTGTATATAGCAGTATACCTCTGTGTGTATATATTAGTGTATCGCTGTGTGTATATAGTAGTATACCTCTGTGTGTATATATTAGTGTATCGCTGTGTGTGTATATAGCAGTATACCTCTGTGTGTATATATTAGTGTATCGCTGTGTGTATATAGTAGTATACCTCTGTGTGTATATATTAGTGTATCGCTGTGTGTGTATATAGCAGTATACCCCTGTGTGTATATATTAGTGTATCGCTGTGTGTATATAGCAGTATACCCCTGTGTGTATATATTAGTGTATCGCTGTGTGTGTATATAGTAGTATACCTCTGTGTGTATATATTAGTGTATCGCTGTGTGTATATAGTAGTATACCTCTGTGTGTATATATTAGTGTATTGCTGTGTGTATATAGCAGTATACCCCTGTGTGTATATATTAGTGTATCGCTGTGTGTGTATATAGCAGTATACCCCTGTGTGTATATATTAGTGTATCGCTGTGTGTATATAGCAGTATACCCCTGTGTGTATATATTAGTGTATCGCTGTGTGTGTATATAGTAGTATACCTCTGTGTGTATATATTAGTGTATCGCTGTGTGTATATAGTAGTATACCTCTGTGTGTATATAGCAGTGTATCGCTGTGTGTATATAGTAGTATACCTCTGTGTGTATATATTAGTGTATTGCTGTGTGTATATAGCAGTATACCCCTGTGTGTATATATTAGTGTATCGCTGTGTGTGTATATAGTAGTATACCTTTGTGTGTATATATTAGTGTATCGCTATGTGTATATAGTAGTATACCTCTGTGTGTATATATTAGTGTATCGCTGTGTGTATATATAGCAGTATACCTCTGTGTGTATATAGCAGTATACCTCTGTGTGTATATATTAGTGTATCGCTGTGTGTGTATATAGTAGTATACCTCTGTGTGTATATAGCAGTATACCTCTGTGTGTATATAGCAGTATACCCCTGTGTGTATATAGCAGTATACCTCTGTGTGTATATAGCAGTATACCCCTGTGTGTATATATTAGTGTATCGCTGTGTGTATATAGTAGTATACCCCTGTGTGTATATATTAGTGTATCACTGTGTGTATATAGCAGTATACCCCTGTGTGTATATATTAGTGTATCGCTGTGTGTGTATAGCAGTATACCCCTGTGTGTATATAGCAGTATACCTCTGTGTGTATATAGCAGTATACCCCTGTGTGTATATATTAGTGTATCGCTGTGTGTATATAGTAGTATACCTCTGTGTGTATATATTAGTGTATTGCTGTGTGTATATAGCAGTATACCCCTGTGTGTATATATTAGTGTATCGCTGTGTGTGTCTATGAGTCCTGAGGGGCCCTTTGTAGGATTTGCTCTTCCTCGTCTTTGCCATTACAGGATCAGTCGGGGTTTAGCAGGGATTGCTTTGGCTTCTCATTTGCACGTTCTTGGCTGTTTTGTGCTCCTCCACCGCTCGGGTTCCTTCTTGTTAAGACTCGGGGTATTTGCTGTCATTAGGGAACGTGCGGTTTGTGTCCTTGTATCTTGTGAGGTTTCTTGTATTTAATGAAGAAGCTGTGACGGCTCCGAGATCTGAAGGAACGTCTGTCGATAGATTGAGCTCCGGCATGAAGGATGTGAGCGTCTGGATGCACGCGCGGCCTCCTCCGGATCTCCCGGCTTCTCCCTTTTACATATTCAATATTTCAGCCTTTCCCCTATTCAGGATCATGTCTGATTAGAAGCGGCGGAGATGTGGAGTCATTGGTCTGTGACACCGGGATTCTTTCATCCTCACTCAGTTAATAAGCTGATATCCTGCTGCTCTCCATGGCGGCAAATTCACAGCTTCCTAATCAGCCTGCGACTAAACTGCCTGACTACGAGCCTCGCGTACGGCCCAGAGACAGCCTGAGAAGAACCGTACATACTGACCTAAAATGCCCTGGACCATAGTAACATAGGGTTGTAAAAAGACCGGAGTCCATCAAGTTCAACCTATAACCCTAATGAATGTCTACTGAGTTGATCCAGAAGAAGGCAAAAAAAAAAACTCATACTAGAGGTAAAAATTCCTTCCCGACTCCAAATATGGCATCAGAATAAATCCCTGGATCAACGTTCTGTCCCTATAGATCTAGTATCCAAAACCTGTAAGGTTATTACTCTCCAAAAATGCATCCAGACCCCTTTTAAATTCTTTTACAGAGTTCCCCATGACCACCTCCTCCGGGAGAGAATTCCACAGTATCACCGCTCTAAGGGTACGTTCACACGTGCGGATTTTCGCAGCGGATTTTAGGCTACAAATCCGCCGCTGAAGGATCCTCTGTATTCTGCCTTAATATGTGCCTGCTCGGAGCAGCAATACACCGCTCCGAGCAGACACACTGCGATGTGCGAGTCGCCGCGCGCATGCGCGGCGACTCGCACATCGCAGTGTGTCTGCTCGGAGCGGCGTATTGCCGCTCCGAGCAGGCACATTTAAGGGCACCATACAGAGGTCCTTCAGCGGCGGCGCATGCGCGGCGACTCGCACATCACAGTGTGTCGGCTCGGAGCGGCGGATTGCCACTCCGAGCAGGCACATTGAAGGGCACCATACAGAGGTCCTTCAGCGGCGGCGCATGCGCGGCGACTCGCACATCACAGTGTGTCTGCTCGGAGCGGCGGATTGCCACTCCGAGCAGGCACATTTAAGGGCACCATACAGAGGTCCTTCAGCGGCGGCGCATGCGCGGCGACTCGAACATCACTGTGTGTCTGCTCGGAGCGGCGTATTGCCACTCCAAGCAGGCACATTTAAGGGCACCATACAGAGGTCCTTCAGCAGTGGATCTACAGCGTAAAATACGCTGTAAATCCGCATGTGTGAATGTACCCTTAGGCTAAGTTTTCACTTTCTGGCAGTTTGTGAGCCAAAGCCAGAAGTGTATTCAAAAGGAATAGGACATATAAAGGAAGGACTTACACTTCACCTCCCTTATGGATCCACTTCTGACTTTAGCTCAAAAACTGCCAGAAAAAAAACCAAGTGGAAACTTAGCCTTACAGTAAAGAACCCCCGTCTGTGCTGGTGTAGAAACCTTCTTTCCTCTAGACGTAGAGGATGCCCCCTTGTTATAGATACAGTCCTGGGTATAAATAGATCATGGAGAGATCTCTGTACGGCCCCCTGATATATTTATACATAGTTATTAGGTCGCCCCTAAGTCTTCTTTTTTCTAAACTAAATAACCCTAATTCTGATAATCTTTCTGGGTACTGTAGTCCTCCCATTCCCCGTATTACTCTGGTTGCCCGTCTTTGAACCCTCTCCAGCTCCACTATATCTTTCTTGTACACTGGTGACCAGTACTGTACATAGTATTCTATGTGTGGTCTGACCAGTAATGTACACAGTATTCCATGTGTGGTCTGACCAGTACTGTACACAGTATTCTATGTGTGGTCTGACCAGTACTGTACACAGTATTCCATGTGTGGTCTGACCAGTACTGTACACAGTATTCTATGTGTGGTCTGACCAGTACTGTGCACAGTATTCTATGTGTGGTCTGACCAGTACTGTGCACAGTATTCTATGTGTGGTCTGACCAGTACTGTACACAGTATTCTATGTGTGGTCTGACCAGTACTGTACATAGTATTCCATGTGTGGTCTGACCAGTACTGTACACAGTATTCCATGTGTGGTCTGGCCAGTACTGTGCACAGTATTCTATGTGTGGTCTGACCAGTACTGTACACAGTATTCTATGTGTGATCTGACTAGTACTGTACACAGTATTCTATGTGTGGTCTGACCAGTACTGTACACAGTATTCTATGTGTGATCTGACCAGTACTGTACACAGTATTCCATGTGTGGTCTGACCAGTACTGTACACAGTATTCCATGTGTGGTCTGGCCAGTACTGTACACAGTATTCCATGTGTGGTCTGACCAGTTCTGTACACAGTATTCTATGTGTGGTCTGACCAGTACTGTACACAATATTCTATGTGTGGTCTGACCAGTACTGTACACAGTATTCTATGTGTGGTCTGACTAGTGATTTGTACAGCGGTAGAATTATTTCCTTGTCGTGGGCATCTATGCCCCTATTGATGCACCCCATAATTTTATTTGCCTGGGCAGCAGCTGCCGACACTGGTCACTACAGCTAAATTTACTATTAACTAAGACTCCCAAGTTCTTTTCCATGTCAGTTGTCCCAAGTGTTCTCCCAGTTAATACATAATCCCAGCCCGGATTTTTCTTCCCCATGTGCATTACCTTAGATTTATCAGTGTTGAACCTCATCTGCCACTTCCCAGCCCAAACTTCCAACCTATCCAGATCCATTTGTAACAGTGCACTGTCCTCTATTGTGTTATCTACTATACACAGTGCACTGTCCTCTATAGTGTTTACCGCTTTACAGAGTTTAGTATCATCTGCAAAGATTGCTACTTTACTATTCAACTCCTCTACAAGGTCATTAAGTACCATTAATAACCACCCTCTGTTTCCTATCACTGAGCCAGTTACTTACCCACTTACACACATTCTCCCCCAGCCCAATCCTTCTCATTTTATGCACCAGCCTTTTATGTGGCACTGTATCAAATGCTTTGGAAAAATCCAGATATACGACATCCAGCGATTGCCCCTGGTCCAGTCTGGAGCTCACCTCCTCATAAAAGCTGATCAGGTTAGTTTGACAGGACCGATCCCTCATAAAGCCATGCTGATATGGGGTCATACATTTATTTTTTATCAAGATACTCCAAAATAGCATCTCTTAGAATACCACGAATGACCATACTGTCTAGATCAGTGCTCTCAAACTGTGGCCCACCAGATGTTGCAAAACTTCAACTCCCAACATGCCCGGACAGCCATTGGCCTAAAGACATTAGAAAGTATGGAGACAAATAGTGTGCAATTCTTTTTAATGCCACAGGCAGAGGAGCAGACAGGGAATGGATACAGTGGCTTTTGCAGACTTTCTGTGGGTTGTGCAGGTAGAGGATAGAGAGGACTTGGCTTTCTCTGAACATCTTCACTATGGCCTCAAGAAGAGTTTTCCAGATCATCCCAACCCCCGCCAGTCTGTACGTTTTTGTTTTCTTTTTCAGTACACACCAGCAGGCCTGGTGCAAGGATTTTTGCCACCCTTGGCAAAAGCTAATTTTGCCGCCCATTGACCCAGCCCATTGGCTCCTCCAGATGTATGGAGCCGCGCGATGTTAGGATGTTGAATGGACCTGACTTTAGTGATCGCCCCTGTCTGCCTCGGATTTAGCGCTGCGCTCCTCCAACAGGCTGAAAAATGCAGATTATTATAGTACGGGTGGGGGTAGCGTGGCAGGGTTTTGATTGATGGGCGGGTGCTTCGAATGCTGGGTAACTTTATTGCAGTGGCGCCCCCATCAAGAGGGTGCTCTAGGCTGCTGCCTATTTTGCCTATAGGCAGAGCCGTCCCTGCACACCAGTCTTTAAAACCCATTTCTGCCCTAATACGAGTCCTGCCCAGGTGCCACCAACCAGTCTGCAGCTCGTCTCTGCTCCTCTACAAACCAGCACCAACCAGTTTTTTAACCCTTTCTCTGTTCCAGTATACATCAGAGTCCCAGTATCAACCAGTCTTTAACCCCTTCTCTGTTCCTGTATACGTAAGAGAGTCCCAGTATCAACCAGTCTTTAACCCCCTCTGTGTTCCAGTATACGTCAGAGTCCCAGTATCAACCAGTCTTTAACCCCTTCTCTGTTCCTGTATACGTAAGAGAGTCCCAGTATCAACCAGTCTTTAACCCCCTCTGGGTTCCAGTATACGTCAGTGTCCCAGTATCAACCAGTCTTTAACCCCCTCTGTGTTCCAGTATACGTCAGGTTCCCAGTATCAACCAGTTTTTAACCCCTTCTCTGTTCCTGTATACGTCAGTGTCCCAGTATCAACCAGTCTTTAACCCCCTCTGTGTTCCAGTATACGTCAGGTTCCCAGTATCAACCAGTTTTTAACCCCTTCTCTGTTCCTGTATACGTCAGTGTCCCAGTATCAACCAGTTTTTAACCCCTTCTCTGTTCCTGTATACGTCAGGTTCCCAGTATCAACCAGTCTACACCTTATCTCTGCTCTAGTACACTCCAGAGTCTGTGTAAGGTTCATATGCACAAAGCAGGGGTGCACCAACAAAAGGGTCCGCGTTGCAGGGGCCCAGATTGCCTGTAGCTACCACTAGGCGGAATTCATTACATACACCAGTGCTTTTCAACCAGTGTGTCTCCAGCTGTTGCAAAACTACAACTTCTATTGCGCTATGTATTTGCAGGAAGGATACCATCATGTCAGTAATAGTTATGTAGCGTGCAGGGCGAGCCACTACGAACCCTTAAGGACATAATAATAATAATCCCTCCCGCACTTATCGCCACATTTACTTTCTGTTACTTTGCGCTGATTTCCATCTGGAATTGGTCGGAGGCCCCCTTAACGCTCCTCAGTGGGTCCTTAAGTGTCTTTAGCCGTCAGCCCAGGGATGGATATATATGGACATTGTATCAGACTAATCAGTCGGCTAATCAGAGACAAAGCACAAGGGTCACATGGGTTAATAGACAACACAATGTAACCGGCTGATTAAATATGCAAAATATGACTCCCCGGACCCTGCGCGGAGAGCGGAGGACACTGGAGCAGAGACGGGGGCGCAATGGACATAACGCTACAATATCTGTAAGATTATTACAAGTGTAATACCTTCCATGTCCTTAAAGAGCACTGTCATATCATACAAAACAGATAAAAATGTTATATGTTACTCAGTGCCCAATCCTGATCATGTACATATGTTTTTGAATGTGTCTAGCACCTATATTTCTCTCACAAATACCTTTTATCTGTTGCTCACTTGGTTTTGTCATCCTGTGCTATGGAGGGGGTGTGTCCACTCTCTGCATTACTCATCTTCCTCCCTGAGTCTGCTGTGCTGAGATCTTTATCTAATCACTGCAGGCTGCCCTGTTACCTCTTCCTCTCTGTTTTCATGCTACAGTCTGATAGGACAGGAGTGAGCACTGAGGAGTGCTAGTCCCGCCCTCACTTCCTGGACTTTGTGCTTCAGCTGGGATAAAGATGATGCTGCAGCCGGAAAGGATATGTTCTGGATTATATAGGGACCCCTAGTGTTTTTTTTTTTCTATAAGCCATGCTTTCTATAAAAAGGAGATAACCTTTCTTCTTTACTTTTATAAGAAAATGTTAATATTTTGGCAAGATGTACAACATATAAAGAGTTATCCACAGGGACAACAAACTATACAGAGCGTACAGAACCCATAGTCCATACAGAACCCACAGGGACTATACAGAGCCTACAGAACCCATAGTCCATACAGAACCCACAGGGACTATACAGAGCCTACAGAACCCATAGTCCATACAGAACCCACAGGGACTATACAGAGTCTACAGAACCCATAGTCCATACAGAACCCATGGTCCATACAGAACCCACAGGGACTATACAGAGCCTACAGAACCCATAGTCCATACAGAACCCATGGTCCATACAGAACCCACATGGACTATACAGAGCCAACAGAACCCATAGTCCATTCAGAACCCACAGGGCCAACAGACTACACAGAACTTACAGAACACATAGAGGGAGATTCATTAAAACCTGTCCAGAGGAAAAGTTGCTGAGTCGCCCATAGCAACCAATCAGATCCTTACTTTCATTTTTGAAAAGACCTCTTAAAAATAAAAGTGACCTGATTGGTTGATATGGGCGACACAGCAACTTTTCCTCAGCCCAGGTTTTGATGAATCTCCCCCATAGTCCATACAGAACCCACAGGGACTATACAGAGCCTACAGAACCCATAGTCCATACAGTGCCCACAGGGACTATACAGAGCCTACAGAACCCATAGTCCATACAGTGCCCACAGGGACTATACAGAGCCTACAGAACCCATAGTCCATACAGTGCCCACAGGGACTATACAGAGCCTACAGAACCCATAGTCCATACAGAACCCACAGGGACTATACAGAGCCTACAGAACCCATAGTCCATACAGAACCCACAGGGACTATACAGAGTCTACAGAACCCATAGTCCATACAGAACCCATGGTCCATACAGAACCCACAGGGACTATACAGAGCCTACAGAACCCATAGTCCATACAGAACCCATGGTCCATACAGAACCCACATGGACTATACAGAGCCAACAGAACCCATAGTCCATTCAGAACCCACAGGGCCAACAGACTACACAGAACTTACAGAACACATAGAGGGAGATTCATTAAAACCTGTCCAGAGGAAAAGTTGCTGAGTCGCCCATAGCAACCAATCAGATCCTTACTTTCATTTTTGAAAAGACCTCTTAAAAATAAAAGTGACCTGATTGGTTGATATGGGCGACACAGCAACTTTTCCTCAGCCCAGGTTTTGATGAATCTCCCCCATAGTCCATACAGAACCCACAGGGACTATACAGAGCCTACAGAACCCATAGTCCATACAGTGCCCACAGGGACTATACAGAGCCTACAGAACCCATAGTCCATACAGAACCCACAGGGACTATACAGAGCCTACAGAACCCATAGTCCATACAGAACCCACAGGGACTATACAGAGCCTACAGAACCCATAGTCCATACAGAACCCACAACGACTATAATGAGCCTACAGAACCCATAGTCCATACAGAACCCACATGGACTATACAGAGCCTACAGAACCCATAGTCCATACAGAACCCACAGGGACTATACAGAGCCTACAGAACCCATAGTCCATACAGAACCCACAGCGACTATAACGAGCCTACAGAACTCATACAGGGCCCAGATACACTATATACCCTACAGTACTGATAGACTGTCCAGATCCTACAGAGCCCCTCACGGGGGGGGGGGGGGATCTCTCCATTGTACATATTTATATATTTATCGGTGAGAACATCGGGAGACTCCACACTTGGTGCCTTATGAGGGGAAAGATTCCTGGGAAGTTGTATGGATATAGGTAGTGACAGATCGGACTGCAGGGGGCGCTCTACATCTGGGGCTTCTAGGATATTTTGGGTGTGATACTGGAGCTTTAAGCAAAATAATAAAGTCTGGAAATTATTTCTCGATCTCGGTTCTTGTGTAAAATGCTGAGCAGCCGAAACATCAGAATATTCCCCAGGAATCAATAGATTTACTCAGACATAACGCACTTTATACAGCAATGAAATCACTGCGGCGCATGGAGGGGGCTGGGGGGGCTGCGGTCCTGGGAGGGAACACTAAGTAATATACAGTGTATTGTACTGTGTATACAGGGTATTGTCTATTATACTGTGTATACTGTGCATTATACACTGTGTATTGTCTATTATACTATGTATACAGGGTATTGTCTATTATACTGTGTATACAGGGTATTGTCTATTATACTGTGTATACTGTACATTATACACTGTGTATTGTCTATTATACTATGTATACAGGGTATTGTCTATTATACTGTGTATACAGGGTATTGTCTATTATACTGTGCATTATACACTGTGTATTGTCTATTATACTGTGTATACAGGGTATTGTCTATTATACTGTGTATACTGTACATTATACACTGTGTATTGTCTATTATACTATGTATACAGGGTATTGTCTATTATACTGTGTATACAGGGTATTGTCTATTATACTGTGTATACTGTACATTATACACTGTGTATTGTCTATTATACTATGTATACAGGGTATTGTCTATTATACTGTGTATACAGGGTATTGTCTATTATACTGTGTATACTGTACATTATACACTGTGTATTGTCTATTATACTGTGTATACAGGGTATTGTCTATTATACTGTGTATACAGGGTATTGTCTATTATACTGTGCATTATACACTGTGTATTGTCTATTATACTGTGTATACAGGGTATTGTCTATTATACTGTGTATACTGTGCATTATACACTGTGTATTGTCTATTATACTATGTATACAGGGTATTGTCTATTATACTGTGTATACTGTACATTATACACTGTGTATTGTCTATTATACTATGTATACAGGGTATTGTCTATTATACTGTGTATACAGGGTATTGTCTATTATACTGTGTATACTGTACATTATACACTGTGTATTGTCTATTATACTGTGTATACAGGGTATTGTCTATTATACTGTGTATACAGGGTATTGTCTATTATACTGTGCATTATACACTGTGTATTGTCTATTATACTGTGTATACTGTGCATTATACACTGTGTATTGTCTATTATACTATGTATACAGGGTATTGTCTATTATACTGTGTATACAGGGTATTGGCTATTATACTGTGTATACTGTGCATTATACACTGTGTATTGTCTATTATACTGTGTATACAGGGTATTGTCTATTATACTGTGTATACAGGGTATTGTCTATTATACTGTGTATACTGTGCATTATATACTGTGTATTGTCTATTATACTGTGTATACAGGGTATTGTCTATTATACTGTGTATTGTCTATTATACTGTGTATACAGGGTATTGTCTATTATACTGTGTATACTGTGCATTATATACTGTGTATTGTCTATTATACTGTGTATTGTCTATTATACTGTGTATACAGGGTATTGTCTATTATACTGTGTATACTGTGCATTATACACTGTGTATTGTCTATTATACTGTGTATACAGGGTATTGTCTATTATACTGTGCATTATACACTGTGTATTGTCTATTATACTGTGCGTACTGTGCATGATAGTGTGTGTATTATCTAATATACTGTATACTGTGTGTACTGTGTATTATACTGTGTGTACTGTGCATTATACTGTGTGTACTGTGCATTATACTGTTTATCATACAATGTATAGTGTGTATTATACTATGTAAAGTTTGCAACATACTGTGTACAGCAGTGGTCTTCAACCTGCGGACCTCCAGATGTTGCAAAACTGCAACTCCCAGCATGCCCGGACAGCCAACGGCTGTCCGGGCATGCTGGGAGTTGTAGTTTTGCAACATCTGGAGGTCTGCAGGTTGGAGACCACTGGTGTACAGTGTGTGTCATATAATGTGTATACTAAATTATGTACAGTGTGTATAATAATATCTGGGCATGCTGGAAGTTGTAGTTTTGCAACAGCTGGAGGCACAATGTTTGGAAAACACTGGTGTATAGAGTGTATTATACTCTGTAAACTGGGTAATATACCATGTTTATTGTGTATTTTAATGGATACACTGTGTGTGTGTTATATACAGTGTGTATTATACTGTCTGCAATGTGTGTATTGTATGGTGTCGATTGTGTATACCTCAACTATGAGAGACAGAATGTGGGGAAATAATACAGGAAATCACATTGTGGGATTTGTAATGAATTCATTGGTAAATTCCTCGGTATAATAAGTATTTGGTCACCTGCAAACAAGTAAGATTTCTGTCTCTCACAGACCTGTAACTTCTTCTTTAAGAGTCTCCTCTGTCCTCCACTCGTTACCTGTATTAATGGCTCCTGTTTGAACTTGTTATCAGTATAAAAGACACCTGTCCACAACCTCAAACAGTCACACTCCAAACTCCACTATGGCCAAGACCAAAGAGCTGTCGAAGGACACCAGAAACAAAATTGTAGACCTGCACCAGGCTGGGAAGACGGAATCTGCAATAGGCAAGCAGCTTGGTGTGAATAAATCAACTGTGGGAGCAATTATTAGAAAATGGAATACATACAAGACCACTGATAATCTCCCTCGATCTGGGCATCCACACAAGATCTCACCCCGTGGTGTCAAAATGATCACAAGAACAGTGAGAAAAAATCCCAGAACCACACGGGGGACCTAGTGAATGACCTGCAGAGAGCTGGGACCAAAGTAACAAAGGCTACCATCAGTAACATACTATGCCGCCAGGGATGAAAATCATGCAGTGCCAGACGTGTCCCCCTTCTTAAGCCAGTACATGTCCGGGCCCGTCTGAAGTTTGCTAGAGAGCATTTGGATGATCCAGAAGAGATTGGGAGAATGTCATATGGTCAGATGAAACCAAAGTAGAACTCGTCGTGTTTGGAGGAGCATGGGGGTGGAAACATCATGCTTTGGGGCTGTTTTTCAACAAAGGGACCAGGACGACTGATCTGTGTAAAGGAAAGAATGAATGGGGCCATGTATCGCAAGATTTTGACTGAAAACCTCCTTCCATCATCGAGGGCATTGAAGATGAAACGTGGCCAGGTCCTTTAGCATGACAATGATCCCAAATACACCACCCAGGCAACGAAGGAGTAGCTTCATAAGAAGCATTTCAAGGTCCTGGAGTGGCCTAGCCAGTCTCCAGATCTCAACTCCATAGAAAACCATTGGAGGGAGTTGAAAGCCTGTGTTGCCCAACAACAGCCCCAAAACATCACTGCTCTAGAGGAGATCTGCATGGAGGAATGGGCCAAAATACCAGCAACAGTGTGTGAAAACCTTGTGACCTCTGTCATTGCCAACAAAGGGGATATAACAAAGTATTGAGATTAATTTATGTTATTGACCAAATACTTATTTCCCACCAAAATTAGCAAATACATTCTTTTAAAATCAGACAATGTGATTTTATGAATATTTTTTCTCATTCTGTCTCATAGTTGAGGTTATAACCTATGATGATAATTACAGCCTCATCTTTTTAAGTGGGAGAACTTGTACAATTGGTGGCTGAATAAATACGTTTTTTCCCCACTGTATCCGTGTGTGTATACAGATCATCCATAACCTGAAAACCACGTACAGGTAACATTGATTATCCGGTGACAATGGCGCCTATCAGGGGCGGGATATATTGGGCTGTAAGTGACCGGGCAGTTCTCGAAGGTGATTTGTTGGAAGTGAGAAAAATGAGCGAGTGCAAGGACCTGCGGCTAATGTGCTGGATCCCACAGAACACCTTCAGAGGCCGTGTGGGTCCAGGCTTCTAATCATAACTACATGCAGGAAAATGTATACGTTTAAAATTGTCATCTTCTGACCCCTATAACTTTTTTATTCTTCCGCGCATGAGGAATGAGGGCTCATTTTTTGCGCTGTGATCTGAAGTTTTTAGCGGTACCATTTTTGTATTGATCAGACTTACTGATCATAAAAAGTGACCAAAAATACGCCATTTTGTTTATTTTTTATTTTTTGCGCGCACGCCATTGACTGTGCAGTTTAATTAACGATATATTTTTATAATTCGGACATTTCTGCACGTGGCGATACCACATATGTTTATTTTTATTTACACTTTTTTAATGGGAAAAGGGGGGAGATTCAAACTTTTATTAGGGAAGGGGTTAAATGATCTTTATTAACTTTTTTTTCCACTTTTTTTTTGCAATGTTATAGCTCCCATAGTGGACACTGCACACACTGATCTTTTACGTTGATCAGTGGTTTCTCATAGGAAACCATTGATCGATGATTCTGCCTCTTGAATGCTCATGCCTGGATCTCAGGCACTGAGCAGTCATTCGGCGATCGGACACCAGGAGGCAGGTAAGGGACCCTCCTTGTGTCCTACAGCTGTTCAGGTCACCGCAATTTCACCACGGCAGTCCAGAACAGCCACCTGAGCTAACCAGCATTAGTTTAGTTTCACTTTAGACACGGCGATCAACTTTGAACGCCGCGTCTAAAGGGTTAATACCGCAATCAGTGCCGCGCGCTATTAGTCATGGGTCCCGGCCGTGGCCCCGCATTATATAACGGGAGCGGACTCAGGACGTACAGGATCGCCCTGGGTCCTTAAGTGGTTAAGGCTAAACCACGCCCAAGCGTCACGATAAGAAGGGGTTAATAACATCTGCCCCTAGGGTTATAACAGCTACCCTGCATTGCACCCCGCTGACACCACATATACCAAATGGAAGCCATGAGAGGAGACACGTGTGGTGTCCCAGCACCAGTGGTATCCTGTAGTTTTAGACTGTCTCGGGCAGCTTGGTAGCGCAAGGTGTTGGGCCCATTAAAGTTCTGTTGTTGAATTAATTGTATATGTAATATCAGAATAATATATTTTCCTAAATGTATTTAATTATTGTTCTAAGTAAAAATGTTTAACATGTCATTGTGGCTTTAAGGGTGTTACCCATGAGACCCTGCAGTGAACCCCATGTAACCCTGCCTGCCAATGAGACCCCAAAAGTCTCCCCTACATAGTGAGGTGCAGGGGAGGAGTCAGTCTCTAGTTTAGCGGCTCCTGAGCAACAGCTTGGCTCAGGTGTGCTGTGTGTCGTGTGCTCTGAGGAGAGGCCTACTTCTACTCTAATCTCTATCCTGGTCATCCTGCAAGAAAATACTCGTGGGTGAGAAATTCATGCCCCTGCAGAGAAAGCAACAGTATATTGGCAGGAACCTAGCTACAAGAACCTAGTCACATGACCCTCTTCCTATTGAAAAAAACAAAAGTTGGATTCAAAATGGCCGACTTCAAAATTGCGCCATGGTCACCACCCATCTTGAAAAGTTTCCCCCCTCACATATACTAATGTGCCACAAACAGGAAGTTAATATCACCAACCATTCCCATTTTATTAAGGGTACCTCTCATCAAATAAACTTTTGATATATTTTAGATTAATGAATGTTGAATAACTTTCCAATAGCATGTTAATGAAAAATATGCTTCTTTCTATTGTATTTTTCCCGATCAGTCCTGTCAGCAAGCATTTCTGACTCGTGCTGGAGTCCTAAACACTCAGAGCTGCCAGCCTGCTTTGTTCACAGCCAAACAGGCTGTGAACAAAGCAGGCTGGCAGCTCTGAGTGTTCTCCTTTGTGAACAAAGCAGACTGGCAGCTCGTAGTGTTTAGGACTCCAGCATGAGTCTGAAATGCTTGCTGCCAGGACTGGTAGGGAGACCCCTAGTGGTCATTTCTTCAAAGTGGAAAATTTAATAGAAAGAAGCATATTTTTTAATAACATGCAATTGTAAAGTTATTCTGCATACATTAATCTATAATATATCAAAAGTTTTTTTGACGAGAGGTACCCTTTAAGGTGTATCCATAGAAATGGCCCACCCTGTATATTAAGTGCAAAGGACCTTTGATATGGTCACATTATTGTTAGTCACATGTTTAAGTCATATGTTTGTTACCCAGAGAGCACCAGGTGAACTGCAGTTGGCCTATGGGTTCCTTGCCCAGCCCCCCCCCTTTATAAGAGGGGATGGTACTACAATCACTCTCGTGTTTCACTTTCTGCTGAGGTGAAGTCCAGACGTCTCAGGGTCAGTGTCCAGCACATCTGGAGGCCGCAACCTAAATTGCAGCCAAAAGTCAGTAAGTCAAGTCATCTTTATCTGCTGTCATCATCTTCCGTCAAGTCAGTTGTAGTCAGCGCGGCCTGCACCTTTAGTCTCTCAAGTCCCAGCAAGATGTGAGGTCCCCTGTGTTACTGGTCACCTCTCTGGGATCCTGGCCGAACTGTATAGACGGAACCATCTGTATACTTCAGTAAAAGCTACCGTTAACCTTAACCTGGCCTTGGACTATTATTTGTCCCTGCCTAACCTAGGACTAGCGGTGCTACCTTCGGGTGGTTACATATGCAAACCACGCCCTGGCGTGACAAACATGAAGGGGTTAATACCATCTACCCCTGGGCAAAACCATCTGCCCCTTACACCTCACCTCACACCCTGTGGCTCGCCACAGTCACAAGCGAGAGATGGGCAGAAATCGATGGGGGAATTGATGGACATGGTGGTGCTGGATGCCTGCCACAACCCTACGAGCGTCTCAGCCCCAGAAAGTCATCCGGGCATGCTGGGAATTGTAGTTTTGCAACAGCTAGAGGCACCCTGGTTGGGAAACACTGCCATAGAGTATCACCTGCAGCGGCAGCAGACACTTGTGATTGGTGTCATGTCCAGGCTGAGTGGTCACAAGCGAGAGATGGGCAGAAATCAATGGAAAATGAATGGACATGGTGGAGCTGAACGCCTGCCACAACCCTACGAGCGTCTCAGCCCCAGAAAGTCCGATGTGCGGAGAATTCACCTCCTGAAGATTTCCCGTATTCCGGGCCTGTGCTCAACGTCTGCATCTCCCGATCCATCGCAAGGATTAAGTGATTTACTATCTGTGTTTACATTTATTTCCCACCTGGAAACAAACTGATAAATCAAGTGATGAAGTTGGCGCCGCTCTCAGCGTGCAGATCATTGGCGAGAAGGCGCAGTCTGCTGTGAAGCGAGCGCTGGATTAATGACTGCAGCGAGAGGCAGGGAAGTGTTTACACTGAATGCAGCTGGAATGAAAACTGTGAAGAACCCAGACAAATAGAATTACTTCACCGCCTTACAAAGAGAGACATGACACCGCCACCGCCATCCGCGGAGAAGACACAAAACCATTCACCTGGTGTCATAGACCTGACCGCCCCCTGGTGACCCAGTGCCCGAGGGCAGAAACATGGCAGTGGTCGTACCCGTCATGTTAGTCATGATTTACTGTCATTATGTTGACCTTGTGTGTCCATATTTTTGCTGTATTCTATGTGCGTTGTCCTTTCGTTCTGCTACGTGTACAGTCCATTACTATCTGGATAATCACACAGGAGGAGGATGGAGCTTCTGCACGGATCTCCTTCTACAACCCAAGTGCTTTCCCCTGATGGCCACCTACTGACACCGGACAATGGGGACACCACAATTTATGGGCTGTACATGCAGGAGACGCTCTCCGACTGGCGACCGATACCCCTGAAGGACACTCATCAGGAAGTAGAGCTGGAGCTTTGCTGCCCCCTTTGGCCAGTAAGTGGAGTATGTTACAATTCCTTGCTGGGCATCTTCCTTACTGCACTTTACCTTATTCCATGGGCTGCTCTTTTCCTGTCTGACAAGTTTCTCTTTCCCATACATTGCTAAGGTGCAATAAACTTTGTTGCTGCCATCGACTATGTAGTTATTCAGCAAAGACATCATGCATAAATATACAAGGAGCGTGTACCCACCAGCATAAACATACAAGGAGCGTGTACCCACCAGCATAAACATACAAGGAGCGTGTACCCACCAGCATAAACGTACAAGGAGCGTGTACCCACCAGCATAAACATACAAGGAGCGTGTACCCACCAGCATAAACGTACAAGGAGCGTGTACCCACCAGCATAAACATACAAGGAGCGTGTACCCACCAGCATAAACATACAAGGAGCGTGTACCCGCCAGCATAAACATACAAGGAGCGTGTACCCACCAGCATAAACATACAAGGAGCGTGTACCCACCAGCATAAACATACAAGGAGCGTGTACCCGCCAGCATAAACATACAAGGAGCGTGTACCCACCAGCCTAGACATACAAGGAGCGTGTACCCACCAGCATAAACATACAAGGAGCGTGTACCCACCAGCATAAACATACAAGGAGCGTGTACCCGCCAGCATAAACATACAAGGAGCGTGTACCCACCAGCCTAGACATACAAGGAGCGTGTACCCACCAGCATAAACATACAAGGAGCGTGTACCCACCAGCATAAACATACAAGGAGCGTGTACCCGCCAGCATAAACATACAAGGAGCGTGTACCCACCAGCATAAACATACAAGGAGCGTGTACCCACCAGCATAAACATACTAGGAGCGTGTACCCGCCAGCATAAACATACAAGGAGCGTGTACCCGCCAGCATAAACATACAAGGAGCGTGTACCCACCAGCATAAACATACAAGGAGCGTGTACCCGCCAGCATAAACATACAAGGAGCGTGTACCCGCCAGCATAAACATACAAGGAGCGTGTACCCGCCAGCATAAACATACAAGGAGCGTGTACCCGCCAGCATAAACATACAAGGAGCGTGTACCCGCCAGCATAAACATACAAGGAGCGTGTACCCGCCAGCATAAACATACAAGGAGCGTGTACCCGCCAGCATAAACATACAAGGAGCGTGTACCCACCAGCATAAACATACAAGGAGCGTGTACCCGCCAGCATAAACATACAAGGAGCGTGTACCCGCCAGCATAAACATACTAGGAGCGTGTACCCGCCAGCATAAACATACAAGGAGCGTGTACCCGCCAGCATAAACATACAAGGAGCGTGTACCCGCCAGCATAAACATACAAGGAGCGTGTACCCGCCAGCATAAACATACAAGGAGCGTGTACCCGCCAGCATAAACATACAAGGAGCGTGTACCCGCCAGCATAAACATACAAGGAGCGTGTACCCGCCAGCATAAACATACAAGGAGCGTGTACCCACCAGCATAAACATACAAGGAGCGTGTACCCGCCAGCATAAACATACAAGGAGCGTGTACCCGCCAGCATAAACATACTAGGAGCGTGTACCCGCCAGCATAAACATACAAGGAGCGTGTACCCACCAGCCTAGACATGCAAGGAGCATGTACCCACCAGCATAAACATACAAGGAGCATGTACCCACCAGCATAAACATACAAGGAGCGTGTACCCACCAGCATAAACATACAAGGAGCGTGTACCCACCAGCATAAACATACAAGGAGCGCGTACCCGCCAGCATAAACATACTTTTGATCCCCACAGTACAAGGAGCATGTACCCACCAGCAGAGATATATAAGGAGGACTGATATAACCTCTATATATATTACATCATATGTGACTGATATCATCCTCTTATAACGCTCCAGTACTGATATAACCTCTATATATATTACATCATATGTGACTGATATCATCCTCTTATAACGCTCCAGTACTGATATAACCTCTATATATATATTACATCATATGTGACTGATATCATCCTCTTATAACACTCCAGTACTGATATAACCTCTATATATTACATCATATGTGACTGATATCATCCTCTTATAACGCTCCAGTACTGATATAACCTCTATATATTACATCATATGTGACTGATATCCTCTTATAACGCTTCAGTACTGATATAACCTCTATATATTACATCATATGTGACTGATATCATCCTCTTATAACGCTCCAGTACTGATATAATCTCTATATATTACATCATATGTGACTGATATCATCCTCTTATAACACTCCAGTACTGATATAACCTCTATATATTACATCATATGTGACTGATATCATCCTCTTATAACGCTCCAGTACTGATATAACCTCTATATATTACATATGTGACTGATATCATCCTCTTATAACGCTCCAGTACTGATATAACCTCTATATATTACATCATGTGTGACTGATATCATCCTCTTATAACGCTCCAGTACTGATATAACCTCTATATATTACATCATATGTGACTGATATCATCCTCTTATAACGCTCCAGTACTGATATAACCTCTATATATTACATCATATGTGACTGATATCATCCTCTTATAACGCTCCAGTACTGATATAACCTCTATATATTACATCATATGTGACTGATATCATCCTCTTATAATGCTCCAATACTGATATAACCTCTATATTACATCATATATGACTGATATCATCCGCTTATAATGCTCCAGTACTGATATAACCTCTATTTGTGGTCCGGCCAACTATCAGAACGAACCTGGAACCTACCTAACCTGAGCTAAGCAGTCTGAGTTGTGCCATAACTGCTGCGACAGATATGCCTAAAAAGAGGGCAAAGACAACATTAGGTTAGGTGCAGTGAGTATTTATTGAAACAGCACGACTTACAAAACCAGCAGCTTAAATGCCAACATCATCTCAACATGCGGATTTGGTATGTATCTAGAGTAACAGGCGGACTTCCACCGACCCATTCTTTTAATAATGTGCACCGGCGTGTTATTTTTGGATTCGGAAGGAGTGACCAGTGATGGATCTAGGGTTGACCCCTAAACTACTTAACAACACTCGAACGTGGTTCATGAAAACCGTGATTGACATAGGGCTCCCCAAGATCGAGAATAATGGGGAGTCTGGAACTTGTTTGTCAATGACTCCCAACCATTCTCGAATGACTATCACTGGGCACCATACATTGCCCGTAGGGAAGTATCTCACTAAATCTACCTGACCGGGCGAGAGTGTTTTGGAGGAATGTAGTGAGAGGACATAGCAGTTATCACTCCAGGCAACCTGAGCCTTACGCAGGAAGGGGGCAGAGGAGTTAGCTCTACCAAACTCCCCTGGCCTAAGGAACCCGTAGTATGCCATGTATATCGCAGTCTTAATCATCAAACTACGAACCCGCCCAAATGGCAAACCATCCAGCGATTGTGATATGGACCTGAAGAGCTGCCCGGAGACCTGTTGCCGCTTGACCCTCGAGGCTGTATGGTGTTTGCTAATCCCTTTAAGGATAGCGCGGACTGGGTGAGCCGATAATACTGAGGGCCTATCTGGAAACTCTAGAGACCTGAAGTGCTGGATCCCTGACAGATAGAGCTTGATGGTGTTATGAGATAGTCTGAGCTCTAAGTGGCAAAAGGCAGCGAAGGCTAGTAGGTATTTGATATCATCGAGTTCTCGCTGGGGATGTTGTAACTGGAATTTAGCGAACAATCTGCGAGCTGTGCTGTATATCCTGCGGGTGTTGACGGAGAGTGACTGTGCCATAAGGGTTTGAGCGGAGATTATGTGTCGTGTTAGTCCATCATCAATGACCTGAAATGAGGCGCCGGGGTAGCTAGAGTGTCGGCTTCTGGGCACACCTGGAAGAAACGAGTCGTGTTACCGCGAGACAATGCATCTGCTGCGACATTCCTGCGACCACTAATATGCTCACAAATGAACCTAAAGTGATGGATCAAGGATAACCAAATAAAGCGCCTAACAAATGACATAATCTCTTTGGACTTAGATCTACCGCTGTTTAAGATATCCGCCACTGCGGCGTTGTCCGTGAAGAAAATGACAGTGGAATTGGCCCATTCTTTACCCCAAACTTGCGCAGCTGCCACCACAGGGTATATCTCGAATAGGGCAGAGACCTGCCCGAATCCTGTCAGGCTCTGCACCTCTTCTGGCCAGGTGTCAGACAACCAGTGGTTGTGGTATGTAGCCGCGAAACCAGTGGAAGAAGCTGCGTCCGTGTACACGCACGGTGAATGACAAGAAGCTTTGGGAGTAAACAGGGAAATGCCATTCCATTGTGATAAAAACCTGTCCCACATGGCCAGGTCGGCTAGGGCTTCTCTGTCTAGTCGGACTGTACTGTCTTGCCCGGGCGCTGTAGGCAGTAGCTGTAGCAACCTGGAGACGAAGGACCTACCCTGCGGTATGATTCTAACGGCAAAATTGAGCATGCCGAGGAGAGACTGTAGCTCTGCCTTGGTGGTAACCTGCAACACTACCCCCTTGTGAATGACTGCCCTGATTCTCTGTAGTTTATCAGGTGGGAGACTGGCCTGCATTTCAAGTGTGTCCAAGTGTAGCCCTAAGAAAGTGATGCGTGTACCAGGGCCCTCCACTTTGTTGGTTGCCAACGGGACATCTAAGTTGGAGAAGATCGTGCGTAGCGTGTCTATATCCCGACGTGTAGAAGCTGGATGTTCGATCAACAGGAAGTCATCGAGGTAATGTATTACGTAATTACAATGACCCCTGTTGAGCAAGATCCAGTGGAGAGCCCTGGCAAACTGATCGAAGATCCACGGACTACTCTTGGCTCCGAACGTCAGTTTATTGGCGAAGTAGTATAGCTTGTCCCATTTAATCCCGTGCCACTGCCACAAACTAGGTTTAATGGGGAGTAGTTTATAGGCATCCGTTATGTCAGCTTTCGACAAAAGGGAGCCTTTGCCTAGCTGGATGATGACCTCTATCGCCTCATCTATGGAGGAGTACCTCATGGAGAACTCTTCGGAAGGTATTAAAGAATTAATGCTAGGTATCTGACAAGAATGAGGCGCAGAGAGGTCGTAAATTAGTCTGCTTTTATTTGAGAATTTCCCCCGAACCACACCCACTGGATTAATTCTCCAAGCGACGAATGGCGGAGAAGTCAGAGGGCCGATGAGAAACCCCTTCATCAACTCTGCCTGCAACAGGGCGGTGACTGTATGTGGATCCCTGATGGCCGACATCAAGTTTTTACATTCAAAACAAGATTGGGGAAGTGACAGTAACCCTGTATGAAACCCCTCAATAAAGCCATTGACCAGATACTGGACCCAGGCTGGGTCCGGATGCCCCTGTAAATAATCATGGAGCAACCCTGTGCGCACCCTGCTTAGTCATGCTGTAGCCCCTTTCTGGGGACAGGACACTTTGGGATGTGCTCTAAAGCAAATCGAACATAGATGCAGAAGTCTGCATTGATTATAGTGACAGGATGTAAAATTAAAGTTATTACAGATCTGTGAACGGCCTAAATAACTGATGGGACGTCCTAGTTTGTCTAATACTGGTGCCGTCCTAGGGGTAGGTGTGGCTGCTGATATATAGCTGTGCCTTGGTTGTGTCCCCTGAGGAGCTAGGTTTGTCTCACCGCACCAGTCAGTGGTGTGAGTCATGGCGTGGCATTGACTACAAGCAGGGGCTCTGAGGCCAGCGAAGTGGCGGCAGAAAAGTTCTGTATCCACCTCGGCCCAGTTGGTGATATGGTCGAATTGTACTAACGCCGCTGCCGCTTTTGCCGCATATGAGCAATGATATTCATAGAAGGCGGAGCCCCCATACTTGTAGCCAAGGTCCACGACCTTGTACATGTATAGATCGAGTTCTTCCCTCCGGTTAGGACTAGCGGAGCATATAATGTCCCGGAACAGACTAAACGCCAGGACGAACTCCGGCAGTGTAAGTTTGCGGTTTAACTTGGCGTCCCTGGATTTGAGTATGATGGACACTTCGCCACACGCTATTGTTTTGTTATCAGGAACTTCGTGTGACGCGACCAGCAGAGACGCCAGGTTCACCAGCTTACCCTCCAGAATTTCTTTCCTGATATTACTGGGAACTAAGTGAGACGGAGCTACGTTCAGGAAGCGCCCTAACCCACCTGGTACATTAGTTTGAGCTGTGCTGGGGATGGGGGTATCCTGAGTGGCTGGTGTGGTGAGATTGCTACTCTCCACTGCTTCTAGCCTGGATTCTATCCTATTGATGGAAGCAGTCACCGTATTCAACATAACATGCAATTGTGCCAACGAAGTCTGCACCGTGTCCGGAGGGGTTATCACCTGGCTGGGGCCTGCCCTGTCTGCCGCCAGGAGGCGGAAAAGTTCGGCCTTTCTTGCAGTTGCGGGATAAGAAATGTACCTCCTGTGGAGTTCTGCTGTTAGTTTCGGGATGGTCCACATCCTAAGGGATGGAATGCTATCGTGGTCGGACTGCTGATCCGCATTGTCTGGTAGCGATGGAGTCTCTTCTAACTCCGATATATGAGACATACTGACTGTGGAAAGTAAGATAAGGTGGAATTAATCATAATGGCGGAAGGCTAAGTCTTGAAGCCATCACCATGTGATCCACACCCGTGCGGGAGAAGTAATGGTGCCCGGTTATCAGTGAGCTTATGACCGAGTCGTCGATCATGACCGTGAAGTGTCCTTGGCGGACGTGAGCGACTGTGCTTGCATGCGGTAGACCCTGGTGCGTATGTAGGTGAAAGACTGAACGTAAGTAACCATGGTCACTAGTAGCGAGAGACCCTGCGTGAGCAACGAAGGTGATAGTGACTGTATCCGCCGTGGGCTCGTGTTACTGTGATTGTGCTAGTGCTGCCTCCCCTGAAAGTGCATTGACTAATTAGCAGCCCCTGTGCCTGTCAATGCGAATGGGATTCAGCGTTTATAATCGTACCTAAGGACTTGAAAGGCCGGCGTAAGCGACGCGCCTATAGACGTGATAGGACTTATGCGTAAGTAAGAGCCTATCGACGTGATAGGACTGAGCATAACCAACGTGCCTATAGAGGTGATAGGACTAAACGTAACCAACGTTCCTATAGACGTGATAGGAGTACGCGTAAGCAGCGTGCCTATAGACGTGATAGGACTAAACGTAAGCAACGTGCCTATAGACGTGATAGGGCTGAGCGTAACCAACGTGCCTATAGACGTGATAGGAGTAAGCGTAAGCAGCGTGCCTATAGAGGTGATAGGACTAAACGTAAGCAACGTGCCTATAGACGTGATAGGACTGAGCGTAACCAACGTGCCTATAGACGTGATAGGACTACACGTAACCAATGTGCCTATAGATGTGATAGGCTTAAAGGTAACCAACATACGTATAGACGTCATAGGACTAACGTAACCAACGTGTCTATAGACGAGATAGGATAGGAGATAGGTGTAACCATGAAACTTGTGTGCGTGAGACGGGTTAACAGTGAGCCACATGCCTATGCCGGGAATTGACCTCTAGCACCATGAATGACGCGGATGTGCCCCGGTGTCATGCTTGCCGCTATCGCTACCCAGCCACAGTGTTGCCACGGCGCTGAATGCGGGGAAACCACTGGCGCCACCGTGTGCCCAGCCGCAGAGAGTGAGCTGCAGCGTTGAGGTACCATGCCGCCCTACCCCCCAGCACCCTGGGTCTGACCTCTCTCTCCCCCAGGCCCCGATCTTACTTGTTTAGCAGCGGAACGTAGAAGCACTTCGGATCGTTCTAGCTGCCGATATGCTGATCCCGCGCACCGACGCTAGACACCCACTAATGACGTAGACGACCAACTGAGAGCGTCAGCTAGAGGTGAGTACGAGGGCTGTATTTATGGAGCCAAGCTGCCCCTCCCACAAATACGGCTAATGATTAGCCTACCACATATTACATCATATGTGACTGATATCATCCTCTTATAACGCTCCAGTACTGATATAACCTCTATATATATTACATCATATGTGACTGATATCATCCTCTTATAACGCTCCAGTACTGATATAACCTCTATATATTACATCATATGTGACTAATATCATCCTCTTATAATGCTCCAGTACTGATATAACCTCTATATATTACATCATATGTGACTGATATCCTCCTCTTATAAAGCTCCAGTACTGATATAATCTCTATATATTACATATGTGACTGATATCATCCTCTTATAACACTTCAGTACTGATATAACCTCTATATATTACATCATATGTGACTGATATCATCCTCTTATAACGCTCCAGTACCGATATAACCTCTATATATTACATCATATGTGACTGATATCATCCTCTTATAACGCTCCAGTACTGATATAACCTCTATATATTACATCATATATGACTGATATCATCCTCTTATAACACTCCAGTACTGATATAACCTCTATATATTACATCATATGTGACTGATATCATCCTCTTATAACACTCCAGTACTGATATAACCTCTATATATTACATATGTGACTGATATCATCCTCTTTTAACACTCCAGTACTGATATAATCTCTATATATTACATATGTGACTGATATCATCCTCTTTTAACACTCCAGTACTGATATAATCTCTATATATTACATCATATGTGACTGATATCATCCTCTTATAACGCTCCAGTACTGATATAACCTCTATATATTACATATGTGACTGATATCATCCTCTTATAACGCTCCAGTACTGATATAACCTCTATATATTACATATGTGACTGATATCATCCTCTTATAACGCTCCAGTACTGATATAACCTCTATATATTACATCATATGTGACTGATATCATCCTCTTATAACGCTCCAGTACTGATATAATCTCTATATATTACATCATATGTGACTGATATCATTCTCTTATAACGCTCCAGTACTGATATAACCTCTATATATTACATCATATGTGACTGATAACATCCTCTTATAACACTCCAGTACTGATATAACCTCTATATATTACATCATATGTGACTGATATCATCCTCTTATAACGCTCCAGTACTGATATAACCTCTATATATTACATATGTGACTGATATCATCCTCTTATAACGCTCCAGTACTGATATAACCTCTATATATTACATATGTGACTGATATCATCCTCTTATAACGCTCCAGTACTGATATAACCTCTATATATTACATATGTGACTGATATCATCCTCTTATAACGCTCCAGTACTGATATAACCTCTATATATTACATCATATGTGACTGATATCATCCTCTTATAACGCTCCAGTACTGATATAACCTCTATATATTACATCATATGTGACTGATATCATCCTCTTATAACGCTCCAGTACTGATATAAACTCTATATATTACATCATATGTGACTGATATCATCCTCTTATAACGCTCCAGTACTGATATAACCTCTATATATATATTACATCATATGTGACTGATATCATCCTCTTATAACGCTCCAGTACTGATATAAACTCTATATATTACATCATATGTGACTGATATCATCCTCTTATAATGCTCCAGTACTGATATAACCTCTATATATATATTACATCATATGTGACTGATATCATCCTCTTATAACACTCCAGTACTGATATAACCTCTATATATTACATATGTGACTGATATCATCCTCTTATAACGCTCCAGTACTGATATAACCTCTATATATTACATCATATGTGACTGATATCATCCTCTTATAACGCTCCAGTACTGATATAACCTCTATATATTACATCATATGTGACTGATATCATCCGCTCCTCTTATAATGCTCCAGTACTGATATAATCTCTATATATTACATATGTGACTGATATCATCCTCTTATAACACTCCAGTACTGATATAATCTCTATATATTACATCATATGTGACTGATATCATCCTCTTATAACGCTGCAGTACTGATATAATCTCTATATGTTACATCATATGTGACTGATATCATCCTCTTATAATGCTCCAGTACTGATATAACCTCTATATATTACATATGTGACTGATATCATTCTCTTATAACGCTCCAGTACTGATATAATCTCTATATATTACATCATATTTGACTGATATCATCCTCTTATAACACTTCAGTACTGATATAACCTCTATATATTACATCATATGTGACTGATATCATCCTCTTATAACGCTCCAGTACTGATATAATCTCTATATATTACATCATATGTGACTGATATCATCCTCTTATAACGCTCCAGTACTGATATAACCACTATATATTACATCATATGTGACTGATATCATCCTCTTATAACGCTCCAGTACTGATATAACCTCTATATATTACATATGTGACTGATATCATCCTCTTATAACTCTCCAGTACCGATATAATCTCTATATATTACATCATATGTGACTGATATCATCCTCTTATAACGCTCCAGTAATGATATAACCTCTATATATTACATCATATGTGACTGATATCATCCTCTTATAACGCTCCAGTACTGATATAACCTCTATATATTACATCATATGTGACTAATATCATCCTCTTATAAAGCTTCAGTACTGATATAATCTCTATATATTACATCATATGTGACTGATATCATCCTCTTATAATGCTCCAGTACTGATATAACCTCTATATATTACATATGTGACTGATATCATCCTCTTATAACACTTCAGTACTGATATAACCTCTATATATTACATCATATGTGACTGATATCATCCTCTTATAACACTTCAGTACTGATTTAACCTCTATATATTACATCATATGTGACTGATATCATCCTCTTATAACGCTCCAGTACTGATATAACCTCTATATATTACATCATATATGACTGATATCATCCTCTTATAACACTCCAGTACTGATATAACCTCTATATATTACATCATATGTGACTGATATCATCCTCTTATAACACTCCAGTACTGATATAACCTCTATATATTACATATGTGACTGATATCATCCTCTTTTAACACTCCAGTACTGATATAACCTCTATATATTACATCATATGTGACTGATATCATCCTCTTATAACGCTCCAGTACTGATATAAACTCTATATATTACATCATATGTGACTGATATCATCCTCTTATAACGCTCCAGTACTGATATAACCTCTATATATTGTATCATATGTGACTGATATCATCCTCTTATAACGCTCCAGTACTGATATAATCTCTATATATTACATCATATGTGACTGATATCATCCTCTTATAATGCTCCAGTACTGATATAACCTCTATATATTACATCATATGTGACTGATATCATCCTCTTATAACACTCCAGTACTGATATAACCTCTATATATATATTACATCATATGTGACTGATATCATCCTCTTATAACACTCCAGTACTGATATAACCTCTATATATTACATATGTGACTGATATCATCCTCTTATAATGCTCCAGTACTGATATAACCTCTATATATTACATCATATGTGACTGATATCATCCTCTTATAACGCTCCAGTACTGATATAACCTCTATATATTACTTCATATGTGACTGATATCATCCGCTCCTCTTATAATGCTCCAGTACTGATATAATCTCTATATATTACATATGTGACTGATATCATCCTCTTATAACACTCCAGTACTGATATAATCTCTATATATTACATCATATGTGACTGATATCATCCTCTTATAACGCTGCAGTACTGATATAATCTCTATATGTTACATCATATGTGACTGATATCATCCTCTTATAATGCTCCAGTACTGATATAACCTCTATATATTACATATGTGACTGATATCATTCTCTTATAACGCTCCAGTACTGATATAATCTCTATATATTACATCATATGTGACTGATATCATCCTCTTATAACACTTCAGTACTGATATAACCTCTATATATTACATCATATGTGACTGATATCATCCTCTTATAACGCTCCAGTACTGATATAATCTCTATATATTACATCATATGTGACTGATATCATCCTCTTATAATGCTCCAGTACTGATATAACCTCTATATATTACATATGTGACTGATATCATCCTCTTATAACGCTCCAGTACTGATATAACCTCTATATATTACATCATATATGACTGATATCATTCTCTTATAACACTCCAGTACTGATATAACCTCTATATATTACATCATATGTGACTGATATCATCCTCTTATAACGCTCCAGTACTGATATAACCTCTATATATTACATCATATGTGACTGATATCATCCTCTTATAACGCTCCAGTACTGATATAACCTCTATATATTACATCATATGTGACTGATATCATCCTCTTATAACGCTCCAGTACTGATATAATCTCTATATATTACATCATATGTGACTGATATCATCCTCTTATAACACTCCAGTACTGATATAACCTCTATATATTACATATGTGACTGATATCATCCTCTTATAACGCTCCAGTACTGATATAACCTCTATATATTACATCATATGTGACTGATATCATCCTCTTATAACGCTCCAGTACTGATATAACCTCTATATATTACATCATATGTGACTGATATCATCCTCTTATAACGCTCCAGTACTGATATAACCTCTATATATATTACATCACATGTGACTGATATCATCCTCTTATAACGCTCCAGTACTGATATAATCTATATATATTACATCATATGTGACTGATATCATCTTCTTATAACACTCCAGTACTGATATAACCTCTATATATTACATCATATGTGACTGATATAATCCGCTCCTCTTATAACGCTCCAGTACTGATATAATCTCTATATATTACATCATATGTGACTGATATCATCCTCTTATAACGCTCCAGTACTGATATAACCTCTATATATATTACATCATATGTGACTGATATCATCCTCTTATAACGCTCCAGTACTGATATAACCTCTATATATATATTACATCATATGTGACTGATATCATCCTCTTATAACGCTCCAGTACTGATATAACCTCTATAAATTACATCATATGTGACTGATATCATCCTCTTATAACGCTCCAGTACTGATATAACCTCTATATATATATTACATTATATGTGACTGATATCATCCTCTTATAACGCTCCAGTACTGATATAACCTCTATATATATATTACATCATATGTGACTGATATCATCCTCTTATAACGCTCCAGTACTGATATAACCTCTATATAGTACATCATATGTGACTGATATCATCCTCTTATAACGCTCCATTACTGATATAAACTCTATATATTACATCATATGTGACTGATATCATCCTCTTATAACGCTCCAGTACTGATATAACCTCTATATATATATTACATCATATGTGACTGATATCATCCTCTTATAATGCTCCAGTACTGATATAACCTCTATATATTACATCATATGTGACTGATATCATCCTCTTATAACGCTCCAGTACTGATATAATCTCTATATATTACATCATATGTGACTGATATCATCCTCTTATAACGCTCCAGTACTGATATAACCTCTATATATTACATCATATGTGACTGATATCATCCTCTTATAACTCTCCAGTACTGATATAACCTCTATATATTACATCATATGTGACTAATATCATCCTCTTATAACGCTCCAGTACTGATATAACCTCTATATATTACATCATATGTGACTGATATCATCCTCTTATAACACTCCAGTACTGATATAACCTCTATATATTACATCATATGTGACTGATATCATCCTCTTATAATGCTCCAGTACTGATATAACCTCTATATATTACATCATATGTGACTGATATCATCCTCTTATAATGCTCCAGTACTGATATAACCTCTATATATTACATCATATGTGACTGATATCATCCTCTTATAATGCTCCAGTACTGATATAATCTCTATATATTACATCATATGTGACTGATATCATCCTCTTATAACACTCCAGTACTGATATAACCTCTATATATTACATCATATGTGACTGATATCATCCTCTTATAACACTCCAGTACTGATATAACCTCTATATATTACAGATGTGACTGATATCATCCTCTTATAACGCTCCAGTACTGATATAACCTCTATATATTACATCATATGTGACTGATATCATCCTCTTATAATGCTCCAGTACTGATATAACCTCTATATATTACATCATATGTGACTGATATCATCCTCTTATAACGCTCCAGTACTGATATAACCTCTCTATATATTACATCATATGTGACTGATATCATCCTCTTATAACGCTCCAGTACTGATATAACCTCTATATATTACATCATAGGTGACTGATATCATCCCCTTATAACGCTCCAGTACTGATATAACCTCTATATATTACATCATATGTGACTGATATCATCCTCTTATAACGCTCTAGTACTGATATAACCTCTATATATTACATCATATGTGACTGATATCATCCTCTTATAACGCTCCAGTACTGATATAATCTCTATATATTACATCATATGTGACTGATATCATCCTCTTATAACGCTCCAGTACTGATATAACCTCTATATATTACATCATATGTGACTGATATCATCCTCTTATAACGCTCCAGTACTGATATAACCTCTATATATTGTATCATATGTGACTGATATCATCCTCTTATAACGCTCCAGTACTGATATAATCTCTATATATTACATCATATGTGACTGATATCATCCTCTTATAACGCTCCAGTACTGATATAATCTCTATATATTACATCATATGTGACTGATATCATCCTCTTATAACGCTCCAGTACTGATATAATCTCTATATATATTACATCATATGTGACTGATATCATCCTCTTATAACGCTCCAGTACTGATATAACCTCTATATATATATTACATCATATGTGACTGATATCATCCTCTTATAACACTCCAGTACTGATATAACCTCTATATATATATTACATCATATGTGACTGATATCATCCTCTTATAACACTCCAGTACTGATATAACCTCTATATATTACATATGTGACTGATATCATCCTCTTATAACACTCCAGTACTGATATAACCTCTATATATTACATCATATGTGACTGATATCATCCTCTTATAACGCTCCAGTACTGATATAACCTCTATATATTACATCATATGTGACTGATATCATCCTCTTATAACGCTCCAGTACTGATATAATCTCTATATATTACATCATATGTGACTGATATCATCCTCTTATAACGCTCCAGTACTGATATAATCTCTATATATTACATCATATGTGACTGATATCATCCTCTTATAACGCTCCAGTACTGATATAATCTCTATATATATTACATCATATGTGACTGATATCATCCTCTTATAACGCTCCAGTACTGATATAACCTCTATATATATATTAGATCATATGTGACTGATATCATCCTCTTATAACACTCCAGTACTGATATAACCTCTATATATATATTACATCATATGTGACTGATATCATCCTCTTATAACACTCCAGTACTGATATAACCTCTATATATTACATATGTGACTGATATCATCCTCTTATAACGCTCCAGTACTGATATAACCTCTATATATTACATCATATGTGACTGATAACATCCTCTTATAACACTCCAGTACTGATATAACCTCTATATATTACATCATATGTGACTGATATCATCCTCTTATAACGCTCCAGTACTGATATAACCTGTATATATTACATCATATGTGACTGATATCATCCTCTTATAACGCTCCAGTACTGATATAATCTCTATATATTACATCATATGTGACTGATATCATCCTCTTATAACGCTCCAGTACTGATATAACCTCTATATATTACATCATATGTGACTGATATCATCCTCTTATAACGCTCCAGTACTGATATAATCTCTATATATTACATCATATGTGACTGATATCATCCTCTTATAACGCTCCAGTACTGATATAACCTCTATATATTACATCATATGTGACTGATATCATCCTCTTATAACGCTCCAGTACTCATATAACCTCTATATATATTACATCATATGTGACTGATATCATCCTCTTATAACGCTCCAGTACTGATATAACCTCTCTATATTACATCATATGTGACTGATATCATCCTCTTATAACGCTCCAGTACTGATATAACCTCTATATATTACATATGTGACTGATATCATCCTCTTATAACGCTCCAGTACTGATATAATCTCTATATATTACATCATATGTGACTGATATCATCCTCTTATAACGCTCCAGTACTGATATAATCTCTATATATATTACATCATATGTGACTGATATCATCCTCTTATAACGCTCCAGTACTGATATAACCTCTATATATATATTACATCATATGTGACTGATATCATCCTCTTATAACACTCCAGTACTGATATAACCTCTATATATATATTACATCATATGTGACTGATATCATCCTCTTATAACACTCCAGTACTGATATAACCTCTATATATTACATATGTGACTGATATCATCCTCTTATAACGCTCCAGTACTGATATAACCTCTATATATTACATCATATGTGACTGATAACATCCTCTTATAACACTCCAGTACTGATATAACCTCTATATATTACATCATATGTGACTGATATCATCCTCTTATAACGCTCCAGTACTGATATAATCTCTATATATTACATATGTGACTGATATCATCCTCTTATAACGCTCCAGTACTGATATAACCTCTATATATTACATCATATGTGACTGATATCATCCTCTTATAACGCTCCAGTACTGATATAACCTCTATATTTTACATCATATGTGACTGATATCATCCTCTTATAACGCTCCAGTACTGATATAACCTCTATATATTACATCATATGTGACTGATATCATCCTCTTATAACGCTCCAGTACTGATATAATCTCTATATATTACATCATATGTGACTGATATCATCCTCTTATAATGCTCCAGTACTGATATAATCTCTATATATATTACATCATATGTGACTGATATCATCCTCTTATAACGCTCCAGTACTGATATAACCTCTATATATATATTACATCATATGTGACTGATATCATCCTCTTATAACACTCCAGTACTGATATAACCTCTATATATATATTACATCATATGTGACTGATATCATCCTCTTATAACACTCCAGTACTGATATAACCTCTATATATTACATATGTGACTGATATCATCCTCTTATAACGCTCCAGTACTGATATAACCTCTATATATTACATCATATGTGACTGATATCATCCTCTTATAACGCTCCAGTACTGATATAATCTCTATATATTACATATGTGACTGATATCATCCTCTTATAACGCTCCAGTACTGATATAACCTCTATATATTACATCATATGTGACTGATATCATCCTCTTATAACGCTCCAGTACTGATATAACCTCTATATTTTACATCATATGTGACTGATATCATCCTCTTATAACGCTCCAGTACTGATATAATCTCTATATATTACATCATATGTGACTGATATCATCCTCTTATAACGCTCCAGTACTGATATAACCTCTATATATTACATCATATGTGACTGATATCATCCTCTTATAACGCTCCAGTACTGATATAATCTCTATATATTACATCATATGTGACTGATATCATCCTCTTATAACGCTCCAGTACTGATATAATCTCTATATATATTACATCATATGTGACTGATATCATCCTCTTATAACGCTCCAGTACTGATATAACCTCTATATATATATTACATCATATGTGACTGATATCATCCTCTTATAACACTCCAGTACTGATATAACCTCTATATATATATTACATCATATGTGACTGATATCATCCTCTTATAACACTCCAGTACTGATATAACCTCTATATATTACATATGTGACTGATATCATCCTCTTATAACGCTCCAGTACTGATATAACCTCTATATATTACATCATATGTGACTGATAACATCCTCTTATAACACTCCAGTACTGATATAACCTCTATATATTACATCATATGTGACTGATATCATCCTCTTATAACGCTCCAGTACTGATATAATCTCTATATATTACATATGTGACTGATATCATCCTCTTATAACGCTCCAGTACTGATATAACCTCTATATATTACATCATATGTGACTGATATCATCCTCTTATAACGCTCCAGTACTGATATAACCTCTATATTTTACATCATATGTGACTGATATCATCCTCTTATAACGCTCCAGTACTGATATAACCTCTATATTTTACATCATATGTGACTGATATCATCCTCTTATAACGCTCCAGTACCGATATAACCTGTGACATTTTAACCCTAGAGTTCACCAAGATCACAATCCGGTTCAGCCCCCCCCCCCCCATTCCCTGGTTATAATACACGGTAACACAGCGAGGGCCGAGAAGCGTCTCAGCCTCCATGTAAATAATAAGGAGGAGCGTGCACTTGTGGATCTGCAGTGCGCAGGTCTAATGGCTCCATCTGTGATCATAGACGCCGACGCAAAGAGCCGCAGATTTACACTTGTTAGAGGAGACTCGGTAAATAAAAGGGCTCCTTCCTCTGGTGTTGCATTATTCATGGGGCGCGATGCTTGGGAGAGTTTGCACAGATCGGGGGCCTGGGAGACATGTCTGGTCTATAAATACTCGGCTAAGGGCTGTCACGCCGTTTCCCGTCCTCCGCTCTTGTTCTTGGAGACAGATCTGATATGTCACTGTCCTTCCTCCAAATGCCATCACATTCATGTCATTACCATATGCATTAGCTGCTTCCAGCTGCCGCCCCGATGAGTGGCTGCCGCAGCGGCGCCCCCGCCAGTAATGAGTCTGCTAATGAACTTCCTGCAGCGGAAATTGTCGCTTAGACATGAACAATAAAAGCGAATCTCTCAGCCAGCACCACGAGCAGCGCTGCCCACCTCAGGACGGCGACGGCTTCACGCGTCTCACGCCATGTTCTTTGTGTATTTCATCTTCATAAAATGCTTAACACACTGGCATGGAGCCCCGGCCGTGCTGCCAGAGGAGAATCCAGATTGGGCAGACTGGGAAGGCGGGAGGCAATGTATGGTATTCGCAGTGTCCCAGTACCATCTCCCAGCTGCTGTAGTCTATCGGTTGTCACATGGCTGCAGAGTCTCTCCAGATAACTGAATCCTGTCTGGGTATTGTGAGTTTAAAGGGGTACTCCAGTGAAAAACAATTGTTTTCATACAGTGGTCCAAATGGACCATCGTTTGGGGAAACCATCGTATGTTGAGGGATCCGTGCAATGTAAAGTATAGGACAGTGGTCTACAACCTGCGGACCTCCAGATGTTGCAAAACTACAACACCCAGCATGCCCGGACAGCCAACGGCTGTCCGGGCATGCTGGGAGTTGTAGTTTTGCAACATCTGGAGGTCCGCAGGTTGAAGACCATTGGTATTGGAGGTTATACTCACGTGTCCCTGCCGCTCCGGACCGTCACCGCTCGTCACCGCTGCCCGGGATGTCGCCTTCCATCGCTGTTGCCGCATCCCCGGGGTGTCCCCGACGCTCCAGGAAGGCCTCTGCTTCCCCGACATCCTCGCTCTCTGTCGCCGCCATCACGTCGCTACGCACGCCGCTCCTATTGGATGAAGGGACGGCGTGCGCAGCGACGTGATGACGATGATGGAGAGCGCCGACGATGCAGGGGATCCCGAAGAGGACGCGCCGGAGCCCCGAGGGCAGGTAAGTGATTGTCAGCGGACCACACGGGGCACCGTAAACGGCTATCCGGTGGCAGCTGAAGCAGTCGGCGCTGCCGGATAGCCGTTTATGCGATGGCCCCGACATACAAAAGCATCGTATGTTGATGCTGCCTCTGAGAGGTCATCGTATGTTGAAATGATCGTATGTTGGGGCCATCGTAGGTCGGGGGGTCACTGTATTTTTATTTAAAAAAATCTTAATCCTACCAGTACTTAGCTGCTGTATGCTCCACAGGAAGTTGTGTAGTTCTTTTCTGTCTGACCACAGTGTTCTCTGCTGACACCTCTGTCTGTCTCAGGAACTGTCCAGAATAGGAGCACTGTGGTCAGACAGAAAAGAACAACTCAACTTCATTAGCTGATAAGTACCGGTAGGATTAAGATGTTTTAATAGAAGTCATTTACAATTCTGTTTAACTTTCTGTAGCCAGTTGATATGAATTTATTATTATCATTATTATTTTTTCACCGTAATGCTCCTATAACCTGTATAATCAGACAGACATACTGTCTGTTACACTGTTAGACCTGCATTCAATGAGGTATTAGGATTTGAAAGAGTTAAAGTTTTTCTGTTTTAACCCTACTGGGGGAAAACATTATACAGATGCATGGAGCATAGGTCACATGACCTTCCCTTAGACAGGCTTCTGCTAGAAGCCACTAGAATGTTCTGGGGAAGGAGGCTCTTAAGTCCAACCCTCTCTCCCCAGAGGGCTGGATCTAGTTAGGCTAGGTTCAGACTACGGAATTTCCGACAGAAATTCAGTCGTAAAATTTCCGTCAGAAATTCCGCTTGCTAAAATGTCTAGTGTAGTGAATGATTTTCCGTTCACAAATTCACACTTCGGAATTTATGAAGCGGAAAATACGCTTAGTAAATCCGCTTAGAAATTTCCGCCTGAAGAAAGGCGGTGCCCTTTCTTCAGGCGGAATTCCTCGCGGAACACATTGCAGTCTATGGGAGACTGAAGTGTCCGCGCGGTCCTAGCGCTGACTTATTCAGTCGGCGCAGGCGTAACTGAGAATCTCCAAGCGGAAATTTTCTGCCCTGAGATTCCTTAGTCTGAACCTTGCCTTAGAGTCTGGTCCAGTGTTTGACAACCAGGGAGGCCTCCAGCTGTAGCAAAACTACAACTCCCAGCATGTCTGGACACCCGTTGGCTGTCCGGGCATGCTGGGAGTTGTAGTTGTGCCACAGCTGGAGGCACACTGGTTGGGAAACACTGATCTAGTCTAACTTAGGCTAATGTGCAGACGTGTGTCCTAATAGGCCATGTGAGGAGAAGATGGTTGAGTGTATGTCCCTTAGCATAGCCCTAACTTGAAGTTCCAATTTGCTAAATTCTCACCTGAGTCTGCTCTGGGTCGGTGGCAGTGATCATGCTGCCTTGTGGCATTTAGAAGGTTTTACCCAAGAACAGTCCATGCCAAAAGGGCATCCATTTCTACAATTCTGTTCCTGCTTCGAGGAGTATAATTTTTTAGCCAAAAGAGAGAATGACTGTACAAGGACTCCTCTGCCAAACCTAAATATGGCTTACACATCATTGGCTGTCTAGGCATACTGTGAGTTGTAGTTTTGCAACAGCTGGAGTCTCACTGGTTGTGAAACACTGAGCTAGAATATTAGAATGAAAAAGGCGCAGTGATCCATCTAAAGAGAACACATTCACTTAGAATTGCCATCGTTCTGCACCATTGTCGCCATCATTCTACACCATTGTTGCCATCGTTTTGCACCATTGTCGCCATCATTCTACACCATTGTTGCCATCGTTTTGCACCATTGCCGCCATCATTCTACACCATTGTTGCCATCGTTTTGCATTATTGTTGCCATCATTCTGCACCATTGTCGCCATCATTCTGCACCATTGTCGCCATCATTCTGCACCATTGTCGCCATCATTCTGCACCATTGTTGCCATCATTTTGCATTATTGTTGCAATCGTTCTGCACCATCGTTACAATCATTCTGCATCATCGTTGTCATTGTTCTGCACCATTGTCACCACCATTTTGCACTATTTTCACCATCGTTCAGCACCTTTGTTGTCATCGTTCTGCACCATTGATGACATCGTTCTGCCACATTGTTGCCATCATTTTGCATTATTGTCGTCATCGTTCTGCACCATTGATGACATCATTCTGCACCATTGTGGCCATCGTTCTACACCATTGTGGCCATCGTTCTGCACCATTGTGGCCATCTTTCTGCACCATTGTGGCCATCGTTCTGCACCATTGTGGCCATCGTTCTGCACCATTGTGGCCATCGTTCTGCACCATTGTGGCCATCGTTCTGCACCATTGTGGCCATCGTTCTGCACCATTGTGGCCATCGTTCTGCACCATTGTGGCCATCGTTCTGCACCATTGTGGCCATCGTTCTGCACCATTGTGGCCATCGTTCTGCACCATTGATGACATCGTTCTGCACCATTGTGGCCATCGTTCTGCATAGGTTCATCATCATCTCAGAAAAATAGACCCTAATGACCAGTGATTGTTCCAAAGTCACTTCCAGATTGTTGGCCCCTGAAAGAATCTCTTGTCTTATAGGGCCAGCCCGAGGCTGTCAGCTCCACTTTATCACTCTTTATTAACTTATCTGATGACCTCACAAACCCTCCTGAGATACCCTCAAGCTTCTACTTAAAGATACTGAAGTAATTCGTGGCTGCAGAAGGCCACAGTTTGGCCTCACCTTCATCTCAATTTTGGTTCCTGGGCTTTTGGCTTTTTTTAACTGGCTTTTCCAATCAACTTTATTCCTTTGCGATGTCATCTGTAAATTAACGTTTGCCATAAGTCACCACATGATGTATAATAAATAGTATTTGGCGCTCAGAATAGCCGCATTATCCAGGGACTTACATCCACTGTACGGTCAGGTCTTCGGCACCTCTGGCCAAGATTATAAATGAAGGAGAAAAATGGAATTTATGAATCTGAAGCCTAGAAGCCGAAACATCATCACATAAAGAACTCGCTGGTTGTCAATAATCACCTTGTATCAGCATCAATGAGCAGAGCGCAGCTCCGGGGGCTGCACAGCGCTTAGTGCAGCCTCCGACCTGCAGTCAGCTTCATTCTAATACATGAAGCCGTCATGGACCAAGACACTAACTGATAATCCTGAAGGGTGAAACCATTTATAGCTAAGAAATAACTCCCCCTCCCTCCCTACAACACGATGGAGCTCAGGCCATAGCAAGCTGATTAGTTTTGTGCCACCTAGTGGGACCACAACGTGAACTGTCCGAGCGAATTAGGATAAAATGATTTCTTTATCCAACTTGCACTGGGAGACTTTGACATAAAAGATGATGTCGACATTCATTGGCAACACCGCAAGATATAGCGACGTAATAACACAGCTTGTACGGCTAAAAACAAAGACCTAAGTACATCCAGTTCAGCTAAAGGCTAGAGGCAGCTTAAAGGGAAGGTGTCACCAGAAAATGAGTTGTTGTCTAAATCAAGTTTTTATGTTTTATATATTTTTAAGACGACTTTTTGGTGATTTATTTTTTAATTTCTTCAATTTTGCTAACTATTTTATCAAAGAATACTGAAATATTGCAGTTGCCATTCTGGCCACTAGGCCTCATATTAAGCTGAGACTCTGTACAGATCACTTCCCAGCAGTCTCCTCCTTATCATCACAGACTACAACTCCATGAACTACAGCTCAGATGCCGACCATAAACTACAGCTCCGACCCCGACCATAGACTACAGCTCCGACCCCGACCATAAACTACAACTCCGACCCTGACCATAGACTACAGCTCCGACCCAGATCATAGACTACAGCTCCGACCCGACCATAGACTACAGCTCCGACTCCGACCATAGACTACATTTCTGACCCCAACCATAGACTACAGCTCCGACACCGACCATAGACTACAGCTCCGATACCGACCATAGACTACAGCTCCGACCCCGACCATAGACTACAGTTCCGACCCCGACCATAGACTACAGCTCCGACCCTGACCATAGACTACAGCTCCGACCCCGACCATAAACTACAGCTCTGACCCTGACCATAGACTACAACTCCGACCCTGACCATAGACTACAGCTCTGACCCCGACAATAGACTACAGCTCCGACCCAGACCATAGACTACAGCTCCGACCCGACCATAGACTACAGCTCCAACCCCGACCATAGACTACAGCTCCGACTCCGACCATAGACTACAGTTCCGACCCCAACCATAGACTACAGCTCCGACCCCGACCATAGACTACAGTTCTGACCCCGATCATAGACTACAGCTCCAACCCCGACCATAGACTACAGCTCCGACCCTGACCATAGACTACAGCTCCGACCCCGACCATAGACTACAGCTCCGACACCGAGCATAGACTACAGCTCCGACCATAGACTACAGTTCCGACCCTGACCATAGACTACAGCTCCAACCATAGACTACAGCTCCGACCCTGACCATAGACTACAGCTCCGACACGACCATAGACTACAGCTCTGACACCGACCATAGACTACAGCTCCAACCCTGACCATAGACTACAGCTCCGATCATAGACTACAGCTCCGACACCGACCATAGACTACAGCTCCGACCATAGACTACAGCTCCGACACCGACCATAGACTACAGCTCCAACCCTGACCATAGACTACAGCTCCGATCATAGACTACAGCTCCGACCCTGACCATAGACTACAGCTCCGACCATAGACTACAGCTCCGACCCCGACCATAGACTACAGCTCTGACCCTAACCATAGACTACAGCTCAGACCCTGACCATAGACTACAGCTCCAAGCCTGACCATAGACTACAGCTCCAACCCCGACCATAGACTACAGCTCTGACCTCGACCATAGACTACAGCTCTGACCCTGACCATAGACTATAGCTCCGACCCTGACCATAGACTACAGCTCCTGCTGTGGCCATATACTACAACTCAGACACCGACCATAGACTACAGCTCCAACCCTGACCATAGACTACAGCTCCGACCCTGACCAAAGACTCCAGCTCCAAGCCTGACCATAGACTACAGCTCTGACCCCAACCATAGACTACAGCTACAACCCTGACCATAGACTACAGCTACAACCCTGACCATAGACTACAGCTCCGACCCTGACCATACACAACAACTCCGACCCTGACCATAGACTACAGCTCCGACCCTGACCATAGACTACAGCTCCGACACCGACGATAGACTACAGCTCCGACCCTGACCATAAACTACAACTCCGACCCTGACCATAGACTACAGCTCCGACCCAGACCATAGACTACAGCTCCGACCCAGACCATAGACTACAGCTCCGACCCTGACCATAGACTACAGCTCCGACCCAGACCATAGACTACAGCTCCGACCCAGACCATAGACTACAGCTCTGACCCTGACCATAGACTACAGCTCAGACCCTGACCATAGACTACAGCTCCTGCTGTGGCCATATACTACAACTCAGACACCGACCATAGACTACAGCTCCAACCCTGACCATAGACTACAGCTCCGACCCTGACCAAAGACTCCAGCTCCAAGCCTGACCATAGACTACAGCTCTGACCCCAACCATAGACTACAGCTACAACCCTGACCATAGACTACAGCTACAACCCTGACCATAGACTACAGCTCCGACCCTGACCATACACAACAACTCCGACCCTGACCATAGACTACAGCTCCGACCCTGACCATAGACTACAGCTCCGACACCGACGATAGACTACAGCTCCGACCCTGACCATAAACTACAACTCCGACCCTGACCATAGACTACAGCTCCGACCCAGACCATAGACTACAGCTCCGACCCAGACCATAGACTACAGCTCCGACCCTGACCATAGACTACTGTTACGCCGAGCGCTCCGGGTCCCCGCTCCTCCCCGGAGCGCTCGCTACACTCCTCTCTCTGCAGCGCTCCGGGCCCGGGGCGCTGCGATACCGCCTCTGGCCGGGATGCGATTCGCGATGCGGGTAGCGCCCGCTCGCGATGCGCACCCCGGCTCCCGTACCTGACTCGCTCTCCGTCAGTTCTGTCCCGGCGCGCGCGGCCCCGCTCCCTAGGGCGCGCGCGCGCCGGGTCTCTGCGATTTAAAGGGCCACTGCGCCGCTGATTGGCGCAGTGGTTCCAATTAGTGTTTACACCTGTGCACTTCCCTATATCACCTCACTTCCCCTTCACTCCCTCGCCGGATCTTGTTGCCTTAGTGCCAGTGAAAGCGTTTCCTTGTGTGTTCCTAGCCTGTGTTCCAGACCTCCTGCCGTTGCCCCTGACTACGATCCTTGCTGCCTGCCCCGACCTTCTGCTACGTCCGACCTTGCTTCTGTCTACTCCCTTGTACCGCGCCTATCTTCAGCAGCCAGAGAGGTTGAGCCGTTGCTAGGGGATACGACCTGGTCACTACCGCCGCAGCAAGACCATCCCGCTTTGCGGCGGGCTCTGGTGAAAACCAGTAGTGACTTAGAACCGATCCTCTAGCACGGTCCACGCCAATCCCTCTCTGGCACAGAGGATCCACTACCTGCCAGCCGGCATCGTGACAGTAGATCCGGCCATGGATCCCGCTGAAGTTCCTCTGCCAGTTGTCGCTGACCTCACCACGGTGGTCGCCCAGCAGTCACAACAGATTGCGCAACAAGGCCAACAGCTGTCTCAACTGACTGTTATGCTACAACAGTTACTACCACAGCTCCAGCAACCATCTCCTCCGCCAGCTCCTGTACCTCCTCCGCAGCGAGTGGCCGCTTCTGGACTACGACTATCCTTGCCGGATAAATTTGATGGGGACTCTAAGCTTTGCCGTGGCTTCCTTTCCCAATGTTCATTACACTTGGAGATGATGTCGGACCAGTTCCCCACTGAAAGGTCTAAGGTGGCTTTCGTAGTCAGCCTGCTGTCTGGAAAAGCCCTGGCTTGGGCCACACCGCTCTGGGACCGCAATGACCCCGTCACTGCCTCAGTACACTCCTTCTTCTCGGAAATTCGAAGTGTCTTTGAGGAACCTGCCCGAGCCTCTTCTGCTGAGACTGCCCTGTTGAACCTGGTCCAGGGTAATTCTTCCGTTGGCGAGTATGCCGTACAATTCCGTACTCTTGCTTCTGAGTTATCCTGGAACAATGAGGCTCTCTGCGCGACCTTTAAAAAAGGCCTATCCAGCAACATTAAAGATGTTCTGGCCGCACGAGAAATGCCTGCTAATCTTCATGAACTTATTCACCTAGCCACTCGCATTGACATGCGTTTTTCCGAAAGGCGTCAGGAGCTCCGCCAAGATATGGACTCTGTTCGCACGAGGCGTTTCTTCTCCTCGGCTCCTCTCTCCTCTGGTTCCCTGCAATCTGTTCCTGTGCCTCCCGCCGTGGAGGCTATGCAGGTCGACCGGTCTCGCCTGACATCTCAAGAGAGGACACGACGCCGCATGGAGAACCTCTGCCTGTACTGTGCTAGTACCGAACACTTCCTGAGGGATTGTCCTATCCGCCCTCCCCGCCTGGAAAGACGTACCCTGACTCCGCACAAAGGTGAGACAATCCTTGATGTCCACTCTGCTTCTCCACGTCTCACTGTGCCTGTGCGGATGTCTGCCTCTGCCGTCTCCTTCTCTTCTGTGGCCTTCTTAGACTCTGGATCTGCAGGAAATTTTATTTTGGCCTCTCTCGTCAACAGGTTCAACATCCCAGTGACCAGTCTCACCAGACCCCTTTACATCAATTGTATAAACAATGAAAGATTGGACTGTTCCATACGTTTCCGCACGGAGCCCCTTCTAATGAGCATCGGATCTCATCACGAGAGGATTGAACTTTTGGTCCTCCCCAATTGCACCTCGGAAATTCTCCTTGGACTTCCCTGGCTTCAACTTCATTCCCCAACCCTGGATTGGTCCACTGGGGAGATCAAGAGTTGGGGGCCCTCTTGTTCCAAGGACTGTCTAAAACCGGTTCCCAGTAACCCTTGCCGTAACTCTGTGCTTCCTCCAGTAACCGGTCTCCCTAAGGCCTATATGGACTTCGCGGATGTTTTCTGCAAAAAACAAGCGGAGACTCTACCTCCTCACAGGCCTTATGACTGTCCTATCGACCTCCTCCCGGGCACTACTCCTCCCCGGGGCAGAATTTATCCTCTCTCTGCCCCAGAGACTCTTGCCATGTCTGAATACGTCCAGGAGAATCTAAAAAAGGGCTTTATCCGTAAATCCTCCTCTCCTGCCGGAGCCGGATTTTTCTTTGTGTCCAAAAAAGATGGCTCTCTACGTCCTTGCATTGACTACCGCGGACTTAATAAAATCACGGTTAAGAACCGCTACCCCTTACCCCTCATCTCTGAACTCTTTGATCGCCTCCAAGGTGCCCACATCTTTACTAAATTGGACTTAAGAGGCGCCTATAACCTCATCCGCATCAGAGAGGGGGATGAGTGGAAAACAGCATTTAACACCAGAGATGGACACTTTGAGTATCTGGTCATGCCCTTTGGCCTGTGCAACGCCCCTGCTGTCTTCCAAGACTTTGTTAATGAAATTTTTCGTGATCTGTTATACTCCTGTGTTGTTGTATATCTTGATGATATCCTAATTTTTTCGGCCAATCTAGAAGAACACCGCCAGCATGTCCGTATGGTTCTTCAGAGACTTCGTGACAATCAACTCTATGCTAAAATTGAGAAATGTCTGTTTGAATGCCAATCTCTTCCTTTTCTAGGATACTTGGTCTCTGGCCAGGGACTACAAATGGATCCTGATAAACTCTCTGCCGTCTTAGATTGGCCACGCCCCTCCGGACTCCGTGCCATCCAACGTTTTTTGGGGTTCGCCAATTATTACAGGCAATTTATTCCACATTTTTCTACCATTGTGGCTCCTATTGTGGCTTTAACCAAAAAAAATGCCGATCCCAAGTCTTGGCCTCCTCAAGCGGAAGACGCCTTTAAACGACTCAAGTCCGCCTTCTCTTCGGCTCCCGTGCTCTCCAGACCTGACCCATCTAAACCCTTCCTATTGGAGGTTGATGCCTCCTCAGTGGGAGCTGGAGCTGTCCTTCTACAAAAAAACTCTTCCGGGCATGCTGTTACTTGTGGGTTTTTTTCTAGGACCTTCTCTCCGGCGGAGAGGAACTACTCCATCGGGGATCGAGAGCTTCTAGCCATTAAATTAGCACTTGAGGAATGGAGGCATCTGCTGGAGGGATCAAGATTTCCAGTTATTATTTACACCGATCACAAGAACCTCTCATACCTCGAGTCTGCCCAACGGCTGAATCCTCGTCAGGCCAGGTGGTCTCTGTTCTTTGCCCGATTTAATTTTGAAATTCACTTTCGGCCTGCTGATAAGAACATTAGGGCCGATGCTCTCTCTCGTTCCTCAGATGCTTCTGAAATTGAACTCTCTCCTCAACACATCATTCCTCCTGACTGCCTGATTTCCACTTCTCCAGCCTCCATCAGGCAAACTCCACCAGGAAAGACCTTTGTTTCTCCACGCCAACGCCTCGGAATCCTCAAATGGGGTCACTCCTCCCATCTCGCAGGTCATGCGGGCATCAAGAAATCTGTGCAACTCATCTCTCGCTTCTATTGGTGGCCGACTCTAGAGACTGATGTGGTGGACTTTGTGCGAGCCTGCACTATCTGTGCCCGGGATAAGACTCCTCGCCAGAAGCCCGCTGGTTTTCTTCTTCCTCTGCCTGTTCCCGAACAGCCTTGGTCTCTGATTGGTATGGATTTTATTACTGACTTACCCCCATCCCATGGCAACACTGTTATTTGGGTGGTCGTTGATCGATTCTCCAAAATGGCACATTTCATCCCTCTTCCTGGTTCTCCTTCAGCGCCTCAGTTGGCTAAACAATTTTTTGTACACATTTTTCGTCTTCACGGGTTGCCTACGCAGATCGTCTCGGATAGAGGCGTCCAATTTGTGTCTAAATTCTGGAGGGCTCTCTGTAAACAACTCAAGATTAAATTAAATTTTTCTTCTGCATACCATCCTCAATCCAATGGACAAGTAGAAAGAATTAACCAGATCTTGGGTGACTATTTACGACATTTTGTTTCCTCCCGCCAGGATGACTGGGCAGATCTTCTTCCTTGGGCCGAATTCTCGTATAATTTCAGAATCTCTGAATCTTCCTCCAAATCCCCGTTTTTCGTGGTGTACGGCCGTCACCCTCTTCCCCCCCTCCCTACCCCCTTGCCCTCTGGTCTGCCCGCTGTGGATGAAATTTCTCGTGATCTCTCCATCATATGGAGAGAGACCCAAAATTCTCTCTTACAGGCTTCTTCACGCATGAAGAGATTCGCGGATAAGAAAAGAAGAGCTCCTCCCATTTTTTCCCCTGGAGACAAGGTATGGCTCTCCGCCAAATATGTCCGCTTCCGTGTCCCTAGCTATAAGTTGGGACCACGCTATCTTGGTCCTTTCAAGATTTTGCGCCAGATTAATCCTGTCTCTTACAAACTTCTTCTTCCTCCTTCTCTTCGTATTCCTAATGCCTTTCATGTTTCTCTTCTTAAACCACTTATCATTAACCGTTTCTCTCCCAAATCTGTTCCCCCCACTCCTGTCTCCGGCTCCTCGGACATCTTCTCCGTCAAGGAAATTTTGGCATCTAAAAAGGTCAGAGGGAAAACCTTCTTTTTAGTGGATTGGGAGGGTTGTGGTCCTGAAGAGAGGTCCTGGGAACCTGAGGACAATATCCTGGACAAAAGTCTGGTCCTCAGGTTCTCAGGCTCCAAGAAGAGGGGGAGACCCAAGGGGGGGGGTACTGTTACGCCGAGCGCTCCGGGTCCCCGCTCCTCCCCGGAGCGCTCGCTACACTCCTCTCTCTGCAGCGCTCCGGGCCCGGGGCGCTGCGATACCGCCTCTGGCCGGGATGCGATTCGCGATGCGGGTAGCGCCCGCTCGCGATGCGCACCCCGGCTCCCGTACCTGACTCGCTCTCCGTCAGTTCTGTCCCGGCGCGCGCGGCCCCGCTCCCTAGGGCGCGCGCGCGCCGGGTCTCTGCGATTTAAAGGGCCACTGCGCCGCTGATTGGCGCAGTGGTTCCAATTAGTGTTTACACCTGTGCACTTCCCTATATCACCTCACTTCCCCTTCACTCCCTCGCCGGATCTTGTTGCCTTAGTGCCAGTGAAAGCGTTTCCTTGTGTGTTCCTAGCCTGTGTTCCAGACCTCCTGCCGTTGCCCCTGACTACGATCCTTGCTGCCTGCCCCGACCTTCTGCTACGTCCGACCTTGCTTCTGTCTACTCCCTTGTACCGCGCCTATCTTCAGCAGCCAGAGAGGTTGAGCCGTTGCTAGGGGATACGACCTGGTCACTACCGCCGCAGCAAGACCATCCCGCTTTGCGGCGGGCTCTGGTGAAAACCAGTAGTGACTTAGAACCGATCCTCTAGCACGGTCCACGCCAATCCCTCTCTGGCACAGAGGATCCACTACCTGCCAGCCGGCATCGTGACAACTACAGCTCCGACCCAGACCATAGACTACATCTCCGACCCAGACCATAGACTACAGCTCCGACCCAGACCATAGACTACAGCTCTGACCCTGACCATAGACTACAGCTCAGACCCTGACCATAGACTACAGTTCCGACCCTGACCATAGACTACAGCTCCTGCTGTGGCCATATACTACAACTCCGACACCGACCATAGACTACAGCTCCAACCCTGACCATAGACTACAGCTCCGACCCTGACCAAAGACTCCAGCTCCAAGCCTGACCATAGACTACAGCTCTGACCCCAACCATAGACTACAGCTCCAAACATGACCATAGACTACAACTCCAACCCTGACCATAGACTACATCTCTGACCCTGACCATACACAACAACTCCAACCCTGACCATAGACTACAGCTCCATCCCTGACAGAACACCACACTAGCTCTGACTGCCCTGATCAAGACCCAAGACTACACCTCTGACCCTTACAGCAGACAGTTGTAACCCTGACACCACACTACAACACCAACCCTGACACCACTGACTGCCTTGACCGTGACCCAAGACTACTAAACCATAATATATTAGTCGCCTTTGTAATGTCAAAACATTCTGACAGTGATCTAAGTGTCATCCTCAGGCTGGGTATATTTCTGTGGGTTTATCTTTGGTTCCGTCACTTTTGATAGGTAATGTTAGGCTGTTACTCAGAGCTTGGTCTAAGTCGCTGTACTGTAAGTGTCAGGGTCATCATCTATCACTGTGTTCGAAAATAAGCATCATATTCATGACGTGGATACAACGTATAGGAGGTAGGTTTCATATATTAGAGTGGACCACTAATTCATATTTTCCCCAATATTGGCACCAACCCTGCTTTTACGATTCCTTATATAATGAAGAAGAGTCTGGCCCTTACATAAGAGGCAGGATCCGCAGTATATCAGCGCAGTCTAGGCAGATATCCTCCTCCGTGAGATACAACCAGTCCACCCCATAATGGACGTCTCCTTCTCCTCATGGTTGGTCTTCAGACCTTGCACAGTTTATTAGTCCCACAGTGAGTTCAGGGTTGTTGTTATATATCATGATAGGTCTAAACATGTGTCTCATCCATAACCATTATGTTATATGGTAAATTTCCACTTGACTCTAATTTGTATTTTATTTGTACATAAATTATGTTCTTCAGTGGAATCTGCCGACAGACTTCATTACCCTGATGAATATGGAAATTATCGGACTTCCTGCCATTCCCTGAATCTGTGAAATCATAAACCTCCCTGCTAACTCTGTACCCCCTATAGCAATACCCCTGACTGCTAACTCTGTACCCCCTATAACAATAGCCCCTACAACAATACCCCTGACTGCTAACTCTGTACCCCCTATAACAATACCCCTGACTGATAACTCTGTACCCCTATAACAATACCCCTGACTGCTAACTCTGTACCCCCTATAACAATACCCCCGACTGCTAACTCTGTACCCCCTCTAACAATACCCCCGACTGCTAACTCTGTACCCCCTATAACAATACCCCTGACTGCTAACTCTGTACCCCCTATAACAATACCCCGACTGCTAACTCTGTATTCCCTATAACAATACCCCCGACTGCTAACTCTGTACCCCCTATAACAATACCCCTGACTGCTAACTCTGTACCCCCTATCACTGTGCACCTGACCCCCCCTCCTTTAAAGCTATACACAGACTGCGACTTCTGCTACCTCTGCACCTCTTATACCTTCACCCCTGACTGCTACCACTACACCTCCAGATTGGGGCAGGATGCAGGATCCACTTCCATCATCTGAACCCCACATGATCTACGTGATCCTGACAACATGGCACCACACTCTACTGCAACCCCACCGAGGTGTCTGCTGGGAATAAACTAAAGCTACTAGTAAAATCCATGGACCTCTCGATTAAGAATGAACTCCTCATAACGGGCCCTAGGATCATGTGAACATCATCGACCAATGACCTGAGGTAACAGGACCATCATGTGACCATCTCTGGGGGAATCTCTCCAGAAACATTGTTCACTTATTCCGATGTGACAACAAGGGGAATGGAAGAGAAACTGCTGCCTGAAGCATAAAATGGGAGAAGAACATCTTGACAATTTACCGACTCCACCGGCTTGAGCCGAAGCGTGCCGCCTTAACTGCCGCTTATCATGCATAATTATTTGTCGGAAACTCCATTCTATTAGATATAAATGCAGATGAGTGAAAGTCGTCATACAAATGAGGACACAGCACATTAAAAATGTAAATTAAGAATTAAATAGCAAAACAGTGGAGGAATGCCAAATGCAAATTGTTCCAGCAGCCGCAGATTCCAGATGAGTTTCCAGGGGGAGTGAGCGCTGCTCTGAGGTGAATATAAAGCCTGTTTACAAGAGTGTGGGAAGGTTCTCTACAATATTCATTAGATCTACTCCAGGCATCAGTGACTTTTATCTCGCTCACTGGTGGGAGGCCATGTATGGCATTTACACCATTATCCCAGGTCTCAATCAGGTCTAGATCAGGTCTAGATCAACAGCTCTGGAGACATTCCAAGGATCTAGCAAAAGGACAATTGATAGAATGTGTGGGCAGATAAGAACCATTCGGACCCATCTAGTCTGCTCAATATTCTGAAGACTATGAATAGTGCCTGGCTGTCACGTATGGGCCACAGCCACTGTCCCTAGCTATTGCATATCCGCCCTAAGTGACGGATCGACAACCACAATGACAACCCCTCCCTGCTAAGTGCCGGGCAGCATTGTCAAAATAATAAAATGCAAAACAGTCGGGGAACAGCCGTAGGCACACAAACGGGCAAATAAATCTGAGACACACACACGGTCAAATCGTGTTCAAACTAGTCAAAGGTTGGTACCAGGAAATTGTGGAGTACGGGAACCAGAGCAAGAGAAAAGAGTCAAGGGAAAAGCCAAAGATCAATATACAAATTTCAAAGAACAACAATGATGGTTACTCAAAACAAGTTCTTTCACTGGCGAGGACTAGAAGCACACTGCAGGTATAAAAAGCCACACAGGTGCAATCTCAGCATGGTCAGCTGACCAACCCAGATAGCTAGGGCTTAGCCACTGAAACCAAACCAAAGCTCAAGTTCGGGTCAGACACGGGCGAGTCATTACACTGGCCCTATCTTATGTGGAGGATAGTCTTATGCCACCTGTATGCTTAAATTCCTTCACTGTATTTGCAGTGTTGCACTTCGGTATGAGGTAGTTTGTGCTGAAGTGCAGTATATGGCACTGCTGGAGAGGTATTTTGTGCTGCACTGGGGTACTTGTTTGACGCTATTAGAGAGGTATGTTGTGCTGCACTGAGATATTAGTTTGGGGCTGATGCACAGGTATGTTGTCCTGTATTGTGGTATTAGATTGTTACTGCTAGGAAGGTACACTGCTCAAAAAAATTAAGGGAACACTGAGATAACACATCCTAGATCTGAATGAACTAATCGTATGAAATCCTTTCGTCTTTACATAGTTGAATGCGCTGACAACAAAATCCCACAAAAATTATCAATGGAAATCAAATGTATCAACCCATGGAGGTCTGGATATGGAGTCACCCTCAAAATCACAGTGGGAAACCCCACTACAGGCTGATCCAACTTTATGTAATGTCCTTAATACAAGTCCCAATGAGGCTCAGTAGTGTGTGTGGCCTCCACGTGCCTGTATGACCTCCCTACAACGCCTGGGGACGATCCTGATGAGGTGGAGGATGGTCTCCTGAGGGATGTCCTCCCAGACCTGGACTAAAGCATCCGCCAACTCCTGGACAGTCTGTGGTGGATGGAGCGTGACGTCCCAGATGTGCTCAATCGGATTCAGGTCTGGGGAACGGGTGGACCAGTCGAAAGCAACAATGCCTTCCTCTTGTAGGAACTGCTGACACACTCCAACCACATGAGGTCTAGCATTGTCTTGTATTAGGAGGAACCCAGGGCCAACCGCACCAGCATATGGTCTCACAAGGGGTCTGGGAATCTCATCTCGGTACCTAATGGCAGTCAGGCTACCTCTGGCAAGCACATGGAGGGCTGTGCGGCCCCCCCCAAAGAAATGCCACCCCACACCATTACTGACCCACGGCTGAACCGGTCATGCTGGAGGATGTTGCAGGCAGCAGAACGTTCTCCGTGGCGTCTCCAGACTCTGTCACGTCTGTCACATGTGCTCAGTGTGAACCTGCTTTCATCTGTGAAGAGCACAGGGTGCTAGTGGAGAATTTGCCAATCTTGGTGTTCTCTGGCAAATGCCAAACGTTCTGCACGGTGTTGGGCTGTAAGCACAACCCCCACCTGTGGACGTCGGGCCCTCATACCACCCTCATGGAGTCTGTTTCTGACCATTTGAGTGGACACGTGCACATTTGTGGCCTGCTGGAGGTCATTTTGCAGGGCTCTGGCAGTGCTCCTCCTTGCACAAAGGTGGAGGTAGTGGTCCTGCTGCTGGGTTGTTGCCCTCCTACGGCCTCCTCCACGTCTCCTGATGTACTGGCCTGTCTCCTGGTAGCGCCTCCATGCTCTGAACACTACGCTGACAGACACAGCAAACCTTCTTGTCACAGCTCGCATTGATGTGCCATCCTGGATGAGCTGCACTACCGGAGAAACTTGTGTGGGTTGTAGACTCCGTCTCATGCTACCACTAGAGTGAAAGCACCGCCAGCATTCAAAAGTGACCAAAACGTCAGCCAGGAAGCATGGGGAGTGAGAAGTGGTCTGTGGTCACCACCAGCAGAACCACTCCTTTATTGGGGGTGTCTTGCTAATTGCCTATAATTTCCACCTGTTGTCTGTTCCATGTGAAATTGATTGTCAGTCAGTGTTCTTCCTGAGTGGACAGTGGGATCTCACACAAGTGTCAGTGACTTGGAGTTACATTGTGTTGTGTAAGTGTTCCCTTTATTTTATTGAGCAGTGTATATTGTGGGGCACTGTGATAGTTGGCACTGCTGGAGGGTTTGAAGTGCTGCACTATAATATTCGGTAGGGCTGGAGAGGTATGATGTGTTGCACTATGATATCTGGTACTCATAGAAAATGATGTGCTGCATTGTGGTATTAGTTTGGTGATGTTGGAGAGGTACAGGGTGGCCATTTATATGGATACACCTTAATAAAATGGGAATGGTTGGTTATATTAACTTCTTGTTTGTTGCACATTAGTATATGTGAGGGGGGAAACTTTTCAAGATGGGTGGTGACCATGGCGGCCATTTTGAAGTCAGCCATTTTGAATCCAACTTTAGTTTTTTCAATAAGAAAAGGGTCATGTGACACATCAAACTTATTGGGAATTTCACAAGAAAAACAATGATGTGCTTGGTTTTAACATAACTTTATTCTTTCATGAGTTATTTACAAGTTTCTGACCACTTATAAAATGTGTTCAATGTGCTGCCCATTGTGTTGGATTGTCAATGCAACCCTCTTCTCTATATACTGCTATATACTACTATATACACCGCAGGAGAAATGCTAGAACAGGCTTCCAGTATCCGTATACACTGCTATATACTACTATATACACCGCAGGAGAAATGCTAGCACAGGCCTCCAGTATCTGTATACACTGCTATATACTACTATATACACCGCAGGAGAAATGCTAGCACAGGCTTCCAGTATCCGTATACACTGCTATATACTACTATATACACCGCAGGAGAAATGCTAGCACAGGCCTCCAGTATCTGTATACACTGCTATATACTACTATATACACCGCAGGAGAAATGCTAGCACAGGCTTCCAGTATCCATATACACTGCTATATACTACTATATACACCGCAGGAGAAATGCTAGCACAGGCCTCCAGTATCTGTATACACTGCTATATACTACTATATACACCGCAGGAGAAATGCTAGCACAGGCTTCCAGTATCCGTATACACTGCTATATACTACTATATACACCGCAGGAGAAATGCTAGCACAGGCTTCCAGTATCCGTATACACTGCTATATACTACTATATACACCGCAGGAGAAATGCCAGCACAGGCTTCCAGTATCCGTATACACTGCTATATACTACTATATACACCGCAGGAGAAATGCTAGCACAGGCTTCCAGTATCCGTATACACTGCTATATACTACGATATACACCGCAGGAGAAATGCTAGCACAGGCTTCCAGTATCCGTATACACTGCTATATACTACTATATACACCGCAGGAGAAATGCTAGCACAGGCTTCCAGTATCCGTATACACTGCTATATACTACTATATACACCCCAGGAGAAATGCTAGCACAGGCTTTCAGTATCCGTATACACTGCTATATACTACTATATACACCGCAGGAGAAATGCTAGCACAGGCTTCCAGTATCCGTATACACTGCTATATACACCGCAGGAGAAATGCTAGCACAGGCTTCCAGTATCCGTATACACTGCTATATACTACTATATGCACCGCAGGAGAAATGCTAGCACAGGCTTCCAGTATCCATATACACTGCTATATACTACTATATACACCGCAGGAGAAATGCCAGCACAGGCTTCCAGTATCCGTATACACTGCTATATACTACTATATACACCGCAGGAGAAATGCTAGCACAGGCTTCCAGTATCCGTATACACTGCTATATACTACTATATACACCGCAGGAGAAATGCTAGCACAGGCTTCCAGTATCCGTATACACTGCTATATACTACTATATACACCGCAGGAGAAATGCTAGCACAGGCTTCCAGTTTCCGTATACACTGCTATATACTACTATATACACTGCAGGAGAAATGCCAGCACAGGCTTCCAGTATCCGTATACACTGCTATATACTACTATATACACCGCAGGAGAAATGCTAGCACAGGCTTCCAGTATCCGTAGTTTCAGGTGCTGCACATCTCATATCTTCACAGCATAGACAATTGCCTTCAGATGACCCCAAAGATAAAAGTCTAAGGGGGTCAGATCGGGAGACCTTGGCCGCCATGGTCACCACCCATCTTGAAAAGTTTCCCCCCTCACATATACTAATGTGCCACAAACAGGAAGTTAATATCACCGACCATTCCCATTTTATTAAGGTGTATCCATATAAATGGCCCACCCTGTATAATGTGCTACACCATAGTGCAGCTGGGGAGGCTCTTCGGGGAGATTGGTGCTGCTGAGAAAGTATATTGTGTTCATTGCGATATTTGACATTGCTGGAGACGCATGTTGCCTTGTACCTGTTTGTCACTGTTGGAGAGGTATGTTGCGCTGCTCTTTGATATTTTTCACTACTGGGGAAGTATGATGTGCTGCTCTATGGTATTAGCTTGGTACTGCCAAGGAGGTATTCTGTGTTGCACTGTGGTATTTGATGCTGCTACAGGGTATTATTTGTAGAGTATGGTAGTATTGTGTTAGCACTAATTGGAGTAATATAGGTGCTGGGAATGTGGTGGAATGTAAGAGTTGGTCCAGGCTTTACAAATAGGAAAATACAGCCCAACTGTTACGCCGAGCGCTCCGGGTCCCTGCTTCTCCCCGGAGCGCTCGCGGTGTTCTTCTTCTGTTAGCAGCGCCCCGGTCAGACTCGCTGACCGGGAGCGCTGCTCTGAGTCCCCCGGCGGGGATTCGATCCGCGTGGCAGGACGTGCCTGCCCGCGGGTCGCATCCCGTTCTGCTCACCTGCCCCGTCCTCCTTCCGTCCCATCCCGGCGCGTGCAGCCCCGCTCTCTAGGGCGCGCGCACGCCGGCTCTCTGAAATTTAAAGGGCCAGTGCCCCACTAATTGGTGCCTGGCCCAATCAAGTGCAATCACCTCCATTTCGTATATAAACCCACTTCCCCTTCCTATCCTCGCCAGATCTTGTTGCTCTAGTGCCCTGAGAAAGCGTTTTGTGTATTCCAAGCCTGTGTATCCAGACCCTGCCGTTGCCCCTGACTACGACCCTTTGCTGCCTGCCCTGACCTTCTGCTGCGTCCGATCTTGCTCTTGCCTTGTCCCTGTGTACCGCGCCTGTCTCAGCTGTCAGTTGGGGTTGAGTCGTTATCGGGTGGAAGGACCTGGGGGTTACCTGCCGCTGCAAGTCCATCCCGTTTTGCGGCTGGCTCTGGTGAAAACCAGTTACCCCTTAGATTCCGTTCCCCTGGTACGGCCCACGCCATCACCTCACTGACACAGAGGATCCACCTCCAGTGTCCTCTCTGCATACCAGTCCGGATCCTGACACCAACTAGCAACATAAAAAGCAGGTATAGAAATGATGTAAACCTTCTCACCACTAGATAAGAGGATAGATATGTGTAGGACCAAGTACAGTGGCCTCATGTTTCTGCTATATCAGATATTTCCAGTCCTCGTTATACAGTGCTGCAGCATATGCCGGTGCCATACGAATCCTGGCGACACGAGCCTCGCTCTTCATCATCTCTTCGGTCACAGTAATGAATACTCTCACTGGAACATAAAATCTTGGAGAACCTGCTCAATCTCCGTAACCAAATCACAGCGACGGCAAATGATGAGACGGCGCTAAGAAAGAAGAGTAGCAAGTGAATCGTATAATTAATAAGTGGAGCCAATGCGCATGGGGAGCACAAAGGAAAATCACCGCCGCGGCCCGTGAAGTGCGGCTGCTGCTTAACCAGAGACCAGTGTGAAACATTACAGCCATTAAACTGCACAAACTCAATTTCTGACTATTACAGGCGGCTCTCCGTCATTTTTTTGCGCTCACTAAAATTCATGTTCTGTAACATTACCAAAACATTATGTTATGGGACTGAGGCGAAACAACAGAGGCCGCCAAGCGTGCACTTTTATAGTTTCCTGGTGAAGCTGCTGAGAGGAAGACGCTGGTAGATATTCACCAGAGACCTGGACCGCACGGCCTGCTACTGGGACCTCGTCCTGATGAAGGGGCCGCAAGCAACGTCATTGTGGAATACGAGGGTGATCAGTAGGGAAAGTGTAATTTCACCTTCAGGGGCTTGTTCAGGGTGAAGGACAAAGCCTCCTGTTCCTTGGCTACAGTGTATATAGTGCGGTGAATAGAAATCTATAGTAAATACGGAAGCGGCAGAGTGAATCCATAATAATGTCATTTGGCGCTAATAGTCAGGAGGTGTCAACTTAAAGGGGTACTCCACCCCTAGACATCTAATCCCCTATCTAAAGGATAGGGGATAAGATGTTTGATCTCGGTTGCGGCACCCAAGACATCCAGTGTATGGAGCGAGCTTTGCTCCGTGCCGCATAACTGGCGACGCAGGGAGGAGGCTCGTGTTGTCACGGTCACGCCCCGCTCGTGACGTCACAGCCATGCCCCCTCAATGCAAGTCTATGGGAGGGGGCGTGACGTACGTCACGCCCCCTCCCATAGACTTGCATTGAGGGGGCGCGGCCGTGACTTCACGAGCTTCCAGCTCTAAACGAACGCCGGGTTTCTAGGGGATGAAGTACCCGTTAAAGGGTTCACCCCTCTACACATTGTCAGGACATTATATAGGCCTCAAATCCGTACAAGAGACAGACAACATTCTATACAGACATGAAGATGCTGAATCCATTACTTTCCTATTTCCTTTATACATCATGAGGATGTGACGATGTCTCCAGTAATGGGGGAGTCACTGAAGAAGGTCCTTTAAAAGGAGTTTTCTGGGACAGTCTATCCTTATAATAGGACATCAATATCTGCCGAGCCTGGGGGGGGGGGGAGGACTTTGGGGGATGGGGGGGTGGGGGTTCACCACAAATCAGCTGAGGATAGGGGCCGCTTCCCACCTGTCCCAACTCCATACAGAATGTAGCATCTGCTACACTGAACTTAGGTGGCGGAGGTATTAAAAGGTTTGTTTTGCAGTAAAGTGTTTGTTTCAGGTGTTTCTAGATTTTGTCATAACATGCATACACTGACTTCTTCAGCATGCTTTGGGTTACTTCTTGCAAAACTTATTTTACATTGCATTTGATCAAAAAGAAGAATCTAGTCACATGGAGGACCCCCTAGCCAACTCAAGCCCCCTAGCCTGGGAATGGAGGTTGAGCTTTTTTTCTCTGGTCAGTATAGTCCTGGCCTTGGTCAGGAGCACATGTCAGTTGCTTTCACCCTTCACATTCCTAAGGAGACTGTGCCCTGTGAGCCTAGGTATAGCTAATGTCAGGCATATCTCCAAAAAGAAGGCCACATTGTCACCAGTCCTGTTTTCAAGTAAGTTTAAGCCTGTTGCCTAGCCGAAAGACCCACTGCAAGGATTGTGCAGCTCAAGCGTCTTCTTAAAAGGGTTTAGAGAAGTTAAAGGAGTACTCCACCCCAGGTAACATCACCTGGAAACGCTTCTCCGAGTGTCATGTCACAGTGGGCAATCAATGAAACAGTCCTGGATGGATGACCTCTTTGATGCGCCATATGGAAAGCATAGCTACCTTAGATTTTCTGCACCAGATGCTCCTTAAGAACAGCAATGGTGGGATTGAATTTATTTGCGATGGGTTCCTCTATCATGTAAACATCAGCCATACTAGCTTGGCAAGCAGCAACCACAGGCGGAGGATTTGGGGGAGGAAGCCACTGCTTTTTGCAGAACTACATATAGCAGCATTGATCCACAGATTCCAAATCACCATATTACAGACCCTCCTGACCATCCAGAGTAGATGGTGGGTAAATCCATCAAAAACACATGAGCTCTATAGGTGGAGATTTATCAAAACCTGTCCAGAGGAAAAAATGCTGAGTTGCCCATAGCAACCAATCAGATCGCTGCTTTCATTTTCAAAAGGGCTTCTGCAAAATGAAAGAAGCAATCTGATTGGTTGCTATGGGCAACTGGGCAACTTTTCCTCTGCACTGGTTTTATGAATCTCCCACTATGGCCCAGATTTATCAAACGGTGTGAGAGAAAAAAAATAGAGTGATTTTCCCCCAGCAACCAATCACAGCTCAGCTAATGAGCTGAGGTAAAGTGAAAGCTGAGCTGTGATTGGTTGCTATGAGAAAATCACTCTGTTTTTTCTCTCACACAGTTTGATAAATCTGGGCCTATGTGCCCGGATATATGAAGTCCATTGGATCAGTTTCTACATCATTCTCCCAAAGGGCCAAAACTGGGGGCCACAGGTTGGAGAACACTGCTGTAGGTCATACAGGTTCTACACGCTAAAGAAGAAGAATGCGGCCCGGCGCTCCACCGGTGTAATTTACAGTAAGAGACGCACAGGTCCAGATGAAGATGAAGTAACCAATAAAGGTTCTCTAACCTCACCATTAGCGCCAGAGGTGACCCACAAATCTTGATTTCTCAATTACCTACAGGTGGAGGCGGAAACCTCTTAAGAGTCATCATTAAAAGGAAAATTTCCAGAGAAGAACAGTAATAAATACAAATGGAAAGAACTTTAGGGGTTAAAAGATATTCGGCAGCCGTGTTACTGTGGGCATGGAGGGGGCAGGGCATAACGGATAGCTGAGCCCGGAGCCGTGGCGGGTGACGCTCCTGTCACCCATATTTTGTGTATGAAGAAAGACCAGTCACTGAGGGACGCCGCGCATTTCTTGGCATTCTTGAGAAGAAGCGAATTTGTCGGAGCCTGATAATTACTCACGCTCCCTTTTAATAAATGATAGTAGCAGACATTAAATGCTCCACTCCAGGAATGGCTGTAAATGGAAATGAATGAATATAAATGTGTAAATTATCATTATTTTCTGATAATACATTCTGAATTATGCGAAGAGGAAAATGTCATTTGCATTGCAGGGCGCTGAGCGGCAGGAGAAACACATTGATTTGTATAATGGAGAGGAAGACAAGTGTCCGTCCTGTGTGGAGATTATCCAGTCCTGGCCCATTCTTCTGGGTTCATCTCTTTACACAGCAGAGAAGTCATTTATCCAGACGCGACCTCAACATTATGTAAAGTCAATTGTAGACAATATACAAGCCCGGACCTCTGTATACATCTCTTCACACAGTAGACAAGTTATTCATCCTAAAGTGACCTCAACATCAAGAGCATGGAAAGAAAATGGTAGACAATATCCAGGCCTAGAGGTAGTTATACATCTCTTTATACAGTAGACAGCTGCCTGCACAAGGACAGAATATAGGATGTGACACAGTCCTGACCTCAGTATCCAAGAAAAGGGATTTAGGGGTCATTATTTCAGAAGAGTTATAGGTAGACACTGTCATAGAGCAACAGGGAATGCTAGGTGTATAGGGAGAGGTGCTCGTGGGTGTATAAGGAAAGTATTAGCAGTAGAGGAAGGTGCTGGCAGTAAAGGGAAGTGCTCATGGGTGTATAAGGAGCGGTATTAGCAGTAGAGAGGGAAGTACTCATGGGTGTATAGGGAGAGGTATTAGCAGTAGAGGGAGGTGCTTATGCATTTGTAGGGAGAGGTATTAGCAGTAGAGGGAGGTGCTTATGCATTTGTAGGGAGAGGTATTAGCAGTAGAGGGAAGTGCTCATGGGTGTATAGGAAGAGGTATTAGCAGTAGAGGGAGGTGCTTATGGATGTAAAGGGAGAGGTATTAGCAGTAGAGAGAAGTGCTCATGGGTGTATAGGAAGAGGTATTAGCAGTAGAGGGAAGTGCTCATGGGTGTATAGAAGTGCTCATGGAGCTGTACAGAGCACTAGTGAGACCTCTCTTAGAGTATTGAGCACAGTATGTACTGCATATATTCCAATCTGTATATATTAGTGATAACAGAATGAGGGTGTACAAGTTATCACTATGTGGTGTCCCGGTACTGGACATGGTCCTGTACCCTGTGTTGTAAGTCCCATAGTCAAAGTTCCTTCATCCTTATAGGAGTCTCTTAATGGGATAACCCCTAGTCGCCTCTTCCTTCTTTAATGTGTATATTGTATATATTTTATTTTTATAAAGGTTACCTCCAAGACCTTAGGTCATGTGATCGACAGTAAATGTGTTATGCTAAGGTTAAGGACCTTCCAGGTCACGTGATTGTGTCACCTGATGTACCACAATCCTTTGTAATAGGACTGACAGGTTTGGGGATCCAATAATCTTTGAGCCTGCCCCTTGCCATATAAGGGCGCTGTTTCCAATCATCTCTCTCTTGGGCTCCGTAGATACCTACAAGACAAATCTAGGCCTGAAGCCTATCTCTTCAGCATCTTGCTAACCCTGAGTTTATCCAACTCTCTCCTAAAATCCTACGTGACGACAGAACCTCAGTCAAACCCCTAAATTCAGTGGAACAGCGTAAAACGAGCCTCAAAGCTTATTCCCTACAAGGTCCCAACCAACCTGTGAGGAGCCTAAGTACCGGTCCTCTCTGCAGTAAAGTTATTTCCAGTTTACTACAATTCTGGTTGTGGACAACCCTTTATTCCTCCCTATCGTTCCTGGGACGGGTGGCGGTAGGATATATATATGAGGAGGAACCCGCACCCTGGCATCACGACAGTTAATGGTTAATCCAACACCCTTTCATCACTGCACAGCTACACCCTATTCACCCTACACCCCCCCCCCAAGCTACCACAACTATATATACAGTATATATCATCTGTCTGTATACACTGTTCTCATATCATATATATACAGACTGCTATCTGCTAGATTTTATTGGTGGGCCTGCTGCGGCACCACAGTTGATAAGAAGCGGCACACATCATAGGAGAGGGGGTGCCCGAGTCTAGCCAGGCCTAGGGCAGCACAGAACCAAAATATAATACACTACTGAACATGTGGCCTCATCCCCAAGAGGACTGGAGGCTGAAATCACTGCCAAAGAGGCTTCAACTAAGTCCTCAATAAGGGGTATGAATACTTAGGTCACTGCAAGATTTTAGTTTTTTTTTCCAATAAATTAGTAAAGATTTCTAACGTTCTCTTCTCACTGTCATTATGGAGGATTGAGGGGAGAATCATGGGAAACATAAAGCAACATAACAAAATGTGAAAAAAAGTGAAAGGGTCTGAAAACTTTCCGGATTCCTGGTATATGATGCCTGTGAGAGGAGATGCCGGTGCTCATCCCACATCCCTGTCACCTGAGCACATTCATTCCTTGGGCCCTTTGTCAGATATAGCCCCTCCGGACCCCTCTCACCGTTTGTCATCATCACTTGATTATCTTCGCATTGATTGGACGCGGCGGTGGCGGGGAGCGGAGCGCACACATCTTCCTGGGGGATTTCATCTGCTCAATTGATGGATTTGGTCTGGTTATATTTTTTGGCATTGAACAGCTTCAGTCTGCTGCGCGCCTTAGAATGATGAATAGGACAATGACTCTCACTCTCCACCGGCTCCGGGATGTTAATTGTTTCTGGGGAGAAGGATTTGGTTGTTTTCCCCATCTCTCTGCTCGGCGGAGGCTCCAGGGATGAGTTTCCCTCCGGCTGACAGGTTATAGGCTGTATATGCTGGTATTCTCTATTGAGTGATTTATACGGCGTTCAGCGTGCACATTAGGTAAATAGTCGTTATACATCATCCTTATTATTTACATACAAGAAAGATTTTCCACAGAAATGTAGAAGTAACAAACAAGCAAAACAGATGTGAGGAGGAAATGACACAAAGTACAAACATTGGGATCACAGGCGGGATAGAGACAACAGGATCAGGTGAAGACGATGACAGAGGAGACAGAAGAGGAGGACCAGTCAGCGGCCCAAGAGGAGGGCCCGACAGAGACAGAAGAGGAGGACCCGACAGCAACAGGAGAGGAGGACCCGACAGCGACAGGAGAGGAGGACCCGACAGCGACAGGAGAGGAGGACCCGACAGCGACAGGAGAGGAGGACCCAACAGCGACAGAAGAGGAGGACCAGACAGCGAGAGAAGAGGAGGACCAGACAGCGAGAGAAGAGGAGGACCAGACAGCGACAGAAGAGGAGGAGCGACAGAAGAGGAGGACCCTACAGTGACAGAAGAGGAGGACCAGACAGCAACAGAAGAGGAGGAACCGACAGCAACAGAAGAGGAGGACCCGACAGCGGCCAAGAGGAGGACCCGACAGAGACAGAAGAGAAGGACCCGACAGAGACAGAAGAGGAGAACCCGACAGAGACAGAAGAGGAGGACCCGACAGAGACAGAAGAGGAGGACCCGACAGAGATAGAAGAGGAGGACCCGACAGAGACAGACGAGGAGGACCCAACAGAGACAGAAGAGGAGGACCCGACAGAGACAGAAGAGGAGGACCCGACAGAGACAGAAGAGGAGGACCCGACAGAGACAGAAGAGGAGGATCCGACAGAGACAGAAGAGGAGGACCCGATAGTGGCCCCAGAGGAGGACCCGACAGCGGCCCAAGAGGAGGACCCGACAGCGGCCCAAGAGGAGGACCCGACAGCGGCTCAAGAGGAGGACCCGACAGAGACAAATAGACATGTGGGAGAGCGAGAGAAATCATTAGATACAAGAAATCATAAGATGATACAGAAAATCATTATGATAAATGTATATAAGTATATTAATGGTCCATACAAAAAATATGGAGAAAAACTGTTCCAGGTTAAACCCCCCCAAAGGACAAGGGGGCACTCCCTCCGTCTGGAGAAGAAAAGGTTTAGTCTCAAGGGGCGACACGCCTTCTTTACCATGAGAACTGTGAACTTATGGAACAGTCTACCTCAGGAACTGGTCATAGCAGGAAAAATTAACAGCTTTAAAACAGGATTAGATACATTCCTGGAACAAAATAACATTAATGCTTATGAAGAAATATAAAATCCCATCCCTTCCCCAATATCGCGCCACACCCCTACCCTTCAATTCCCTGGTTGAACTTGATGGACGTATGTCTTTTTTCGACCGTACTAACTATGTAACTATGTAACTATATTAGATACAAGAAATCATAAGATAATACTGAAAATCATTAGATGATACAAGAAATCATTAGATGATACAAGAAATCATTAGATACAAGAAATCATTAGATGATACAAGAAATCATTAGATACAAGAAATCATTAGATGATACAAGAAATCATTAGATACAAGAAATCATTAGATACAAGAAATCATTAGATGATACAAGAAATCATTAGATGATACAAGAAATCATTAGATACAAGAAATCATTAGATGATACAAGAAATCATTAGATACAAGAAATCATTAGATGATACAAGAAATCATTAGATACAAGAAATCATTAGATACAAGAAATCATTAGATGATACAAGAAATCATTAGATACAAGAAATCATTAGATGATACAAGAAATCATTAGATACAAGAAATCATTAGATGATACAAGAAATCATTAGATGATACAAGAAATCATTAGATACAAGAAATCATTAGATGATACAAGAAATCATTAGATACAAGAAATCATTAGATACAAGAAATCATTAGATGATACAAGAAATCATTAGATACAAGAAATCATTAGATACAAGAAATCATTAGATGATACAAGAAATCATTAGATGATACAAGAAATCATTAGATGATACAAGAAATCATTAGATACAAGAAATCATTAGATGATAAAAGAAATCATTAGATACAAGAAATCATTAGATACAAGAAATCATTAGACGTTACAGGAAATCATTAGAAGACAGGAGAGACCAAGAGAAACAAGAAATCTGTGGATATAAGAAATCATTAGGAACTTGTATCTAATGATTTCATATATCTCTTATACAAGAAATCATTATGGACAAAAAAAATTAAAAATCAGTAGCTACAGAAGATCATTGAGTGCTCTGGTAATGGAGCTCCAGCAGAGTGTAAAGCCCAGGAGGCAGATTGTGACGGGCACTATTAGGCTATGCTAACATGGCAGAATTTCCGCATTGAAATCTGCATAGAAATTCTGCATGTGTTTACATCCTATTATCTTCAATGTGATTCCACAGTCCCATTCACATTGCAAAATTTTTCGCTGCAGTTCCGTAGCTAAAATTCTGCATTCCCCCCAAAATATAAGTCATGGGGATAACCCAATGAAGTCAAAGGGGCTTTTTTCTCCCCAAAATGAATATTTTCATGCGAATTGTGTGTGAAATAAGCGTGAAATTCGTACACAAAATTTTAACTTTTTCAATTAACGAAACCCCTATTAAAAGTGCGCTGTGCATTCATGTGAAATTCATGTAGAAATTCCGCAGAAAATCCGCATCGATGCGGAATCCCGGCCAAATTAATGTGGATGCGGAATTCCTCATCTATGCGGAATATCTGCCGTCTGAACATAACCTTACTGTTGGGGGTTCTAAAAAAAGGGGGCAATATAACTGTGTGAATCCCCATTGGGGGGAACATTATTACAGGACTGTTTTTAGACACTTTTTTTGCCGTAAAATGGGCTCGGCTGTGGGAAAAGAAAGAGTTTGCGTGGCTCTAGACATGACACTGTGCGCCAAAAAAAAAAAAATTATCCAAATTCAAGTACTAAATTGCGTTGCCCTTTAAGCCAAAAAATACTCTAAACCAGTGGTCTTCAACCTGCGGACCTCCAGATGTTTCAAAACTACAACTCCCAGCATGCCCGGACAGCCGATGGCTGTCCGGGCATGCTGGGAGTTGTAGTTTTGCAATATCTGGAGGTCCGCAGGTTGAAGACCACTGCTCTAAACTAAGGTTATACAGCCCAGGACTGAGCATTTTCGGCTTTTTTGTTGCAGTAATTGGCAAAAAATAAATGGAGGTAATTTTGTTCATCCCCATTTTCTTGCCAAATACTGCACAGAAATGTCTGAAGATGAGTAGGAATAACATACGGTCATATTATTTTATGCAGTGTGAACTCCGACTCTGGTGCGGTCCATTGTGCCCGACAGAAGCAAATTGGGCGCACCCTTCCTGCCTCCTTCCCTACCATTTGGCGCAGGTAGCGCATGTGTTCAAAAGTTGCAAATATTTGCACAGAAAACAATTTTTTTGTAAACAAAATCAGAGACTTTTGAACAAATACGCCGCTGGCTTAGTAACTGTCCCCCAATGTGTTGTGAGATTTTAGTTGCGCATTTCCACTACGTTTCTGGATTCATCTTTAGTGACCATTTATCCACCGCAACGTCATAAACGTATTTCCCTTATTGATTCTCAACCAGGAGGATTCTGGACTAGACTTTGCTCCATCTTATCATGGTCACATTGTTACGGGGTCACATTATTATGGGGTCACACTACTATGGTTCACATTATTAGGGCGTCACATTACTAGGGGGTCAAATTATTATAAGGTTCATATTATTAGGGGGTCACATTATTATAGGGTCACATTACTAGGGGGTCACATTATTAGGGCATCACATTACTAGGGGGTCAAATTATTATAAGGTTCATATTATTAGGGGGTCACATTATTATAGGGTCACATTACTAGGGGGTCACATTATTATAGGGTCACATTACTAGGGGGTCACATTATAGGGTCACATTACTAGGGGGTCACATTATTAGGGCGTCACATTACTAGGGGGTCAAATTATTATAAGGTTCATAGTATTAGGGGGTCACATTATTATAGGGTCACATTATTATAGGGTCACATTACTAGGGGGTCAAATTACTATAGGGTCACATTACTATGGGGTCACATTATTAGAAGGTTCATATTATTAGGGGGTCACATTATTATAGGGTCACATTACTAGGGGGTCACATTATTATAGGGGTCACATTACTAGGGGGTCACATTATTATAAGGTCACATTACTAGGGGGTCACATTATTATAAGGTTCACATTACTAGGGGGTCCCATTATTATAGGGTCACATTACTAGGGGGTCACATTATTATAGGGTCACATTACTAGGGGTCACATTATTATAGGGTCACATTACTAGGGGTCACATTATTATAGGGTTACATTACTAGGGGGGGTCACATTATTATAGGGTCACATTACTAGGGGTCACATTATTATAGGGTTACATTACTAGGGGGGGTCACATTATTATAGGGTAACATTATTATGGGGTCACATTATTATAAGGTTCACATTATTAAGGTGTTCACATTATTATAGGGGTCACATTTCTATAGGGTCCCATTACTATGGTGACCGCCAAGTAATGTGACCCCCTAGTAATGTGACCCCCTAATAATGTGACCCCCTAGTAATGTGACCCTATAATAATGTGACCCCCTAGTAATTTGACCCTATAATGTGACCCCCTAGTAATGTGACCCTATAGTAATGCGACCCCCTAGTAATGTGACTCTATAATAATGTGACCGCCTAGTAGAGTCACATAACTAGGGGGGGGTCACATTACTAGGGGGTCACATTATTATAGGGTCACATTATTATAGGGTTGCATTACTAGGGGGTCACATTATTATAGGGTCGCATTACTAGGGGGTCACATTATTATAGGGTCACATTACTAGGGGGTCACATTATTAAGGTGTTCACATTACTAGGGGGTCACATTATTATAGGGTCATATTACTAGGGGTCACATTATTATAGGGTCACATTACTAGGGGGTCACATTATTAAGGGGGTCACATTACTAGGGGGTCACATTATTATAGGGTCATATTACTAGGGGTCACATTATTATAGGGTCACATTATTAAGGTGTTCACATTACTAGGGGGTCACATTATTATAGGGTCACATTACTAGGGGGTCACATTATTATAGGGTCACATTACTATAGAGGCCGCAGAAGAGACAGGACACTACGTGACTGGATATGTAATGGCGCCTGGAGAGATTTCCTGAACACAGACATTTTATACCGCGCACTAAACAACGACAGGAGCCGAGTCACATTGAGACGGTCACGGTCCAGGCGCAGCTTCAATCTTTCCTTCTCTGCAGTTCTAACATGAACCATCCAAGCAATAAAGATACCAGGCCGGAGGCAACGTGTAACTAATAGTCCAACAGCAGCCATAGTGCGGTCATTCTACATCCAGGGCGGACAGATACATTAAGAATTGTCCGACAAACACCGGTTATTTTTATTCCCAATTCCCCATTATGGTCGAATGTTGATGGGAGAAGTTGCTGACAGACCCCTGTTCCCTCCAGGTCACTCTACACCAGTGTTTCTCAAGCGCGGTCCTTAAAGGGGTACTCCCCCCCCCCACCCCCACCCTTAGACATCTTTATCCCCTATCCAAAGGGGATAAGTTGTCTGATAAGAGGTCTGATCTCGGCTGCGGCACCCCACCCCAGTCCTGGATGACTGGCGATGTGGGCCGGACGCTCATGACGTCACAGCCACGCCCCCTCAACGCAAGTCTATGGGAGGGGGCGTGACTGCCGTCACGCCCCCTCCCATAGACTTGCATTGAGGGGGCGTTGCCATGACATCACGAGCGGGCGCGACCGTGGCGTGACAAGCTTTCGGCGCAGCATCCAACATTCTAAACGAATGCTGGGTGCAGCAGGGAGATCGCGGGGTTCCCCAGCGGCGGGACCTCTGCGGTCGGACATCTTATCCCCTATCCTTCGAATAACAGTTGTTGGAGGGTCTAAAAGTACCCCCTTTTAGACCCTCCAAAGGGGTCCTTATTTCAGGATTTCCTTAGTCTTTCACAGGTGATATAACTGTAGTGATGTCTGATTCACTGATCAGAGTTATATCACCTGGGACAGACTAAGGAAATCCAGAAAACAGGACCTGATGGGGGGAGTTGAGGACCCCGCTTGAGAAACACTGCTCTACAAGGTCATCAGGAACAAAGGATCAGGCATGGTAAAATCTAATATGCCTGATCCTTCCATCCCTCCACGTCTGCTGTGAGGAGTAGGATAAGAACGCTCACATACTGTGCACCTAAAAACAAGCCCAAGTTCTGGCTAATGTGTGTGGAACCTAAGGAGTTAATGAAGGTCATGAAACAAAAAATATATCAAAGCACAGCATGAATAGTCTATGTGGTTAAAAAGACTCTTGTCACACCCGACCACAAACTCCACCTGTTTAAAGACAAGTACTTAGAGCAGCTACCAAAGTTTCCTTGTCCTCTATTCAGACACAGGTCTCTTCATTACACACCCCTCTTGTTTATTCATTACACTGTCCCGTCTCTTCATTACACACCCCTCTTGTTCATTCATTACACTGTCCCGTCTCTTCATTACACACCCCTCATTTATTCATTACACTGTCCCGTCTCTTCATTACACACACCCCTTGTTTATTCATTACACGGTCCCATCTCTTCATTACACCCCCCTCTTGTTTATTCATTACACGGTCCCATCTCTTCATTACACACCCCTCTTGTTTATTCATTACACGGTCCCATCTCTTCATTACACACCCCTCTTGTTTATTCATTACACTGTCCTGTCTCTTCATTACACACCCCTCTTTATTCATTACACTGTCCCGTCTCTTCATTACACACCCCTCTTGTTTATTCATTACACATTCCCGTCTCTTCATTACACACCCCTCTTGTTCATTCATTACACTGTCCCGTCTCTTCATTACACACCCCTCTTGTTTATTCATTACACTGTCCCGTCTCTTCATTACACACCCCTCTTGTTCATTCATTACACTGTCCCGTCTCTTCATTACACACCCCTCTTGTTTATTCATTACACTGTCCCGTCTCTTCATTACACACCCCTCTTGTTTATTCATTACACATTCCCGTCTCTTCATTACACACCCCTCTTGTTTATTCATTACACACCCCTCTTGTTTATTCATTACACACCCCTCTTGTTTATTCATTACACGGTCCCGTCTCTTCATTACACACCCCTCTTGTTTATTCATTACACGGTCCCGTCTCTTCATTACACACCCCTCTTGTTTATTCATTACACGATCCCGTTTCTTCATTACACACCCCTCTTGTTTATTCATTACACTGCCCCGTCTCTTCATTACACACCCCTCTTGTTTATTCATTACACTGTCCCGTCTCTTCATTACACACCCCTCTTGTTTATTCATTACACATTCCCGTCTCTTCATTACACACCCCTCTTGTTTATTCATTACACATTCCCGTCTCCTCATTACACACCCCTCTTGTTTATTCATTACACTGTCCCATCTCTTCATTACACACCCCTCTTGTTTATTCATTACACATTCCCGTCTCTTCATTACACACCCCTCTTGTTTATTCATTACACACCCCTCTTGTTTATTCATTACACATTCCCGTCTCTTCATTACACACGCCTCGTTTATTCATTACACTGTCCCGTCTATTCATTACACACCTCTTGTTTATTCATTACACGGTCCCGTCTCTTCTTTACACACCCCTCTTGTTTATTCATTACACGGTCCTGTCTCTTCATTACACAGCCCTCTTGTTTATTCATTACACTGTCCCGTCTCTTCATTACACACCCCTCGTTTATTCATTACACTGTCCCGTCTCTTCATTACACACCCCTCTTGTTTATTCATTACACTGTCCCGTCTCTTCGTTACACACCCCTCTTGTTTATTCATTACACTGTCCTGTCTCTTCGTTACACACCCCTCTTGTTTATTCATTACACTGTCCTGTCTCTTCATTACACACCCCTCTTGTTTATTCATCACACTGTCCCGTCTCTTCGTTACACACCCCTCTTGTTTATTCATTACACTGTCCCGTCTCTTCATTACACACCCCTCTTGTTTATTCATTACATATCCCCCCCATCTCTTCATTACACACCCCTCGTTTATTCATTACACTGTCCTGTCTCTTCATTACACACCCCTCTTGTTTATTCATTACATATCCCCCCCATCTCTTCATTAACCACCCCATGTCCCCATTACATCCCCCTCCCCCGTATCTTTATCACACTCCCCCCATGTCTTCATTACACACCCCACCTTTTCATTACACCCCCATCTCTGGCAGGACCATTTCTAAGAACTTAGTAGAATGGAATAGGGTGTCATGGCGCCTATTATATGTCCTGCTATTGACAGCAGCCATTGTTGCCTTAGTTTGCAGTGGTGTTGGTGGACTGCTACAGAATGGAAACAAGTTGCACATTTCTGGTTGCTCCAGCAACCTAGAAGTGTGCAGGGTCTACAGGCCGGGCTGAAACACCTGTAGGCAAATGTGGCGCAGTATGCTATACAGAACCTGTATGTCTCCATGTATCCCAACCGTATCATCCTGTATCCAGGCTAGAGATGCCACACAGGTTACTAGAGCCTCCATGTATCCCAACTGTATCTCATCTGAAGTACTAGAGCCTCCATGAATCCCAACCGCATCATCTTGTATCCAGGCGGGAGTACTAGGGCCTCCATGTATTTCAACTGTATCTCATCTTGTATCCAGGCTGGAGTACTAGAGCCTCCATGTATCCCAACTGTATCTCATCTGAATTACTAGAGCCTCCATGTATCCCAACTGTATCTCATCTTGTATCCAGGCTGGAGTACTAGATAGAGCCTCTATGTATCCCAACTGTATCTCATCTGAAGTACTAGAGCCTCCATGTATCCCAACTGTATCTCATCTTGTATCCAGGCTGGAGTACTAGAGCTTCCATGTATCCCAACTGTATCTCATATGAAGTACTAGAGCCTCTATGTATCCCATCTGTATCTCATCTTGTATCCAGGCTGGAGTACTAGAACCTCCATGTATCCCATCTGTATCTCATCTTGTATCCAGGCTGGAGTACTATTGTAGTTTCCCCAATAATCTCCTTTCCCTCTAATATTGTCATCACTTCCATAGATCATTATAGTCACATAGAAAGTTCCATCACATCTTCCTGGTGCGTTATGTTTTATCTGTCTTGTTTATTATATATTTATTATGTGCTGTAATATTATAATATACTATTGTATAACCCCCATCTTGTTTATTATATATATATTATGTGCTGTAATATTATAATATACTATTGTATAACCCCCATCTTGTTTATTATATATATATTATGTGCTGTAATATTATAATATACTATTGTATAACCCCCATCTTGTTTATTATATATATATTATGTGCTGTAATATTATAATATACTATTGTATAACCCCCATCTTGTTTATTATATATTTATTATGTGCTGTAATAGTATAATATACTATTGTATAACCCCCATCTTGTTTATTATATATATATTATGTGCTGTAATATTATAATATACTATTGTATAACCCCCATCTTGTTTATTATATATATATTATGTGCTGTAATAGTATAATATACTATTGTATAACCCCCATCTTGTTTATTATATATTTATTATGTGCTGTAATAGTATAATATACTATTGTATAACCCCCATCTTGTTTATTATATATATATTATGTGCTGTAATATTATAATATACTATTGTATAACCCCCATCTTGTTTATTATATATATATTATGTGCTGTAATATTATAATATACTATTGTATAACCCCCATCTTGTTTATTATATATATATATTATGTGCTGTAATAGTATAATATACTATTGTATAACCCCCATCTTGTTTATTATATATATATTATGTGCTGTAATAGTATAATATACTATTGTATAACCCCCATCTTGTTTATTATATATATATATATTATGTGCTGTAATATTATAATATACTATTGTATAACCCCCATCTTGTTTATTATATATTTATTATGTGCTGTAATATTATAATATACTATTGTATAACCCCCATCTTGTTTATTATATATTTATTATGTGCTGTAATAGTATAATATACTATTGTATAACCCCCATCTTGTTTCCTATAAGTCGCCCCACGTTGAGCTCCTCAATGATGTATGGGACTATTTCTGTCATTCATACATTGTGGAGTCTTGTTTGTAGAGATTTGTCATTGTTCGTGTACAGTGAGGAAGATAAACCTGTTGTTAGAGTAAACGCAGAACAGACGTCTAAGAACGCGCCAGATTTATCACAGTCACATTCAGAGCTGTTAAAAAAAAAATTCACAGCAATTTTTTTCAAAAAAACAAACAAAACGAAATTTCTGCAGGTGATTTCACATTTTTTCAATACATTTTTATATTCCACCTTATTGTACACAAATGGGATTATTTTTTATTTTTACTTTTAAACAGTGGCTTTTAGTGGAGACATTTTTCTTTGCCGCTTTATCCCCTTCGTATTTTTTTTCATTACAGATCATTTGACTTCAGAATTTCTACTGAGAATGAGGGGGGGGGGGAGGGGGGGCGGGCGATGCGGTGAATTTGAAATCCACATTGCACCTTTGAGTTTTTTGTATGTTTTTTCTCCCATAGAAGTAAGTATATGGCTATGTTCACACGGCTGGAAATAAAATTCCACACGGGCATTCCGCAAATCTTATTGCGTGTTAACTTCAATGGGGATTCCACTGTCCCATTCACACAGCGGCATTTCTGCTGCGGAAATTCAGCATCCCGCAAAATGATAAGAAATGTCTTTTGATTTTGTGGGATTCCGTTCAAAGCCCCACTGAACCACTGAAATGCCACTTGAATTCTGCAAAACTGCGAAAAACACACACAGTCCGCTTTTCTTAGCGGAATAGCAAAAATTCCGCCGTGTGACCATGGCCTAAAAAAAAAAAAAAAGTACCACACCCTCAACATGCTGCAATTTTGGAAAATTAAGAGGACCCTATTGATTTCTATTACCTATTGCAGTGTTTTCCAACCGGGGTGCCTCCAGCTGTTGCAAAACTACAACTCCCAGAATGCCCGGATATCTGAAGGCCGAAGTTGTAGTTTGGCAATAGCTGGAGGCACCCAATTGGAAGACAATGACCTAGTGACTTAGATTGGGACCATATAAATCAATGGAGTCCGCTGCTCCCGGTAAAGGTCGGCATCCTGTTTCCCACTGATGGTTCTTACCTAAGAAGACGATGGTCTGTTTCCGGGCAGATCTGGCTTCGGAGCTGTTACTCTTGGTCATTTCGTCTGTGGCACCAACACTGCGCTGACCCTTCACAGTGATGGTTCCTTTCTTCCCCACCATCAAAGCCACCATCATCTTCCGACACATAAAAGCCACAGAGACCAGCACCACTATGTAGACCGCGAAAGCGCTGAAGATGCTGGCCTGGAACGTGGTCCACTGGGAATGGAGGCTGGTGCACAGGGTAAGGTTGGCATTACGATGGTAAGAGGTGTTGCACTGGGAACGCAGACCAGACATGGCACTCAGGGGATATTCCGCGCCCATGGCGAAAATTAAAGGCAGCGCCACACAAACAGAGGTCAGCCAAGCGAAACCGATCATCAGCTTCACGACCCGCGTGCCTGCGATCACCTTGAAGCGGAAGGGATGGCAGATGGCCATGTACCGCTCGAAACTGAGAGTGGCCACGTGGAAAATGGTGGCATAGCTGCAGGCCTCGAACAGAAAGCAGTAGACCTTACAGGTGATGTTTCCGTAGGTGGAGGAGAACGGAAACCAAATGACCGACAACAACTCCACCGGCATCCCCAGCAGGATGACCAACAGATCGGAGCACGCCAAGCTGATCATGTGGTCCGTCACTCCCTTCTGGAGATAGCCCTTGTCCCTCAGAACTTTGGTGGTCTGTATGGTCACGCTGTTGCCCACAATTCCAGCCAGGAGGATAAATCCATAGATGACGGTCAGGCAGATTTTCACTGCCAGTCGGACCTCGAAGTCGGGGACGTGGGAATGGTCAATGAGATGCCCACAGGGATCCTCCTCCGCCATGTTCCTTATGGACCTTCTGTAGGTCAGCTGTACATCTCTATAGAGATCATGGAGAAGGCCGAAGCCTGAAAGGACTGAGGACTGGTAGTATATGTTGTACTTGTCTGGAACTTGAGCCGAGCCCTGGGCGCGGACGCCTGTTACACATTAACCGTACAGATTCACAGATAGGAAGAACATGATTGAGAAATTCTGTCAGGTGAGGGAGGAGGCCGGAAAAACTCAACAAGGACAAACCCATGAAATCAAAGTCCTGCTCACGTACAGCAAACCGCCCACATTAACGAACAATGGATTTCAGTCTCACCGACAGATTGCCGGCTGCGTTGTTGTGGCTGCTCCGGCGGCGAAGAATCCAAACCATTCCCTACAAAGCCATTTATCCTACGAAATGGCCAAAATCCTCAGAGCCGCGCGTGTAATAAAACATCTCAGGCATAAAAGCGCCACGCTCCGGGAGGACATGCGAGATTTCCAGGCAGCGTGCTGGGGATTAGATTGAATTACTGTAATTGTGTCATATTTCTTCCTCTATGTGACCCTTGAAGGAATCTTCAGGCTGGCGATCTTGTTCTCGTCTGTGCAGGACGCCGCGGGGACTCATTCCTCCCTGTGTACAGAGATCTCTGTTTGTCTTATGACTGAATCCATCGTGGCCGGTGACATTTTAATCACTAGTCGATTGCGTGGTCTATAGTACGGGCCTTGGCTCCTCCAGATGTGGACGCCTCACTCCGGCGTAGTCCGCGCCATTCCTTATTATTCGTATAATTGTATTCACATTTGGGTCTGTTGTTACAGTATTTGCAGTTGTCGTCCCTCATAATTATTGAACAAAAGAAATTGCATGGGGAGGTAGAGAAATAAAATATATATATTATATACACACTGTACCTTAATACTTACATGTATACACTGTACCTCAATACTTACATATACACACTGTACCTCAATACTTACATATACACACTGTACCTTAATACTTACATATATACACTGTACCTTAATACTTACATATATACACTGTACCTTAATACTTACATATATACACTGTACCTTAATACTTACATATACACACTGTACCTTAATACTTACATATATACACTGTACCTTAATACTTACATATACACACTGTACCTCAATACTTACATATACACACTGTACCTTAATACTTACATATACACACTGTACCTTAATACTTACATATATACACTGTACCTTAATACTTACATATATACACTGTACCTTAATACTTACATATATACACTGTACCTTAATACTTACATATATACACTGTACCTTAATACTTACATATATACACTGTACCTTAATTCTTACATATATACACTGTACCTTAATTCTTACATATATACACAGAAAGGCCCCGTATCGGAAGCGAAGTTGGAGAGGAGGGGGCACATGACAGGGGGCAGCGCAGCGGGAAATAAGATAGGGGTCAAAGGCAGGTCAGGGGAAGGAGGGGGCATAGAGGAGGGGGAGTTAAGGAAGAGGTCGGAGGGGTTAAAAGAAGGCCGGAACCGGAAGGGCCCCTCTTTACCTCAAGAAGAAGCGTGGAAGGAAGTTGGAGCTGCTGCAGGCTACGGGACCAGCGTTATTGATGGCGGACTTGGAAGCGGCGATCCGGCGGGTGAGAGAGGAGCTCCGGAGGAGAGGTACAGGATGGCTGGATCAGCAGCTCCACGGCGATGCGGCCGGGACGTCGGCTGCGATCGCAGCGCCTCCGCGGACGTGCGGGAGGAGGTCCAGGGCGCCGTCCAGAGTGAGCCCAGATGCGATCCCACGCTCCCGGCGCCGGCAAGAGAGCCCCGCCAGGGACCCTCCGGTGAGGCCTGCTGCTGCTCCCACATCTGAGTGCGGTGAGTCTGCCGGGAGGAATCTCGTGCTGGGGAGGGGAGTGGTGGTGCCGGCGCGTGCAGAGCAGGGGCGCTCTGCAAGAAGACGCAGCAGGAGGGGAGAGGCAGAGCTACTGACGGCTGGTCCCAGTGCGGAGGCTCCGTGCACTGGGAGGGCCCGGCGGTCGGAAGTGGACGGGAGGGTATCGCCTGCGGCCCGGCGGGGCGCGGAGCTGGAAGCTGAAGGGGTCTGGAGGGCCTGCGGACGGACCTCGGGACACACTGCGGCGCCTGAAGGGACGAGGCGCCGGCAGGATCCGTCTCCAAGACGGCGTCTGGCTTCTGGTCGGGAGGCGCGGGGGGAGCGTGTGGCTAGCTCCGCCCCCGGGGCTGCATGCACTAGCGAGGAGGTATCCGGAGACGAGAGGGATGGAGGCGGAGCCTCTCCCGTATCAGCTGCAGAGGATGTCGCCGGGGATGAAAGTGATGACCTGCGACCTGCGGTGGCCAGTGTGGTGGTGCCGCCAGCGGCCGCCCGGGGAGGCGGTGCGACGGGTCAAGAACTGACTGGGGTGAGATCCGGAGGAGGCGCGACGCGTCGAGGCCAAGGAGGAGTGGCGACCGCTGGGCTGTCCGCCCCAGAGAGGTTGGGTGAGTGGAACACTGCTTTGGGGTCTGGGGTTGGGGGGGGTTTGTGGGAGGGTTTGTCTTCTTTGCTGCGGGATGTCCGGGATCTGTTGCATGACAGGGCTGCTCCGGGAGTGGGGTCGCCGGCGTCGGTATGGGCGAACGGCGGTGCCGGGGTGGCCGAAGGGGGGTCCACGTCGGTCACGGTTGGGAGTGGGGACGGTGGGCAGACGGTCCCTGGTGCGGCGGCTGGGAAGGCGGGGGATAAAGTTGTGGATGAAGTGCGTCTGGCGGATTCGGCAAAAGGAGAAGTCTATGTCTGTTTTGAGGGGCCCCTGGGTGCGCACTTGAAGGCGGAGGTTCGGGAGCGGATCTGGAAAGGGGAGTATGTTGAAATTTTTTCGCTGCTCCCATTGGAGAAGTTCAACCTGGATAGGGTTAAACCTGACGAGTCAAAGAAGGAGGAGGAGGAACGCCGACGGTATCGGCTGATACCGCGGACGTTTAATAATTGGTTACAGGCGTTTGCCATCTTGGCGAGCGTTATTGGCGAGAAAGCGCCGGATAATTGTTCCGGCCTTTTTTGCTATCTCGATTCGGTTGGGGAAGCCTATAGGACATATGGGGGCACCGCTTGGCTGCGATATGACGAGCAGTTTCGGCAGCGCAAGGCGGTGCGCCCCTCTCTGCGGTGGGACCACAAGGATATCAGCTTGTGGATGAAACTAATGGCGGCGCCTCGCGCTCCAGGGGGACAGCAGTCCTTTCGGGAGGGGGCCGGCGGGGCTGGAGCTGGGTCTGGTCGGCCGGCCGGTGCGGCAAAAGGGTGTTGCTGGCAATTTAATGAGGGCCAGTGCAAGTTTGGGGAGACATGCAGATTCCGTCATGAGTGCTCCGGTTGCGGAGGTGCCCATGGTCTGTCGCGGTGTTTTCGAAAAGGGAAGGGTAAGGGCGGAGATGTTGAAGCAAAAGGGGGTCACGCCGGTGAGGGTGGAAAGGATGCTTCCTTTTCTAGAGGCGTACCCAAATAGGCGGGTGGCGGAGTTGTTGAAGAAGGGGTTTTCGGAGGGTTTTCGTATTCCGTGTTCGCCGGTTAGGGAATTGGGGGTGGTGCGCAACTTGACGTCGGCATTGGGTCATCCGGACGTGGTGTCGGCCAAGTTGTTTAAGGAAGTGGAGCTGGGTAGGATGGTGGGGCCGTTTGCGGCCCCGCCGCTGCCGACCTTGAGGATTTCTCCGCTGGGGGTGGTTCCCAAGAAGGAGCCGAACAAGTTTCAGCTCATTCACCACCTCTCCTTTCCTGAAGGGGAGTCGGTAAATGACGGTATCGACCCGGCGCTGTGCGCGGTGTCATACACGTCTTTCGATGCGGCGGTTGAGTGGGTGAGGCGGTACGGCAGGGGCGCGCTGTTGGCAAAAACGGATATTGAGGCTGCATTTCGGCTCCTTCCGGTCCATCCGGACAGTTTTGAGTTGTTGGGGTGTTGTTGGGAGGGACAGTTTTTTGTGGATCGTTGCCTTCCTATGGGCTGTTCTATTTCTTGTTCGTTTTTTGAGTTTTTTAGCACGTTTTAGAATGGGTAGTGCGATCGGAGGCTCAGGTGCCTTCGGTGCTGCATTACCTTGACGATTTCTTATTCGTGGGTCAGGCTGGTAGGGCGACTTGCGCGATTCTGCTGCAAACGATGGAGAGGGTGGCGGCCTGCTTCGGGGTGCCTTTGGCACCCGACAAGACGGAGGGGCCATCCACAGCGTTAAAATTCCTGGGCATTGTCATTGACACGGTGGCTTTTGAGTGTAGGTTGCCGGAGGACAAGCTTCAGGATTTGAGGGGGGCGATTGAAGGGGCGTTGCTGACTCGGAAGATTAAGTTGAGGGACTTGCAGTCGTTGTTAGGCCGCCTCAATTTTGCGTGCCGCATTATGCCCATGGGGCGGGTTTTTTGTAGGCGTTTGGCGGGTGCTACGGCAGGTGTGCGACGGCCAAATCACTTTGTGCGATTGTCCGCGGATTTGCGGGCGGATTTGGGGATTTGGCGGGAATTCTTGGACAGGTATAACGGGCGGTCGATTATCATGGAACGGCAAGTGTCCAACTGGGACATGGAACTGTTCACGGACGCGTCGGGTAGCTGTGGCTTCGGCGCCTATTTCCAGGGTCAGTGGTGCACGGGGGAATGGCCGATGGCATGGCGGGAGGGCGGTTTGGTGCGCAACTTGGCGCTGCTGGAACTTTTTCCGATTGTGGTGGCGGTGGAGATTTGGGGGGAGCAGTTGCGCAATCGGAAAATCTGTTTCCGGTGTGACAACCTGGGAGTGGTACAGGCAGTGAACGCACAAACGGCGAGATCGCCTCCGGTGGTGAGGCTGTTAAGGCGTTTGGTGTTAAGCTGTTTGTTGTTGAACGCGCAGTTTGTGGCTTTGCATGTCCCGGGGATCTGTAATGAGATTGCTGACTCTCTCTCTCGTTTTCAGTGGGACAGGTTTCGGGAGCTGGCGCCGGAGGCGGAGTCGCAGGGGATCCCCTGTCCGGAGGAGTTATGGCAAGTGGTTTGAGAACGGCCTTTGCCTTGATTCGTCGGTCGGTCTGTGATAGCACCTGGGCGGGGTATAGTAAGTGTTGGCGGGAATGGGAGCTTTTGGTGGCGGAGTTGGGGGTTTTGAGTGATGGGGATTGGGAAGTGGCAGTTTTGTTTTACGTTGGGAGGTTGTTTGGGGATGGAGTGTCCCCGTCGGGGTTGAGCCGCCGGATGGCGGCCCTGGGGTTCTGGTTTAGGTGTCAGGGGTTGTCTGATGTCACTAAATCGTTTAGGGTGCGTTTGGCTGCCAGGGGTTTTCGGAGAGGGGTGGTGCAGCGTGATGCTCGGCGGCCCGTTTCTTTCCAGCTGCTGGCGGATATAGGGGGGGTCTTGGGGACGGTGTGTTCGTCTGTTTTTGAGGTGTTGCTGTTTCGGCTGGCTTTCTCGCTGGCGTTTTTTGGGGCGTTCCGGGTTTCGGAGTTGGTCGCGCCTAGTAAGGTTCGGGTGGGAGGTTTGTTGTTTGGGGATGTTTGCTTGGACGGTTCTGTGTTAGTGTGTAAGGTGCGCAGGTCCAAAACGGACCAGCTGGGGAAGGGTTTTGCTGTGCGATTGGCGGAGTTGGGTGGTGGGGGCATGTGTCCGGTGCATTGTTTTTCGGGAGTACTTGGGGGTTCGGACGGTGATGGGGGGCCCTCTGCTGGTTCATGCGAACGGGGAATTTTTGTCCCGGTTCCAATTTGTGCGGGTTTTCCGTTTTTGTCTGGAGAAGCTGGGGAAGGATACGGGTGGGTTCAGCTCGCACTCCTTTCGGATAGGAGCGGCTACGGAGGCGTCGCGGTGGGGTTTGGGGCCTGATGCGATACGGAGGATTGGTAGGTGGGAATCTGATCGGTTCCGGTTATATGTGCGCCCGCAGATGTTGTAGGGGGTGGGCGTGTCTGTTTGTGGGTGTTTGTTTTGTTTTCTGGACAATATATGTGGGGAGTAAGGCAGGGATAGTGATGGGTTGTTTTTCGTGTTTATGTCTTACAGGGGGTCAGCCGTGCTTGGTCTGGATCGTGGGACATTCGTACGTGAGGCGTGGGGCCTCGCGCGCTGATGTTCGCCCGGCTGGAAGGCAGTTGGGTCTGGACAGGGAACAGGCTCAGGTGCGGTGGATTGGTCAAGGGGGTTTGCAGTGGGCGGGACTGCTCCCCCTCTTGCAGACACACGCGGCGCTGGACAGGCCCCCCAACGTGTTGGTAGTCCACCTAGGCGGCAATGATCTTGGGGGTCGGACGGCCAGAGCCTTGATGCGGGATATTAAATTGGACATGCTGCGGATCTGGTCGTCCTTCCCCGGGATCGTGGTGGTCTGGTCGGACATTGTGGCGCGGTTCAAGTGGAGGGAGGCGCGTTCGGTCATCCGACTGAATAAGGCGAGGGCCAAGGTTAATCGGGTGGTGAGTCGTTTCATGGCGCGGAATGGGGGCCTGGTAGTGCGCCACCGGGAGTTGGAGAGTCCTTCCTGGGATTTTATGGACGCTGACGGGGTCCATCTGAACCCCTTGGGGATGGATTTGTGGGTTCTGGAAATTAGGGAGGTGGTAGTGAGAGCAGTCGGGTTGTGGGTGGCCGGCCGTGAGTGAGGAGTCGCTCAAGGCCGTCGTGGCAGGTAGTGGGGGAGGGGGACCTGGAGGCACTTGATGGAGAATTGGAGTGAGGTGTGAACAGAATGGTGTGGTAGGGCTGGGGGCGGTACCCCAGTCACTGGTGACACCTCAGCGGTTGAGGTGGAAAACGGGGGCTCTGAAGGGGGTGTCCTTGGGTCGTTGATTCACGGCCAAGGGCAAAGTAGGAGCCCGGGGAATAACTCAGGTTGCCTTCAGGTCCCCTTACCTTTGGGGTAGAAAATGGAAAACTGTTTACACTGTTATGCACTATGATTTGTAAATGTTATAATGTTAATGGGTAATGTTTACCCGACTGTTTCTGTGTTATTGTAAAGTTAAAGTATATATATTTATTTTATTATGGTTATTATTTAATAAATGTGGCCGCTGTGGCCTTTTCCACCAAAAAATAAGTGTTGTAATGTGGTTATTGATGGGGGTGGCAGGGTGGTACAGGGGTCACAGAGCAAGTAGCAAATCCCCTAGTCATGTACCTTAATACTTACATATATACACTGTACCTTAATACTTACATATACACACTGTACCTTAATACTTACATATACACACTGTACCTTAATACTTACATATACACACTGTACCTTAATACTTACATATACACACTGTACCTTAATACTTACATATACACACTGTACCTTAATACTTACATATACACACTGTACCTTAATACTTACATATACACACTGTACCTTAATACTTACATATATACACTGTACCTTAATACTTACATATACACACTGTACCTTAATACTTACATATATACACTGTACCTTAATACTTACATATACACACTGTACCTTAATACTTACATATACACACTGTACCTTAATACTTACATATACACACTGTACCTTAATACTTACATGTATACACTGTACCTTAATACTTACATGTACACACTGTACCTTAATACTTACATGTACACACTGTACCTTAATACTTACATGTACACACTGTACCTTAATACTTACATGTACACACTGTACCTTAATACTTACATGTACACACTGTACCTTAATACTTACATGTATACACTGTACCTTAATACTTACATGTATACACTGTACCTTAATACTTACATATATACACTGTACCTTAATACTTACATATATACACTGTACCTTAATACTTACATATATACACTGTACCTTAATACTTACATATATACACTGTACCTTAATACTTACATGTATACACTGTACCTTAATACTTACATGTATACACTGTACCTTAATACTTACATGTATACACTGTACCTTAATACTTACATGTACACACTGTACCTTAATACTTACATGTATACACTGTACCTTAATACTTACATGTATACACTGTACCTTAATACTTACATATATACACTGTACCTTAATACTTACATATACACACTGTACCTTAATACTTACATGTATACACTGTACCTTAATACTTACATGTACACACTGTACCTTAATACTTACATGTATACACTGTACCTTAATACTTACATGTATACACTGTACCTTAATACTTACATGTATACACTGTACCTTAATACTTACATGTATACACTGTACCTTAATACTTACATGTATACACTGTACCTTAATACTTACATGTACACACTGTACCTTAATACTTACATGTACACACTGTACCTTAATACTTACATGTACACACTGTACCTTAATACTTACATGTATACACTGTACCTTAATACTTACATGTATACACTGTACCTTAATACTTACATATACACACTGTACCTTAATACTTACATGTATACACTGTACCTTAATACTTACATGTATACACTGTACCTTAATACTTACATATATACACTGTACCTTAATACTTACATATACACACTGTACCTTAATACTTACATGTATACACTGTACCTTAATACTTACATATACACACTGTACCTTAATACTTACATGTATACACTGTACCTTAATACTTACATGTATACACTGTACCTTAATACTTACATATACACACTGTACCTTAATACTTACATGTATACACTGTACCTTAATACTTACATGTATACACTGTACCTTAATACTTACATATATACACTGTACCTTAATACTTACATATATACACTGTACCTTAATACTTACATATACACACTGTACCTTAATACTTACATGTATACACTGTACCTTAATACTTACATATACACACTGTACCTTAATACTTACATGTATACACTGTACCTTAATACTTACATGTATACACTGTACCTTAATACTTACATATATACACTGTACCTTAATACTTACATGTATACACTGTACCTTAATACTTACATGTATACACTGTACCTTAATACTTACATATACACACTGTACCTTAATACTTACATGTATACACTGTACCTTAATACTTACATGTATACACTGTACCTTAATACTTACATGTATACACTGTACCTTAATACTTACATATATACACTGTACCTTAATACTTACATATATACACTGTACCTTAATACTTACATGTACACACTGTACCTTAATACTTACATGTATACACTGTACCTTAATACTTACATGTATACACTGTACCTTAATACTTACATATACACACTGTACCTTAATACTTACATATACACACTGTACCTTAATACTTACATGTATACACTGTACCTTAATACTTACATATATACACTGTACCTTAATACTTACATATATACACACTGTACCTTAATACTTACATGTATACACTGTACCTTAATACTTACATGTATACACTGTACCTTAATACTTACATATACACACTGTACCTTAATACTTACATATACACACTGTACCTTAATACTTACATGTATACACTGTACCTTAATACTTACATATATACACTGTACCTTAATACTTACATATATACACACTGTACCTTAATACTTACATGTATACACTGTACCTTAATACTTACATATATACACTGTACCTTAATACTTACATGTATACACTGTACCTTAATACTTACATGTATACACTGTACCTTAATACTTACATGTATACACTGTACCTTAATACTTACATGTATACACTGTACCTTAATACTTACATGTATACACTGTACCTTAATACTTACATGTATACACTGTACCTTAATACTTACATATATACACTGTACCTTAATACTTACATATATACACTGTACCTTAATACTTACATGTATACACTGTACCTTAATACTTACATGTATACACTGTACCTTAATACTTACATGTATACACTGTACCTTAATACTTACATGTATACACTGTACCTTAATACTTACATGTATACACTGTACCTTAATACTTACATGTATACACTGTACCTTAATACTTACATGTATACACTGTACCTTAATACTTACATATATACACTGTACCTTAATACTTACATATATACACTGTACCTCAATACTTACATGTATACACTGTACCTCAATACTTACATATATACACTGTACCTCAATACTTACATATATACACTGTACCTCAATACTTACATATATACACTGTACCTTAATACTTACATATATACACTGTACCTTAATACTTACATATATACATATATACACCACATATACACAGCACACACCACATATACACAGCACACACTACATATACACAGCACACACTACATATCCACAGCACACACTACATATCCACAGCACACACTACATATACACAGCACACACTACATATACACAGCACACACCACATATACACAGCACACACTTCATATACACAGCACACACTACATATACACAGCACACACTACATATACACAGCACACACCACATATACACAGCACACACTACATATACACAGCACACACTACATATACACAGCACACACTACATATACACAGCACACACTTCATATACACAGCACACACTACATATACACAGCACACACTACATATACACAGCACACACTTTATATACACAATACACAGCACACACTCCATATACACAATACACAGCACACACTCCATATACACAATACACAGCACACACTCCATATACACAATACACAGCACACACTCCATATACACAATACACAGCACACACTCCATATACACAATACACAGCACACACTCCATATACACAATACACAGCACACACTCCATATACACAATACACAGCACACACTCCATATACACAATACACAGCACACACTGTATATACACAGCACACACTCCATATACACAATACACAGCACACACTTTATATACACAGCACACACTACATATACACAGCACACACTACATATACACAGCACACACTACATATACACAGCACACACTACATATACACAGCACACACTTTATATACACAGCACACACTACATATACACAGCACACACTACATATACACAGCACACACTACATATACACAGCACACACTTCATATACACAGCACACACTACATATACACAGCACACACCACATATACACAGCACACACTACATATACACAGCACACACTTCATATACACAGCACACACTTTATATACACAGCACACACTACATATACACAGCACACACTACATATACACAGAACACACTTCATATACACAGCACACACTACATATACACAGCACACACTACATATACACAGCACACACTTTATATACACAGCACACACTACATATACACAGCACACACTACATATACACAGCACACACTACATATACACAGCACACACTACATATACACAGCACACACTTTATATACACAGCACACACTTTATATACACAGCACACACTACATATACACAGCACACACTACATATACACAGCACACACCACATATACACAGCACACACCACATATACACAGCACACACTACATATACACAGCACACACTACATATACACAGCACACACTACATATACAGCACACACTTTATATACACAGCACACACTACATATATACAGCACACACTACATATACACAGTACACACTACATATACACAGCACACACTACATATACACAGCACACACTACATATACACAGCACACACTACATATACACAGCACACACCACATATACATAGCACACACCACATATACATAGCACACACCACATATACACAGCACACACTACATATACACAGCACACACCACATATACACAGCACACACCACATATACACAGCACACACCACATATACACAGCACACACCACATATACACAGCACACACTACATATACACAGAACACACTACATATACACAGCACACACCACATATACACAGCACACACTACATATACACAGCACACACTACATATACACAGCACACACTTTATATACACAGCACACACTACATATACACAGCACACACCACATATACACAGCACACACTACATATACACACTACATATACACAGCACACACTTTATATACACAGCACACACTACATATCCACAGCACACACTACATATACACAGTACACACTACATATACACAGCACACACCACATATACACAGTACACACTACATATACACAGCACACACCACATATACACAGCACACATTACATATACACAGCACACACTTTATATACACAGCACACACTACATATACACAGCACACACTACATATACACAGTACACACTACATATACATAGCACACACTACATATACACAGCACACACTACATATACACAGCACACACCACATATACACAGCACACACCACATATACACAGCACACACCACATATACACAGCACACACCACATATACACAGCACACACCACATATACACAGCACACACTACATATACACAGCACACACCACATATACACAGCACACACCACATATACACAGCACACACCACATATACACAGCACACACCACATATACACAGCACACACCACATATACACAGCACACACTACATATACACAGCACACACCACATATACACAGCACACACTACATATACACAGCACACACCACATATACACAGCACACACCACATATACACAGCACACACCACATATACACAGCACACACCACATATACACAGCACACACCACATATACACAGCACACACTACATATACACAGCACACACCACATATACACAGCACACACTACATATACACAGCACACACTTTATATACACAGCACACACTTTATATACACAGCACACACTACATATCCACAGCACACACTACATATCCACAGCACATACTACATATACACAGCACACACTACATATACACAGCACACACTACATATACACAGCACACACTTTATATACACAGCACACACTACATATACACAGCACACACTACATATACACAGCACACACTACATATACACAGCACACACTACATATACACAGCACACACTTTATATACACAGCACACACCACATATACACAGCACACACTACATATACACAGCACACACTACATATACACAGCACACACCACATATACACAGCACACACTACATATACACAGCACACACTACATATACACAGCACACACTACATATACACACTACATATACACAGCACACACTACATATACACAGCACACACTACATATACACAGCACACACTTTATATACACAGCACACACTACATATACACAGCACACACTACATATATACAGCACACACTACATATACACAGCACACACCACATATACACAGCACACACTACATATACACAGCACACACTACATATACACAGCACACACTACATATACACAGTACACACTACATATACACAGCACACACTACATATACACAGCACACACTACATATACACAGCACACACCACATATACACAGCACACACTACATATACACACTACATATACACAGCACACAGCACACACTACATATACACAGCACACACTACATATACACAGCACACACTACATATACACAGCACACACTACATATACACAGCACACACTACATATACACAGCACACACTACATATACACAGCACACACTACATATACACAGCACACACTTTATATACACAGCACACACTTTATATACACAGCACACACTACATATACACAGCACACACTACATATACACAGCACACACTACATATACACAGCACACACTACATATACACAGCACACACTTTATATACACAGCACACACTACATATCCACAGCACACACTACATATCCACAGCACACACTACATATACACAGCACACACTACATATACACAGCACACACTACATATACACAGCACACACTTTATATACACAGCACACACTACATATACACAGCACACACTACATATACACAGCACACACTACATATACACAGCACACACTTTATATACACAGCACACACCACATATACACAGCACACACTACATATACACAGCACACACTACATATACACAGCACACACCACATATACACAGCACACACTACATATACACACTACATATACACAGCACACACTTTATATACACAGCACACACTACATATCCACAGCACACACTACATATACACAGCACACACTACATATACACAGCACACACCACATATACACAGTACACACTACATATACACAGCACACACCACATATACACAGCACACATTACATATACACAGCACACACTTTATATACACAGCACACACTACATATACACAGCACACACTACATATACACAGTACACACTACATATACACAGCACACACTACATATACACAGCACACACTACATATACACAGCACACACCACATATACATAGCACACACTACATATACACAGCACACACTACATATACACAGCACACACCACATATACACAGCACACACCACATATACACAGCACACACCACATATACACAGCACACACCACATATACACAGCACACACCACATATACACAGCACACACCACATATACACAGCACACACCACATATACACAGCACACACCACATATACACAGCACACACCACATATACACAGCACACACTACATATACACAGCACACACTACATATACACAGCACACACTACATATACACAGCACACACCACATATACACAGCACACACTACATATACACACTACATATACACAGCACACAGCACACACTACATATACACAGCACACACTACATATACACAGCACACACTACATATACACAGCACACACTACATATACACAGAACACACTACATATACACAGCACACACTACATATACACAGCACACACTATATATACACAGCACACACTTTATATACACAGCACACACTTTATATACACAGCACACACTACATATACACAGCACACACTACATATACACAGCACACACTACATATACACAGCACACACTTTATATACACAGCACACACTACATATCCACAGCACACACTACATATACACAGCACACACCACATATACACAGCACACACTACATATACACAGCACACACTACATATACACAGCACACACTACATATACACAGCACACACTACATATACACAGCACACACTTTATATACACAGCACACACTACATATACACAGCACACACTACATATACACAGCACACACTACATATACACAGCACACACTTTATATACACAGCACACACCACATATACACAGCACACACTACATATACACAGCACACACTACATATACACAGCACACACCACATATACACAGCACACACTACATATACACAGCACACACTACATATACACAGCACACACCACATATACACAGCACACACCACATATACACAGCACACACTACATATACACACTACATATACACAGCACACACTACATATACACAGCACACACTTTATATACACAGCACACACTACATATACACAGCACACACTACATATATACAGCACACACTACATATACACAGCACACACCACATATACACAGCACACACTACATATACACAGCACACACTTTATATACACAGCACACACTACATATACACAGCACACACTACATATACACAGCACACACTACATATACACAGCACACACTACATATACACAGCACACACTACATATACACAGCACACACCACATATACACAGCACACACTACATATACACACTACATATACACAGCACACAGCACACACTACATATACACAGCACACACTACATATACACAGCACACACTACATATACACAGCACACACTACATATACACAGCACACACTTTATATACACAGCACACACTACATATACACAGCACACACTACATATACACAGCACACACTACATATACACAGCACACACTTTATATACACAGCACACACTACATATACACAGCACACACTACATATACACAGCACACACTACATATACACAGCACACACTTTATATACACAGCACACACTACATATACACAGCACACACTACATATACACAGCACACACTACATATACACAGCACACACTTTATATACACATCACACACTACATATACACAGCACACACTACATATACACAGCACACACTACATATACACAGCACACACTACATATACACAGCACACACTTTATATACACAGCACACACTACATATACACAGCACACACTACATATACACAGCACACACTACATATACACAGCACACACTACATATACACAGCACACACTACATATACACAGCACACACCACATATACACAGCACACACTACATATACACACTACATATACACAGCACACAGCACACACTACATATACACAGCACACACTACATATACACAGCACACACCGCATATACACAGCACACACTACATATATACAGCACACACTTTATATACACAGCACACACTACATATACACAGCACACACTACATATACACAGCACACACTACATATACACAGCACACACTTTATATACACAGCACACACTACATATACACATCACACACTACATATACACAGCACACACTACATATACAGCACACACTTTATATACACAGCACACACTACATATACACAGCACACACTACATATACACAGTACACACTACATATACACAGCACACACTACATATACACAGCACACACTACATATACACAGCACACACTACATATACACAGCACACACTTCATATACACAGCACACACTACATATACACAGCACACACTACATATACACAGCACACACTACATATACACACTTTATATACACAGCACACACTACATATACACATCACACACTACATATACACAGCACAAACTACATATACAGCACACACTTTATATACACAGCACACACTACATATACACAGCACACACTACATATACACAGCACACACTACATATACACATCACACACTACATATACACAGCACACACTACATATACAGCACACACTTTATATACACAGCACACACTACATATACACAGCACACACTACATATACACACTTTATATACACAGCACACACTATGGGGGAATTTATTAGAACCTGTCCAGAGGAGAAGTTGACCAGTTGACCATAGCAACCAATCAGATCACTTCTTTCATTTTATAAAGGAAAGAAGCGATCTGATTGGTTGCTATGGGCAACTGTTCAAATTTTCCTCTACACACATAGATATTGCACTATATATATATATATATATATATATATTTGTAAAACTTCAGGCATGCTGGGAGTTGAAGTTTTGCAGCATCTGGAAGGCCACAGACACAGCACAAGGCATCAGTGATTCCCAACCAGAATGCCTCCAGCTGTTGCAAAACTACAACTCCCAGCATGCCCGGACAGCCTTTTGTTGGGAAATACTGCATTAGGATATGTACACAGTACGTTGTCGCCTGTTAATCTTTTCAGTTGGCATCGCGCCGGTGTATACTGTTACCAGAGCAGCGGACCCCATTCGCTTCTAGTGACTCCTATCAGAACGTAAGCGCCATTTAAAAGTGCAACAGGCCCCGTCACTGGTCCGTTTAAAATAGAGCATACGGACAGAGTCACCATAGAAACTAATGGGGTCCCCTGCATCCCGTTTACGGCGATTACAATTAACGGGGGCAGCAAAGTAGTGTGTTCGTACCCAAATATATACACAGAGCACACACACACATTACATATCCGCAATACACAGCACACACACAAACACACACTACATAAACGCAATACACAGCACACACACAAACACACACTACATAAACACAATACACAGCACACACACAAACACACACTACATAAACGCAATACACAGCACACACACAAACACACACTACATAAACACAATACACAGCACACACACAAACACACACTACATAAACACAATACACAGCACACACACACTACATAAACACAATACATACACACACACACACTACATAAACACAATACATGCACACACACACTACATAAACACAATACATGACACATTACATATACATGCACACACTACATAAACACAATACATACATTACATATACACACACTACATAAACACAATACATACACACACACACACACACTACATAAACACAATACATGACACATTACATATACATGCACACACTACATAAACACAATACATACACACACACACTACATAAACACAATACATGACACATTACATATACATGCACACACTACATAAACACAATACATACATTACATATACACACACTACATAAACACAATACATACACACACACACACTACATAAACACAATACATGACACATTACATATACATGCACACACTACATAAACACAATACATACATTACATATATACACACACACACTACATATACACAATACATCACACATTACATATACATGCACACACTACATAAACACAATACATACATTACATAGACAATACACAGTACACTACATCAAATGTAACATATACACAATACACATTACATATATACACAGCACACACACACACTACATATACACAATACATACACACACACACACTACGTATACACAATGCATCACACATTACATATACATGTACACACTACATACACATTACATAGATAATTCACAGTACACTACATCAAATATTACATATACACAATACACATTACATATTCATGATACATTACACATTACAGATACACAGCACATTACATATATGCAATACACAGCACACACACTACATATACACAATACATACATTACACACACACAGACAATACACAAACTACATACACAATATATACACACAGTACACATTACATCAATTACATACACACAATACAACGTATATCAAATATTACACATACTCAATAGACACACTACATACATATACACACAGTACACATTACTGTAAATATTACATATACACAATGCACACATTACACAGCACATGCGTATTTTACACCACAGATGCCTATACATTAAAACAGAAACACATTATACTGTACAAACCTGCTATACTGTAGCTTAATGCGAACATAAAATGGCGATGTAACAAGCATTGATATATTGATATATTCTGGAAAATGTATTTTTTGTAAATTGTTTGTATAAGCTGAAGTCAAAAAATTAACTCCCCACATCTATATATTTACACATACACATTGACGGATAATAAACTGGTGTACACCTAATTCACCCCATTGTTTTGGCATTAAAGGGGTACTCCGCTGGAAAAAAATATCTTTAAATCAACTGGTGCCAGAAAGTTAGACAGATTTGTAAATGACTTCTATTTAAAAAATAATCCTTCCAGTACTTATCAGCTGCTGTATGCTCCACAGGAAGTTCTTTTCTTTTTGAATTTCCTTTTTGTCTGACCACAGTGCTCTCTGCTGACACCTCTGTCCATTTTAGGAACTGTCCAGAGTAGGAGAAAATCCCCATAGCAAACCTCTCCTGCTCTGGACAGTTCCTAAAATGGACAGAGGTGTCAGCAGAGAGCACTGTGGACAAGACAGAAAGGAAATCCAAAAAGAAGAACTTCCAGTGGAGCATACAGCAGCTGAGAAGTACAGGAAGGATCAAGATTTTTAAATAGAAGTAATTTACAAATCTGTTAAACTTTCTGGCACCAGTTAATTTAAAGAAAAACATTTTCCAGTGGAGTACCCCTTTAAGTGTAATTTATCCACCATGTAAAGGTTTCCATCATATTTTTATCCATAGAGATTCTCACATTACACAGTCCACGTGGAAGCTAAAAGTGCAACTTGGCGCTGTGTGTGTGTGTGTGTGTGTGTGTGTGTGTGTGTGTGTGTGTATGTATATATATATATATATATATATATATATATATATATATACATATACTAGCTGAGTACCCGGCGTTGCCAGTTTTTTCCTTCCTAATCCTTGTTCGGGAGGAAAATCAACAGAGGAAGCTTTTGACTTCATATCCCGTCCTTATATATTGTTGTCATATCCCAACCCCATATCCCGTCCTTATATATTGTTGTCATATCCCGACCTCCTATCCCGACCTCCTATCCCGTTCTCATATCTCATCCTCCTATCTCGACCTCCTATCCCGTTCTCATATCCAATCCTCCTATCTCGACCTCCTATTTCGACCCTCTATCCCGTTCTCCTATCCCGTCCTCCTATCCCGTCCTCCTATCCCGACCTCCTATTTCGACCCTCTATCCCGTCCTCCTATCCCATCCTCCTATCTTGACCTCATATCCCGACCAGTAATACGTGTACCAGGTATTGAAATATCTCCAGCCGTACGGAAGTTATGTGGGAACATACATTTCCATAGATTTGCATGGGACTTTAAACAAAAACCCCGACCCTCACAAATGGGGGTAGTAAAGGGTTAAATTAACTATCCTATATTTTAAGTGAACGTATAAGTAACATGTGACCAAGTGTTATCGAAATATCTCCAGCCGTTTGGAAGTTATGCGGTAATATATATTTCCCAAACAAACAACACATAAAATAACATAAAATCTCCCTTCCTGACCGGCCCCTTGTTATAGAAAAGGTTTTCTTACCTGACTCCAAACATAACCCAGCAAACTGAGATCCTGACCAGTCACATGTCCATAACATGTATGCTAGGGCCAGCTGAGCACGCTTGTGTTCGTATAGGGCAGTGTTTCCCAACCAGGGTGCCTTCAGGTGTTGCAAAACTACAACTTCCAGCATGCCTGGACAGCCAAACGAGATTATATATATATATATTATATATACTGGCTCCAGAAAGTTAAACAGATTTTTAAATTACTTCTATAAAAAAAAAATATATATATATATATATATATATATATATCTTAATCCTATCAGTACTTATGAGCTGCTGCAGTTGAGTTGTTCTTTTCTGTCTAAGTGCTCTCTGATGACACCTGTCTCGGGAACTGCCCAGTTTAGAAGCAAATCCCCATAGAAAACCTCTTCTACTCTGTGCAGTTACCGAGACAGGCAGAGATGTCAGTAGAGAGCACTGTTGTCAAACAGAAAAGAACAACTCACCTTCAGCAGCTGATAATTATTGGAAGGATTAAGATTTTTTTTTATAAAATTAAATTACAAATCTAAAAACTTTCTGGAGCCAGTTGATATAGAAAAAAAGGTTTTTTTTCCTGTTTTTTCCGATAGGAGCGGCGTGCGTAGTGACGTCATGGCAGCGACGGTGAGGATACCGGCCAGCAGAGACGTTCCGGAGCAACAGGGACACCCCGGGGACAGCGATGGAGGGCGACATCCAGGGCAGCGGTGACGGGTCCAGAGCGGTGGGGACACGTGAGTATTACCTCCTATACCAGTGGTCTTCAACCTGCGGACCTCCAGATGTTGCAAAACTACAACTCCCAGCATGCTCGGACAGCCGAAGGCTGGAGGCACCCTCTTTTGGAAACACTGGTCTATGTAAAGGAAAGAAGCTTCTTCAGGGTCCTGTACAGAACACACAATGTCCTAAAAAAAGTAAAATGGAGCCGCCCTCACCTGGTGTCCAAAGGAGAAGCTAACCCTGGCACAGGTAAACATGTACAGAACATGTAATACCTCCCTGTACTGTAGGGGGCGCTACCAGACACCAGTCAGTGCATACACTTCAGTAATACAGGTAAAGAGTACAGAACATGTAATACCTCCCTGTACTGTAGGGGGCGCTACCAGACACCAGTCAGTGAATACACTTCAGTAATACAGGTAAAGAGTACAGAACATGTAATACCTCCCTGTACTGTAGGGGGTGCTACCAGACACCAGTCAGTGCATACACTTCAGTAATACAGGTAAAGAGAACAGAACATGTAACACTTCCCTGTACTGTAGGGGTTGCTACCAGACACCAGTCAGTGCATACACTTCAGTAATACAGGTAAAGAGTACAGAACATGTAATACCTCCCTGTACTGTAGGGGGCGCTACCAGACATCAGTCAGTATGTACACTTCAGTAATACAGGTAAAGAGTACAGAACATGTAATACCTCCCTGTACTGTAGGGGGCGCTACTAGACACCAGTCAGTGCATACACTTCAGTAATACAGGTAAAGAGTACAGAACATGTTATACTTCCCTGTACTGTAGGGGGGCGCTACCAGACACCAGTCAGTGCATACACTTCAGTAATACAGGTAAAGAGAACAGAACATGTAACACTTCCCTGTACTGTAGGGGGCGCTACCAGACATCAGTCAGTATGTACACTTCAGTAATACAGGTAAAGAGTACAGAACATGTAATACCTCCCTGTACTGTAGGGGGCGCTACCAGACATCAGTCAGTATGTACACTTCAGTAATACAGGTAAAGAGTACAGAACATGTAATACCTCCCTGTACTGTAGGGGGCGCTACCAGACACCAGTCAGTGAATACACTTCAGTAATACAGGTAAAGAGTACAGAACATGTAATACCTCCCTGTACTGTAGGGGGCGCTACCAGACACCAGTCAGTGCATACACTTCAGTAATACAGGTAAAGAGTACAGAACATGTTATACTTCCCTGTACTGTAGGGGGGCGCTACCAGACACCAGTCAGTGCATACACTTCAGTAATACAGGTAAAGAGAACAGAACATGTAACACTTCCCTGTACTGTAGGGGGCGCTACCAGACATCAGTCAGTATGTACACTTCAGTAATACAGGTTAAGAGTACAGAACATGTAATACCTCCCTGTACTGTAGGGGGCGCTACCAGACACCAGTCAGTGCATACACTTCAGTAATACAGGTAAAGAGTACAGAACATGTTATACTTCCCTGTACTGTAGGGGGGCGCTACCAGACACCAGTCAGTGCATACACTTCAGTAATACAGGTAAAGAGAACAGAACATGTAACACTTCCCTGTACTGTAGGGGGCGCTACCAGACATCAGTCAGTATGTACACTTCAGTAATACAGGTTAAGAGTACAGAACATGTAATACCTCCCTGTACTGTAGGGGGCGCTACCAGACATCAGTCAGTGCATACACCTCAGTAATACAGGGGTTTTACCAGTGAATGTCCATTCTGATTGGTCGGTTCTTCCAGCCATTGACATATTTGGTTGATTCCATAGCATTGTATGGCGAGTCTGGTTTCAAGTTACGATGGTCCAGAAAAGACCATTGTATGTTGAGGCCATTGTAAGTTGAGGGATCACTGTGTATCTATCTATCTATCTATATATTTATATTATATATAAATAAACACACACATATACACAAAAGTTTTTCTTTTTATATATATTTTTTTTATTCACAAAACTGAATAATATTTATTTTGACGATCAACATTTTATGAAAAATAAATCATCACAAAGAAAATCAACCTGAGATTAAAAGGCGACCTGTGTGCGCCCCCCGCAGGAAGTAAAGGGGCACCGCCTGTAGTGTGAAGGGAACATGGGAGTCATACAGAGATTCCAGTAATACAGTCGGCAGAGCTCCCCCCGTAGAGTCCAGCGTGGAGCCGCTATTCTCTGGGGGTAACAATGCCATTATTTCCTGCTTCTTATTAGCGCGGCTTTGGATCTCACCATTTCTCTTTATTTGCTGCCTCAGCTGCTTTATACGCAATGAAATCCATCAACATGAAGATTATTTAGTGCAAATTAAAAATCTTCTCGCTGGAACAACACGGTGCAGGCAGAGAGGTGACGCCGGGCCAAACCCTGTGAACGTGAGTGGCCGGCTGCCTGCATTGTCTATGGCAGGGTTTCCCAACCAGGGTGCCTCCAGCTGTTTCACAACTACAACTCCCAGCATGCCCGGACAGCCAAAGGCTGTCCGGGCATGCTGGGAGTTGTAGTTGTGAAACAGCTGGAGGCACCCTGGTTGGGAAACACTGGTCTATGGGGGAAATGTGAAAGCTGAAAGCTGCAGCTACAAGTAGTGTCCATCTGCTGCCCGCCAACAACCCCTACCCATGTATCCACTGCCCACCGTCAACCCCTACCCATGAACCTGCTGCCCGCCGACAACTCCTACCCATGTACCCACCGACAACCCCAACCCATGAACCTGCTGCCCGCCGACAACCCCTACCCATGAACCTGCTGCCCATCGACAACCCCTACCAATGAACCTACTGCCCGCCGACAACCCCTACCCATGTACACACCAACAACCCCAACCCATGAACCTGCTGCCCGCCGACAACCCCTACCCATGAACCTGCTGCCCGCTGACAACCCCTACCCATGAACCTGCTGCCAACCCCTACACTCGTTGCAGTCTCCTCCTACAGGTCTATCCAGCAGCTGATGGACCCAGTTAACCCCGATATGTATATCTGCAGGTCATTGTCCACCCCTATATATGGGTCTACAGGCTTTAGTCCACCTTAAATCTGATGTCCGCTGTCCACCCCTATTCTTAAAGTCATTGCTTTTTATTCAAGTATTTTCTTATTACACCATAATTAAGCCCCCCCCCCCCCCCCTTTCTCAATCAATCACAGTTTACACACGTAATGACGGGGATACATTTACATATGATGATCACGTCCTGACCACTGCAAGTGTAAACCTGGGCTAATAATGTCACATGACTGCTGCAGCCCCCACAACATTGTCATAGAACTCAGAGGAAAACCCATCATTTGGTTCACCACTGAGGTCTACGGGAAAATAGCAATCAGAACGCACCCCGCAGATACGGACGTGTAGCACTGACCTCTCCACACCGCAGACGCATTAGGAACCCCTCCCCGAATAAGACGAAGTCCGCGGTCACGGCACAGACACCTTGGAGCATTCAGCTTATAGGAGGTAAGTGTTATTTCAGGGAGAACCTTGATGATGATGAGGATCAGGGTTCTCAGAAACAACACTTACCACCTATAAGCGTCTGATGTCGAGAGGTGTGACTGCTGAACCCCCACAGTCTACAGGACTCACAGGATGGGGTCGTCTCTGGGGAAAACTCCTTTAACCCCTCCAGTTTTGTCCAGGTCACCCATACTCTGCAGACTTTTGTGGTCTGAGGATGATGGGTAGAGGGAAGGGGTACTCAGGATGACAACGTCTGTTCTTTCCTCTCCCACCCCCCCCTTTAAGGCCCCTTTACTTCCCAAAATCTCATAAGACACAACCCAGACAAAACCAAATGAGAGGAACAAACGTCCTTGATGCAGACGCTGCAGAGAAGGCTCCAGCCGGCCAGTGCCCCGGGGTATCTTCAGGAATCCCCCCACAGCAGCAGGGGCAACGCAGGCGAGAGACACGGTGAGAGGCAGAAGAGCGGCCCCCGCCGGCCCTCATGATTGTCAGACACGTCCCGCAGAGTGCTGGATGAGAACAAAGAAAGAAGATTACATGAGAGGACATTACATTCAGCCGTCTATTATATTATTATATACTTTGCAGCACCATTACCTCTCTGAGCACTGAAAATACGAAGACGTAACAGAGACCAGAGGCAAGGAGAGAAGCTGATCAGTCATGTAGAGGAGACGCTGATCATACAGTCATGTAGTGTAGAGGAGACGCTGATCATACAGTCATGTAGTGTAGGGGAGACGCTGATCATACAGTCATGTAGTGTAGGGGAGACGCTGATCATACAGTCATGTAGTGTAGGGAAGACGCTGATCATACAATCATGTAGTGTAGAGGAGACGCTGATCATACAGTCATGTAGTGTAGAGGAGACGCTGATCATACAGTCATGTAGTGTAGAGGAGACACTGATCATACAGTCATGTAGTGTAGAGGAGACACTGATCAGTCATGTAGTGTAGAGGAGAAGCTGATCATACAGTCATGTAGTGTAGAGGAGACGCTGATCATACAGTCATGTAGTGTAGAGAGGAGACGCTGATCATACAATCATGTAGTGTAGAGGAGAAGGTGATCATACAATCATTTAGTGTAGAGGAGACGCTGATCATACAGTCATGTAGTGTAGAGGAGACGTTGATCATACAGTCATGTAGTGTAGAGGAGACGCTGATCATACAGTCATGTAGTGTAGAGGAGACGCTGATCATACAGTCATGTAGTGTAGAGGAGATGCTGATCAGTGATGTAGTGTAGAGGAGACGCTGATCATACAATCATGTAGTGTAGAGGAGATGCTGATCAGTGATGTAGTGTAGAGGAGACGCTGATCATACAATCATGTAGTGTAGGGGAGACGCTGATCATACAGTCATGTAGTGTAGAGGAGACGCTGATCATACAGTCATGTAGTGTAGAGGAGACGCTGATCATACAGTCATGTAGTGTAGGGGAGACGCTGATCATACAGTCATGTAGTGTAGAGGAGATGCTGATCAGTGATGTAGTGTAGAGGAGACGCTGATCATACAATCATGTAGTGTAGAGGAGATGCTGATCAGTGATGTAGTGTAGAGGAGAAGGTGATCATACAGTCATGTAGTGTAGAGGAGACGCTGATCATACAGTCATGTAGTGTAGAGGAGACGCTGATCATACAGTCATGTAGTGTAGAGGAGACGCTGATCATACAGTCATGTAGTGTAGAGGAGACGCTGATCATACAGTCATGTAGTGTAGACAGGAGAAGCTGATGAGAGTGAGAGAGAGGAATACATATTGTAATACACACGGCAAGGCTGGAAGTGGGCAATATTTAAAAAGGGCCCCAATATATAGTAGTAATATACACTTACCTCTGGGCTAGGAACAGCCAGTGGAGCCATCATCTGGGCAGACACTATGCAGGGGGATAAGGCTCTCACTCAGCTCGTTGTCCTCCGATGTCCTGAAGTGGGGGAGGGGAATACATTGTGTGATCAGCTGATGAGACGCCGCTCCGCAGGAAACGCTAATTATCCCATTAATGAGTCACATTTGTCTGATACAAATAAACATTGGCGCTGCGCCAAGAACATACCTCGCCATCCGATGCTTCCTGCATATAAAAGCAAAGATCCTTCGTATGGCGACCATCACTGGATCCCAGTTATTGTAATGACACAAGAGAGTCACGATGAAGAAGGAGATGAAAACCGGGAGGGCGCCAGCAAAGAACACCCAGGAAAAGGTCACCTGGAACAGGTCAAAGGGCGGCGAAGTTATTAGATATCTGAGGATGTAAGATATTATCCTGCCGTATCAGAGGTGACCTATAACACCATACAATACTGGAGGAGATAATATCACAGTGAGAAGTATCAGAAGTGTTTTATAAGGGGTATTCCATGAAAAAAATTTCTTCTTCATATCAACTGGCTCCAGAAAGTTAAACAGATTTGTAAAATTACTTCTATTAAAAAATCTTAATCCTACCAGAACTTATCAGCTCCTGAAGTTGAGTTGTTCTTTTCTGTCTGACGACAGTGCTCTCTGCTGACACCTCTGTCTGTCTCAGGAACTGTCCAGAACAAGAGCAAATCCCCATTTAAAACCTCTCCTGCTCTGGACAGTTCCTGAGACAGACAGAGGTGTCAGCAGAGAGCACTGTCGTCAGACAGAAAAGAACAACTCAACTTCAGCAGCTGATAAGTACTGGAAGGAGTAAGTTTTTTTTAATAGAAGTAATTTACAAATCTGTTCAACTTTCTGGAGCCAGTTGATATTAAGAAAAATGTTTTTTCATGAAATTCTTTAAAAAGATCTCCCGTACGGGGCCTCGGCTCCCTGGCCAGAGAGCAAGTGTCGACTACCGCATTAAGCGGTGGCCAATACGCCCTCTAAATACAGCGCTATGGCAGAGCGATTGCCGAAGGCGGTGGTCAGCACGCGCTCTCTAATTAGCGAGTCGGAGCCCCGTACGGGAGATCACGGGGGGCCCCAGCGGTCGGACCCCCCACAATCTGAAACTTATCCCCTATCCTTAAGATAGAGAAAAAAATGTTATACACTGGACTACTCCTTTAATATCAGAGGGTGTAAGATCTCAGGGTATATTACAATGTTATTATATACTGTGATATTACGCCCTTTAATGTTATATACTGTTATATACGGTCCTTTAATGTTATATCGATATACGATAATTTCAGCATACGATCACTCTCCGAGGCCATCGCATGGTTAAGGCAGTATCAACATACGATGCTTTTTTTTTGTATGTCGGGGCCATCGCATAAACAGCTATCCGGCAGCGCAGACTGCTTCAGCTGCCACCGGATAGCCGTTTAATGTGCCCCGTGAGCTCCGGTGAGCATCACTCACCTGTCCCAGACGTTGCGGACCGTCCTCTTGGGCTCCGCTGCATGGCCGTCGCTCTCCATCGTCGTCCTCACATCACCGCGCACGCCGTCCCGTCATCCAATAGATGCGGCGTGCGTAGCGACGTGATGACGGCGATGAAGAGCGAAGATCCTGACCAGATGATAGCGACAATCCAGGGCAGCAAGGACACCCCGGGAACGTGATGACAGCGATTATCCAGGGCAGCGGTGACGGTCCGGAGCGGCGGGGACACGTGAGTTAGTGCTGGGCGGTATACCGGTATGAACCGGATACAGTTTTGTTTTTTTCTCCCACGGTATGGATTTTTGCCCATACCGCTATACCAGTCGGGCCCCTCCCCCACCCTCCGAGTCAATAAAAAAAATAAAAATTACCCGTAATGGGGGTGGTCCGGGCCATCCATCCTTCCTGTAGTGTCCGGCAGCATTCCGGGTGGAGGGTGAACCGGTCCGGGCTGTCCTTCTTCTCCGGGGGTCCTCTTCTCCACTCCGGGCAGGCTCCGGCCTAGTAACGCTGCATAGACGCCGCTACGCCGTGACGTCAGGTGCGTCGCTGCACACAGACGTCACTGCGCAGCGGCGTGTATGCAGCGTTACAAGGCCGGAGCCTGCCCGGAGTGGAGAAGAGGACCCCCGGAGAAGAAGGACAGCCCGGACCGGTTCACCCTCCACCCGGAATGCCGCCGGACACTACAGGAAGGATGGATGGCCCGGACCACCCTCCCCGGACGGTCCCTGCAGCAACTGGGAAGGCGAGTCAGGGTTCTGGGATGGACAGGGGTCTGTATAATATACTATACCTACAGTAGGCCCTCCAGCTGTTGAGGCCCTCCAGCTGTTGCAAAACTACAACTCCCAGCATGCCCGGACAGCCAACGGCTGTCCGGGCATGCTGGGAGTAGTAGTTTTGCAACAGCTGGAGTCACCCCTAGTTGGGAAACACTGACCTATACTATACACTACTATATAGTCCAACATGCTGGGAGTTGTAGATTTGCAACAGCTGGAGGCACCCCTGGTTGGGAAACACTGACCTATACTATACACTACTATATAGTTCAACATGCTGAGAGTTGTAGTTTTGCAACAGCTGGAGGCTGTAGGGTTGTTTGTTACATCTATTTAAAAGGGTACTCCACTGCCCCAGTGTTCAGAACATTTAGTTCCAAAAGCCCATTTAGTTCCGCTACGCCACCTCTAGAGATGAGCGAACTTACAGTAAATTCGATTCGTCACGAACTTATCGGCTCGGCAGTTGATGACTTTTCCTGCATAAATTAGTTCAGCTTTCCGGTGCTCCGGTGGGCTGGAAAAGGTGGATACAGTCCTAAGAGACTCTTTCCTAGGACTGTATCCACCTTTTCCAGCCCACCGGAGCACCTGAAAGCTGAACTAATTTACGTAGGAAAAGTCATCAACTGCCGAGCCGAGAAGTTCGTGACGAATCAAATTTACTGTAAGTTCGCTCATCTCTAGCCACCTCAATGCAAGTCTCAATGTAAAAAAAAAACAAAAAAATACCGTGATACCTTCGAAAAATACAGTGATACTCATTTTTGGTCATATCACCCAGCACTAACGTGAGTATAACTTTCTATATTACTATTGCACGGATCCCTCAACATACAATGGATTCAAGTAACGATGGTCCATTTGGAAGGGATTACCATCGTATGTGGAGGGACAACTGTATATAATATTACAGGGCGTAATATCGCAGTGTAAAATATGAATAATCGCCGTCTTTTTAACACTTATGTTATAGGCTGTCCTTGCATGCTGGGAGTTTTGCAACAGCTGGAGGCACCCTGTTTGGGAAACACTGTTCTGTGATTTTAGGACTGAAAACTTTGTGTAAGCTATAGGACAGATACTGATATGATGACGCTGATAACTGGTCAGTGCTGCTTTATTTATCCCAATTCTTTACCTAAAAACCTCTTAACCCCCTTAAGGACGCAGCTCATTTTCACCCTAAGGACGCAGCCCTTTATTGCAATTCTGATCACTGTCACTTTATGCATTAATAACTCTGAGATGCTTTTACTGATTATTCTGATTCTGAGATTGTTTTTTCGTGACAAATTCTACTTTATTTTAGTAGTACATTTTCGTTGTTACTTGCATCCTTTCTTGGTGAAAAATACCCAAATTTCATGAAAATTTAGCATGTTTCTAACTTTGAAACTCTCTGCTTGTAAGGAAAATGGACATTCCAAATACATTTTATATAGATTCACAAAATACAATATGTCCACTTTATGTTGGCATCATAAAATAGACATATTTTTACTTTTGGAAAACTTTAGAGGGCTTCAAAGTAGAGCAGCAATTTTCAAAATATTCATGAAAATTGCAAAATTTGAAGGGACAGATGTTACAGAACTACAACTCCCAGCATGCCTGGGCTGTCTGGGCATGCTGGGAGTTACAGTTTGGCAACCACAAGGAAGGCAGCAGTAAATATCACTTGACTGCCACCTCCCTTGATGCTCCACGCCGTCGCCTCCCTACCATCTTTGCAGGTACCGGCCGCCATCTTCTCCCCCCGTTTTATTGGTCAGTACTCAGTGCGGACTAATGGCAGGGGATAGGAGGAGGCTGCAGCACAGTAACCTCGCTCCTATCCCTTAGGATGATCGGGGCTGTCACTGACAGCTCCGATCATCCCTATTTTCCGGGGAATTGGTTCACCAGAGACCCGATCAGCCCGGAATAGCAGAAAATCACATGTCTGAATTGACATGCGATTTCCTGTGATCGCAGACATGGGGGTGGGTCTCAGGACCCCCCTCGGCGATGTGCCGGGATGCCTGCTGAATGATTTCAGCAGGCATCCCGGTCCGGTCCCCAACCGGCTAGCGGCGGGGAACGGAATTCCCACGGGCAAATCCATACGCCCTGAACAGGTTAAAACTGCAGCGTTGAACCCAAGTAAAGTCAAAAACTGCATCTCAAAACTACAGCAAAAATATATATATATATATATATATATATATATATATATATATATATATATAAATAAATAAAATTTTTACAATGCATTTTCTCCTACATCTAACAAGCACATTAAAACCGTAATAAAAACATAAAAAGAAGAGAGCGCAGCCCGCCACCTAAGCAGTCATTTTACTCGCCCCCAGTCTAGCGCCTAAAGACTCCTTTTAATGTACAATTTGCCGATCTATTGGCATGATGAGAGTTGGATACGTCAGGGAAATCAGAATATAAAGCATATGGAGCGAGCGCTGGAGGGGGAGAAAAGCACATAGCACAGCAACCAGACAGACACTTACAGAACTGCACTCTCAGGGAAAAACAGTAAAAATAATGGCTGTTACCTTCTGCATGCAAATGTCCGCAATGATGGAGAGCGGGATGGTGAGGCTGAGGGCCAGGGTGCCAACCAGAGAGGAGGTCAGGAAGCAGCCCCTGAAACAGCAAAAAAAAAAAAGCTCAAAACGTGACCCAGACAGCTGAACAAGCCAGACATAGCATGGAAAGCACACGGGGAGCATACAAGTAGGATGGAGCGCCATCTTGTGGTGGATATGTGACCTTCCTCTGAGTGTGAGAGATGAGGAGACATGGACTACAGGGACAGAGTCTGTAGAGAGTGATCTGTAATTCATCACACACATAATGGAGGGGATTTATTACTAGTGTCCTTTATGGTGACGGCTTAAAACTACACCAAGGAGACGACGTGCCCGATTTATTTTAGCGTCGCACAGTGTTATAGATAAGGCGTATCCTGCTGACAGGGAATGGTGTAGGCTACAATAGACAGGACTAGTCACAGGTGAGGAGGTTATGGTGCATTGTTTCCCAACCAGGGTGCCTCCAGCTGTGGCAAAACTACAATTCCCAGCATGACCGGACAGCCGTTGGCTGTCCGGGCATGCTGGGAGTTGTAGTTTTGCAACAGCTGGAGGCACACTGGTTGGGAAACACTGGTGTAATATACAGTACACAGGACTAGTCACAGGTGAGGAGGTTATGGTGTAATGTACAGTACAGGACTAGTCACAGGTGAGGAGGTTATGGTGTAATGTACAGTATACAGGACTAGTCACAGGTGAGGAGGTTATGGTGTAATGTACAGTATACAGGACTAGTCACAGGTGAGGAGGTTATGGTGTAATGTACAGTATACAGGACTAGTCACAGGTGAGGAGGTTATGGTGTAATGTACAGTATACAGGACTAGTCACAGGTGAGGAGGTTATGGTGTAATGTACAGTATACAGGACTAGTCACAGGTGAGGAGGTTATGGTGTAATGTACAGTATACAGGACTAGTCACAGGTGAGGAGGTTATGGTGTAATGTACAGTAGACAGGACTAGTCACAGGTGAGGAGGTTATGGTGTAATGTACAGTACAGGACTAGTCACAGGTGAGGAGGTTATGGTGTAATATACAGTACACAGGACTAGTCACAGGTGAGGAGGTTATGGTGTAATGTACAGTACAGGACTAGTCACAGGTGAGGAGGTTATGGTGTAATGTACAGTATACAGGACTAGTCACAGGTGAGGAGGTTATGGTGTAATGTACAGTATACAGGACTAGTCACAGGTGAGGAGGTTATGGTGTAATGTACAGTATACAGGACTAGTCACAGGTGAGGAGGTTATGGTGTAATGTACAGTAGACAGGACTAGTCACAGGTGAGGAGGTTATGGTGTAATGTACAGTAGACAGGACTAGTCACAGGTGAGGAGGTTATGGTGTAATGTACAATACACAGGACTAGTCACAGGTGAGGAGGTTATGGTGTAATGTACAGTATATAGGACTAGTCACAGGTGAGGAGGTTATGGTGTAATGTACAATATACAGGACTAGTCACAGGTGAGGAGGTTATGGTGTAATGTACAGTACAGGACTAGTCACAGGTGAGGAGGTTATGGTGTAATGTACAATACACAGGACTAGTCACAGGTGAGGAGGTTATGGTGTAATGTACAATACACAGGACTAGTCACAGGTGAGGAGGTTATGGTGTAATGTACAATACACAGGACTAGTCACAGGTGAGGAGGTTATGGTGTAATGTACAGTACACAGGACTAGTCACAGGTGAGGAGGTTATGGTGTAATGTACAATATATAGGACTAGTCACAGGTGAGGAGGTTATGGTGTAATGTACAGTATATAGGACTAGTCACAGGTGAGGAGGTTATGGTGTAATGTACAGTATATAGGACTAGTCACAGGTGAGGAGGTTATGGTGTAATGTACAGTACAGGACTAGTCACAGGTGAGGAGGTTATGGTGTAATGTACAGTACAGGACTAGTCACAGGTGAGGAGGTTATGGTGTAATGTACAATACACAGGACTAGTCACAGGTGAGGAGGTTATGATGTAATGTACAGTAGACAGGACTAGTCACAGGTGAGGAGGTTATGGTGTAATGTACAGTATACAGGACTAGTCACAGGTGAGGGGGTTATGGTGTAATGTACAGTACACAGGACTAGTCACAGGTGAGGAGGTTATGGTGTAATGTACAGTACAGGACTAGTCACAGGTGAGGAGGTTATGGTGTAATGTACAGTACAGGACTAGTCACAGGTGAGGAGGTTATGGTGTAATGTACAGTACAGGACTAGTCACAGGTGAGGAGGTTATGGTGTAATGTACAGTACAGGACTAGTCACAGGTGAGGAGGTTATGGTGTAATGTACAGTACAGGACTAGTCACAGGTGAGGAGGTTATGGTGTAATGTACAGTACAGGACTAGTCACAGGTGAGGAGGTTATGGTGTAATGTACAGTACACAGGACTAGTCACAGGTGAGGAGGTTATGGTGTAATGTACAAGACACAGGACTAGTCACAGGTGAGGGGGTTATGGTGTAATGTACAGTACACAGGACTAGTCACAGGTGAGGAGGTTATGGTGTAATGTACAGTACACAGGATTAGTCACAGGTGAGGAGGTTATGGTGTAATGTACAGTACACAGGACTAGTCACAGGTGAGGAGGTTATGGTGTAATGTACAGTACAGGACTAGTCACAGGTGAGGAGGTTATGGTGTAATGTACAGTACACAGGACTAGTCACAGGTGAGGAGGTTATGGTGTAATGTACAAGACACAGGACTAGTCACAGGTGAGGAGGTTATGGTGTAATGTACAGTACAGGACTAGTCACAGGTGAGGAGGTTATGGTGTAATGTACAGTACAGGACTAGTCACAGGTGAGGAGGTTATGGTGTAATGTACAGTATATAGGACTAGTCACAGGTGAGGAGGTTATGGTGTAATGTACAGTATATAGGACTAGTCACAGGTGAGGAGGTTATGGTGTAATGTACAGTACACAGGACTAGTCACAGGTGAGGAGGTTATGGTGTAATGTACAGTACACAGGACTAGTCACAGGTGAGGAGGTTATGGTGTAATGTACAGTACACAGGACTAGTCACAGGTGAGGAGGTTATGGTCTAATGTACAGTACAGGACTAGTCACAGGTGAGGAGGTTATGGTGTAATGTACAGTACAGGACTAGTCACAGGTGAGGAGGTTATGGTGTAATGTACAGTATATAGGACTAGTCACAGGTGAGGAGGTTATGGTGTAATGTACAGTAGACAGGACTAGTCACAGGTGAGGAGGTTATGGTGTAATGTACAGTACAGGACTAGTCACAGGTGAGGAGGTTATGATGTAATGTACAGTACAGGACTAGTCACAGGTGAGGAGGTTATGGTGTAATGTACAGTATATAGGACTAGTCACAGGTGAGGAGGTTATGGTGTAATGTACAATACAGGACTAGTCACAGGTGAGGAGGTTATGGTGTAATGTACAGTATATAGGACTAGTCACAGGTGAGGGGGTTATGGTGTAATGTACAATACAGGACTAGTCACAGGTGAGGAGGTTATGGTGTAATGTACAGTACAGGACTAGTCACAGGTGAGGAGGTTATGGTGTAATGTACAGTAGACAGGACTAGTCACAGGTGAGGAGGTTATGGTGTAATGTACAGTAGACAGGACTAGTCACAGGTGAGGAGGTTATGGTGTAATGTACAGTACACAGGACTAGTCACAGGTGAGGAGGTTATGGTGTAATGTACAGTACAGGACTAGTCACAGGTGAGGAGGTTATGGTGTAATGTACAGTACACAGGACTAGTCACAGGTGAGGAGGTTATGGTGTAATGTACAGTACAGGACTAGTCACAGGTGAGGAGGTTATGGTGTAATGTACAGTATATAGGACTAGTCACAGGTGAGGAGGTTATGGTGTAATGTACAGTACAGGACTAGTCACAGGTGAGGAGGTTATGGTGTAATGTACAGTACAGGACTAGTCACAGGTGAGGAGGTTATGGTGTAATGTACAGTAGACAGGACTAGTCACAGGTGAGGAGGTTATGGTGTAATGTACAGTACAGGACTAGTCACAGGTGAGGAGGTTATGGTGTAATGTACAGTACACAGGACTAGTCACAGGTGAGGAGGTTATGGTGTAATGTACAGTACACAGGACTAGTCACAGGTGAGGAGGTTATGGTGTAATGTACAGTACAGGACTAGTCACAGGTAAGGGGGTTATGGTGTAATGTACAATACACAGGACTAGTCACAGGTGAGGAGGTTATGGTGTAATGTACAGTAGACAGGACTAGTCACAGGTGAGGAGGTTATGATGTAATGTACAGTACAGGACTAGTCACAGGTGAGGGGGTTATGGTGTAATGTACAGTATATAGGACTAGTCACAGGTGAGGAGGTTATGGTGTAATGTACAATATACAGGACTAGTCACAGGTGAGGAGGTTATGGTGTAATGTACAGTACAGGACTAGTCACAGGTGAGGAGGTTATGGTGTAATGTACAGTACAGGACTAGTCACAGGTGAGGAGGTTATGGTGTAATGTACAGTACAGGACTAGTCACAGGTGAGGAGGTTATGATGTAATGTACAGTAGACAGGACTAGTCACAGGTGAGGAGGTTATGGTGTAATGTACAATACACAGGACTAGTCACAGGTGAGGGGGTTATGGTGTAATGTACAGTAGACAGGACTAGTCACAGGTGAGGGGGTTATGGTGTAATGTACAGTACACAGGACTAGTCACAGGTGAGGAGGTTATGGTGTAATGTACAATAGACAGGACTAGTCACAGGTGAGGAGGTTATGGTGTAATGTACAGTACAGGACTAGTCACAGGTGAGGAGGTTATGGTGTAATGTACAGTACAGGACTAGTCACAGGTGAGGAGGTTATGGTGTAATGTACAGTACACAGGACTAGTCACAGGTGAGGAGGTTATGGTGTAATGTACAGTACAGGACTAGTCACAGGTGAGGGGGTTATGGTGTAATGTACAGTATATAGGACTAGTCACAGGTGAGGGGGTTATGGTGTAATGTACAGTACAGGACTAGTCACAGGTGAGGGGGTTATGGTGTAATGTACAATACAGGACTAGTCACAGGTGAGGAGGTTATGGTGTAATGTACAGTACAGGACTAGTCACAGGTGAGGAGGTTATGGTGTAATGTACAGTATATAGGACTAGTCACAGGTGAGGAGGTTATGGTGTAATGTACAGTATATAGTACTAGTCACAGGTGAGGAGGTTATGGTGTAATGTACAGTACACAGGACTAGTCACAGGTGAGGAGGTTATGGTGTAATGTACAATACACAGGACTAGTCACAGGTGAGGAGGTTATGGTGTAATGTACAGTACAGGACTAGTCACAGGTGAGGGGGTTATGGTGTAATGTACAGTAGACAGGACTAGTCACAGGTGAGGGGGTTATGATGTAATGTACAGTACACAGGACTAGTCACAGGTGAGGAGGTTATGGTGTAATGTACAATAGACAGGACTAGTCACAGGTGAGGAGGTTATGGTGTAATGTACAATAGACAGGACTAGTCACAGGTGAGGAGGTTATGGTGTAATGTACAGTATACAGGACTAGTCACAGGTGAGGGGGTTATGGTGTAATGTACAGTACACAGGACTAGTCACAGGTGAGGAGGTTATGGTGTAATGTACAATACAGGACTAGTCACAGGTGAGGGGGTTATGGTGTAATGTACAGTACACAGGACTAGTCACAGGTGAGGGGGTTATGGTGTAATGTACAATACAGGACTAGTCACAGGTGAGGAGGTTATGGTGTAATGTACAGTACAGGACTAGTCACAGGTGAGGGGGTTATGGTGTAATGTACAATACAGGACTAGTCACAGGTGAGGAGGTTATGGTGTAATGTACAGTACAGGACTAGTCACAGGTGAGGAGGTTATGGTGTAATGTACAGTATATAGGACTAGTCACAGGTGAGGAGGTTATGGTGTAATGTACAGTACAGGACTAGTCACAGGTGAGGAGGTTATGGTGTAATGTACAGTATATAGGACTAGTCACAGGTGAGGAGGTTATGGTGTAATGTACAGTACAGGACTAGTCACAGGTGAGGAGGTTATGGTGTAATGTACAGTACACAGGACTAGTCACAGGTGAGGGGGTTATGGTGTAATGTACAGTACACAGGACTAGTCACAGGTGAGGAGGTTATGGTGTAATGTACAGTACACAGGACTAGTCACAGGTGAGGGGGTTATGGTGTAATGTACAGTACAGGACTAGTCACAGGTGAGGAGGTTATGGTGTAATGTACAGTACAGGACTAGTCACAGGTGAGGAGGTTATGGTGTAATGTACAATAGACAGGACTAGTCACAGGTGAGGAGGTTATGGTGTAATGTACAGTACAGGACTAGTCACAGGTGAGGAGGTTATGGTGTAATGTACAGTACAGGACTAGTCACAGGTGAGGAGGTTATGGTGTAATGTACAGTATATAGGACTAGTCACAGGTGAGGGGGTTATGGTGTAATGTACAGTACAGGACTAGTCACAGGTGAGGAGGTTATGGTGTAATGTACAATACAGGACTAGTCACAGGTGAGGAGGTTATGGTGTAATGTACAATACACAGGACTAGTCAGATGTGTCTGGAGGAGATTGTGGTGTAGTCTGTAGTAGACAAGTCTATATGGGGAAAGGGTTAAAAAATTACAACCATCACTAAAATTTTATATATATTTATTTATTTTGTGTGTGTGTGTGGGTGTGTGTGTGTGTGTGGTGTGTGTGTGTGGTGTGTGTGTGTGTGGTGTGTGTGTGTGTGTGTGGGGGTGTGTGTGTGTGGTGTGTGTGGTGTGTGGGGTGTGTGGGGTGTGTGGTGTGTGGGGGGGGTGTGGTGTGTGTGTGTGGTGTGTGTGTGGGGGGGTGTGGTGTGTGTGGTGTGTGGTGTGTGTGTGGGGGTGTGTGGTGTGTGTGTGGGGGGGTGTGGTGTGTGTGGTGTGTGGTGTGTGTGTGGGGGTGTGTGGTGTGTGTGTGGGGGTGTGTGGTGTGTGTTGGGGGAAGGGGGCATCACTAAGTTCTGGTTGCGGTCCAACCATCTCACATATAAGCAGAGATACTCACCACAGCCATAGGAATTCGGAGAGCACGGTGCCGACGAGGCCGTTGATCACCAGATACATCCAAACTAGTTTATTGGGAAACTCAAAAGCTTCAAACTGTGTGTAGTGTAGAAGAAAGAAGCCCGGCCACAGGAGGAGGAGGTTAAAGAGGCCGACGAAGCCTGGGAGACAAAGCAACAAAACATCAGCTGTTATATGGATCCCACTGAGGAGGAGTCACAAGGTAAGGGCAGTCACATGACCATCAGGAGGGGATGAAGCCTGGTATTAGGAGAATAGAGACACCACTTTCTATTGTATTTTGGGTTTACTGGCTTTAAAAGGGGTACCCCACTGGAAAACATTTTGTTTATTTATTTATTCTTTTTTTTTTTTTTTATCAACTGGTGCCAGAAACTTAAAACAGATTTGTAAATTACTTCTATAAAAAAAATCTTAATCCTTCCAGTACTTATCAGCTGCTGTATACAGAGTATGTTGTATTTCTTTCTGGAATTCATTTCTGTCTGACCACAGTGCTCTCTGCTGACACCTCTGTCCATGTCAGGAACTGTAAAGAGCAGGAGGGGTTTGCTGTGGAGATTTGCTCCTACTCTGAACAGTTCTGGACATGGACAGAAGTGTCAGCATAGAGCACTGTGGTCAGACAAAGTAAATTCAAAAAGGAAAAGAACTTCCTGTGGAGCATAGAGCAGCTAAGTACTGGAAGGATTAATATTTTTAATTAGAAGTAATTTACAAATCTGTTTAACTTTCTGGCACCAGTTGATTTAAATGTTTTCTAGCGAAGTACCCCTTTACTATTTTGCACTCTGTATTTCAATAATGTTGCTCACCATGCGGCTTCTACTTCACTTGTATCTCTACTTCTACATAGACATAAGTATTCAGACCCTTTGCTGTGACACTTGATATTTAGCTCTGGCTCCTCCCGTTTCTCTTGATCATCTCTGAGATGTTTCTCCACCTTGGTTGGATCATCTGGGGAAAAGTCAACTGATTGGACAAGACAAAGACCTGTCTATATAAAGGACTGACAGCTGACAATGTATATGAGAGCAAACACCAGCAAGGAGGGGGAATTAACTGCCTGTAGAGCTCAGAGACAGGCATGGTGGGGGCAGCATCATGTCTGGAGGAAACTAGGCACTGCCCATCACCTGCCCAATACCATCCCTACAGTGATCATGGTGGGGGCAGCATCATGTCTGGAGGAAACCAGGCACTGCCCATCACCTGCCCAATACCATCCCTACAGTGATCATGGTGGGGGCAGCATCATGTCTGGAGGAAACCAGGCACTGCCCATCACCTGCCCAATACCATCCCTACAGTGATCATGGTGGGGGCAGCATCATGTCTGGAGGAAACTAGGCACTGCCCATCACCTGCCCAATACCATCCCTACAGTGATCATGGTGGGGGCAGCATCATGTCTGGAGGAAACCAGGCACTGCCCATCACCTGCCCAATACCATCCCTACAGTGATCATGGTGGGGGCAGCATCATGTCTGGAGGAAACCAGGCACTGCCCATCACCTGCCCAATACCATCTCTACAGTGATCATGGTGGGGGCAGCATCATGTCTGGAGGAAACCAGGCACTGCCCATCACCTGCCCAATACCATCCCTACAGTGATCATGGTGGGGGCAGCATCATGTCTGGGGAAACCAGGCACTGCCCATCACCTGCCCAATACCATCCCTACAGTGATCATGGTGGGGGCAGCATCATGTCTGGGGAAACCAGGCACTGCCCATCACCTGCCCAATACCATCCCTACAGTGATCATGGTGGGGACAGCATCATGTCTGGGGGAAACCAGGCACTGCCCATCACCTGCCCAATACCATCCCTACAGTGATCATGGTGGGGACAGCATCATGTCTGGAGGAAACCAGGCACTGCCCATCACCTGCCCAATACCATCCCTACAGTGATCATGGTGGGGACAGCATCATGTCTGGAGGAAACCAGGCACTGCCCATCACCTGCCCAATACATCCCTACAGTGATCATGGTGGGGGCAGCATCATGTCTGGGGGAAACCAGGTACTGCCCATCACCTGCCCAATACCATCCCTACAGTGATCATGGAGGGGGCAGCATCATGTCTGGAGGAAACCAGGTACTGCCCATCACCTGCCCAATACCATCCCTACAGTGATCATGGTGGGGGCAGCATCATGTCTGGGGGAAACCAGGTACTGCCCATCACCTGCCCAATACCATCCCTACAGTGATCATGGTGAGGGCAGCATCATGTCTGGGGGAAACCAGGTACTGCCCATCACCTGCCCAATACCATCCCAACAGTGATCATGGTGGGGGCAACATCATGTCTGGGGGAAACAAGGCACTGCCCATCACCTGCCCAATACCATCCCTACAGTGATCATGGTGGGAACAGCATCATGTCTGGAGGAAACAAGGCACTGCCCATCACCTGCCCAATACCATCCCTACAGTGATCATGGTGGGGGCAACATCATGTCTGGGGGAAACCAGGCACTGCCCAATACCATCCCTACAGTGATCATGGTGGGGGCAGCATCATGTCTGGAGGAAACCAGGTACTGCCCATTACCTGCCCAATACCATCCCTACAGTGATCATGGTGGGGGCAGCATCATGTCTGGAGGAGACCAGGCACTGCCCATCACCTGCCCAATACCATCCCTACAGTGATCATGGTGGGGGCAGCATCATGTCTGGAGGAAACCAGGCACTGCCCATCACCTGCCCAATACCATCCCTACAGTGATCATGGTGGGGGCAGCATCATGTCTGGGGGAAACCAGGCACTGCCCATCACCTGCCCAATACCATCCCTACAGTGATCATGGTGGGGGCAGCATCATGTCTGGGGGAAACCAGGCACTGCCCATCACCTGCCCAATACCATCCCTACAGTGATCATGGTGGGGGCAGCATCATGTCTGGGGGAAACCAGGCACTGCCCATCACCTGCCCAATACCATCCCTACAGTGATCATGGTGGGGGCAGCATCATGTCTGGGGGAAACCGGGCACTGCCCATCACCTGCCCAATACCATCCCTACAGTGATCATGGTGGGGGCAGCATCATGTCTGGGGGAAACCAGGCACTGCCCATCACCTGCCCAATACCATCCCTACAGTGATCATGGTGGGGGCAGCATCATGTCTGGAGGAAACCAGGCACTGCCCATCACCTGCCCAATACCATCCCTACAGTGATCATGGTGGGGGCAGCATTATGCTGTTGGGTTCCACCGACAGTCCCAGCCAACCTGACAAAGCTGAAAGGATCTGCAGAGAAGAACGTCAGAAGATCCCTAAATCCAGATGTGTAAACCTTGTGGTCTCATCTCCAAGACGACTGGAGGCCGGAATCACTGCCAAAGGGAGTTTAACTTTGTCCCGATTAAAGGGTATGAATACTTATGTCACTGCAAGATTATAGTTTTTCCTTTTGAATAAATAAGCAAAGATTTGTGACCTTCTGTTCTTACTTTGTCATTATGGGGGATTGAGAACAAATTAGCAGGGAACCAAGATTTTTTTATTTTTTGGCACGAAGAGAAAACAAAATTATAAAGAAAGTGAAAGGTTCTGAATACACGGCACGGTGTATAAATATAGACACTAATGTATAGAATACGTTGGCTATTGAGCATATATACATCCATTAAGCATCAATCTGCTAATAATACAAGACTTGTATTTGTTTTCGTCATGTGATGGGCCCAGTTTGGACATTTCCCCTTAGGGGTGCACTTACTTTTGTTGCCAAGGTTAAGACATTAATGGCTGTGTTGAGTTATATTGAGGGGACACAACATTACACACTGTTCTACAGGCCGTGCACCCACATCTTTACATTGGAGCCGAGGAGAATTTCTACAGTGTTGTCACATGAAATGATAGAAGAAAATATATGAGGGGTGGAGTCACTTATGGTATATACTGTATATATAATGTGAGGGGTGGAGTCACTTATGGGATATACTGTATATATAATGTGAGGGGTGGAGTCACTTATGGGATATACTGTATATATAATGTGAGGGGTGGAGTCACTTATGGGATATACTGTATATATAATGTGAGGGGTGGACTCACTTATGGGATATACTGTATATATAATGTGAGGGGTGGACTCACTTATGGGAGATACTGTATATAATGTGAGGGGTGGAGTCACTTATGGGAGATACTGTATATATAATGTAAGGGGTGGAGTCACTTATGGGATATACTGTATATAATGTGAGGGGTGGACTCACTTATGGGATATACTGTATATATGATGTGAGGGGTGGAGTCACTTATGGGATATACTGTATATATAATGTGAGGGGTGGAGTCACTTATGGGATATACTGTATATATAATGTGAGGGGTGGAGTCACTTATGGGATATACTGTATATATAATGTGAGGGGTGGAGTCACTTATGGGATATACTGTATATATAATGTGAGGGGTGGAGTCACTTATGGGATATACTGTATATATAATGTGAGGGGTGGAGTCACTTATGGGATATACTGTATATATAATGTGAGGGGTGGAGTCACTTATTGGATATACTGTATATATAATGTGAAGGGTGGAGTCACTTATGGGATATACTGTATATATAATGTGAGGGGTGGACTCACTTATGGGAGATACTGTATATATAATGTAAGGGGTGGAGTCACTTATGGGATATACTGTATATAATGTGAGGGGTGGACTCACTTATGGGATATACTGTATATATGATGTGAGGGGTGGAGTCACTTATGGGATATACTGTATATATAATGTGAGGGGTTGTGTCACTTATGGGATATACTGTATATATAATGTGAGGGGTGGAGTCACTTATGGGATATACTGTATATATAATGTGAGGGGTGGAGTCACTTATGGTATATACTGTATATATAATGTGAGGGGTGGAGTCACTTATGGGATATACTGTATATATAATGTGAGGGGTGGAGTCACTTATGGGATATACTGTATATATAATGTGAGGGGTGGAGTCACTTATGGGATATACTGTATATATATATATATATATAATGTGAGGGGTGGAGTCACTTATGGGATATACTGTATATAATGTGAGGGGTGGAGTCACTTATGGGATATACTGTATATAATGTGAGGGGTGGACTCACTTATGGGATATACTGTATATATAATGTGAGGGGTGGAGTCACTTATGGGAGATACTGTATATATAATGTGAGGGGTGGAGTCACTTATGGGAGATACTGTATATAATGTGAGGGGTGGAGTCACTTATGGGATATACTGTATATAATGTGAGGGGTGGACTCACTTATGGGATATACTGTATATATAATGTGAGGGGTGGAGTCACTTATGGGATATACTGTATATATAATGTGAGGGGTGGAGTCACTTATGGGATATACTGTATATATAATGTGAGGGGTGGAGTCACTTATGGGATATACTGTATATATAATGTGAGGGGTGGAGTCACTTATGGGATATACTGTATATATAATGTGAGGGGTGGAGTCACTTATGGGAGATACTGTATATAATGTGAGGGGTGGAGTCACTTATGGGAGATACTGTATATATAATGTAAGGGGTGGAGTCACTTATGGGATATACTGTATATAATGTGAGGGGTGGACTCACTTATGGGATATACTGTATATATGATGTGAGGGGTGGAGTCACTTATGGGATATACTGTATATATAATGTGAGGGGTGGAGTCACTTATGGGATATACTGTATATATAATGTGAGGGGTGGAGTCACTTATGGGATATACTGTATATATAATGTGAGGGGTGGAGTCACTTATGGGATATACTGTATATATAATGTGAGGGGTGGAGTCACTTATGGTATATACAATGTGAGGGGTGGAGTCACTTATGGGATATACTGTATATATAATGTGAGGGGTGGACTCACTTATGGGAGATACTGTATATATATATATATATATAATGTGAGGGGTGGACTCACTTATGGGAGATACTGTATATAATGTGAGGGGTGGAGTCACTTATGGGATATACTGTATATAATGTGAGGGGTGGACTCACTTATGGGATATACTGTATATATAATGTGAGGGGAGGACTCACTTATGGGATATACTGTATATATAATGTGAGGGGTGGAGTCACTTATGGGATATACTGTATATATAATGTGAGGGGTGGAGTCACTTATGGGAGATACTGTATATAATGTGAGGGGTGGAGTCACTTATGGGAGATACTGTATATAATGTGAGGGGTGGACTCACTAATGGGATATACTGTATATATAATGTGAGGGGAGGACTCACTTATGGGATATACTGTATATATAATGTGAGGGGTGGAGTCACTTATGGGATATACTGTATATATAATGTGAGGGGTGGAGTCACTTATGGGATATACTGTATATATAATGTGAGGGGTGGAGTCACTTATGGGATATACTGTATATATAATGTGAGGGGTGGAGTCACTTATGGTATATACTGTATATATAATGTGAGGGGTGGAGTCACTTATGGTATATACTGTATATATAATGTGAGGGGTGGAGTCACTTATGGGATATACTGTATATATAATGTGAGGGGTGGAGTCACTTATGGGATATACTGTATATATAATGTGAGGGGTGGACTCACTTATGGGAGATACTGTATATATATATATATATATATATATATATAATGTGAGGGGTGGAGTCACTTATGGGATATACTGTATATAATGTGAGGGGTGGAGTCACTTATGGGATATACTGTATATAATGTGAGGGGTGGACTCACTTATGGGATATACTGTATATATAATGTGAGGGGAGGACTCACTTATGGGATATACTGTATATATAATGTGAGGGGTGGAGTCACTTATGGGATATACTGTATATATAATGTGAGGGGTGGAGTCACTTATGGGAGATACTGTATATAATGTGAGGGGTGGAGTCACTTATGGGATATACTGTATATAATGTGAGGGGTGGACTCACTTATGGGATATACTGTATATATAATGTGAGGGGTGGAGTCACTTATGGGATATACTGTATATATAATGTGAGGGGTGGACTCACTTATGGGATATACTGTATATATAATGTGAGGGGTGGACTCACTTATGGGATATACTGTATATATAATGTGAGGGGTGGACTCACTTATGGGATATACTGTATATATAATGTGAGGGGTGGACTCACTTATGGGAGATACTGTATATATAATGTGAGGGGTGGAGTCACTTATGGGAGATACTGTATATATAATGTGAGGGGGTGGAGTCACTTATGGGAGATACTGTATATATAATGTGAGGGGGTGGAGTCACTTATGGGATATACTGTATATATGTGAGGGGGTGGAGTCACTTATGGGATATACTGTATATATAATGTGAGGGGGGTGGAGTCACTTATGGGAGATACTGTATATATAATGTGAGGGGTGGAGTCACTTATGGGATATACTGTATATATAATGTGAGGGGTGGAGTCACTTATGGGAGATACTTTATACATAATGTGAGGGGTGGGGTCACTTATGGTATATACTGTATATATAATGTGAGGGGTGGGGTCACTTATGGTATATACTGTATATATAATGTGAGGGGTGGAGTCACTTATGGGATATACTGTATATATAATGTGAGGGGTGGAGTCACTTATGGGATATACTGTATATATATTGTGAGGGGTGGAGTCACTTAAGGGATATACTGTATATATAATGTGAGGGGTGGAGTCACTTATGGGATATACTGTATATATAATGTGAGGGGTGGAGTCACTTATGGGATATACTGTATATATAATGTGAGGGGTGGAGTCACTTATGGGATATACTGTATATATAATGTGAGGGGTGGAGTCACTTATGGGAGATACTGTATATATAATGTGAGGGGTGGAGTCACTTATGGGAGATACTGTATATATAATGTGAGGGGGTGGAGTCACTTATGGGAGATACTGTATATATAATGTGAGGGGGGTGGAGTCACTTATGGGAGATACTGTATATATAATGTGAGGGGGTGGAGTCACTTATGGGATATACTGTATATATAATGTGAGGGGGTGGAGTCACTTATGGGATATACTGTATATATAATGTGAGGGGGTGGAGTCACTTATGGGAGATACTGTATATATAATGTGAGGGGTGGAGTCACTTATGGGATATACTGTATATATAATGTGAGGGGTGGAGTCACTTATGGGAGATACTGTATACATAATGTGAGGGGTGGGGTCACTTATGGTATATACTGTATATATAATGTGAGGGGTGGAGTCACTTATGGTATATACTGTATATATAATGTGAGGGGTGGAGTCACTTATGGGATATACTGTATATATAATGTGAGGGGTGGAGTCACTTATGGGATATACTGTATATATATTGTGAGGGGTGGACTCACTTATGGGAGATACTGTATATATATTGTGAGGGGTGGAGTCACTTAAGGGATATACTGTATATATAATGTGAGGGGTGGAGTCACTTATGGGATATACTGTGTATATAATGTGAGGGGTGGAGTCACTTATGGGATATACTGTATATATAATGTGAGGGGTGGAGTCACTTATGGGATATACTGTATATATAATGTGAGGGGTGGACTCACTTATGGGATATACTGTATATATATGTGAGGGGTGGAGTCACTTATGGGATATACTGTATATATAATGTGAGGGGTGGACTCACTTATGGGAGATACTGTATATATAATGTGAGGGGTGGAGTCACTTATGGGAGATACTGTATATATAATGTGAGGGGTGGACTCACTTATGGTATATACTGTATATATAATGTGAGGGGTGGAGTCACCTATGGGATATACTGTATATATAATGTGAGGGGTGGACTCACTTATGGTATATACTGTATATATAATGTGAGGGGTGGAGTCACTTATGGGATATACTGTATATATAATGTGAGGGGTGGAGTCACTTATGGTATATACTGTATATATAATGTGAGGGGTGGACTCACTTATGGGAGATACTGTATATATAATGTAAGGGGTGGAGTCACTTATGGGATATTCTGTATATATAATGTGAGGGGTGGACTCACTTATGGGATATACTGTATATATAATGTAAGGGGTGGAGTCACTTATGGGATATACTGTATATATAATGTGAGGGGTGGACTCACTTATGGGAGATACTGTATATATAATGTGAGGGGTGGAGTCACTTATGGTATATACTGTATATATAATGTGAGGGGTGGAGTCACTTATGGGATATACTGTATATAATGTGAGGGGTGGAGTCACTTATGGGATATACTGTATATAATGTGAGGGGTGGACTCACTTATGGGATATACTGTATATATAATGTGAGGGGTGGACTCACTTATGGGAGATACTGTATATATATATATATATATAATGTGAGGGGTGGAGTCACTTATGGGATATACTGTATATAATGTGAGGGGTGGAGTCACTTATGGGATATACTGTATATAATGTGAGGGGTGGACTCACTTATGGGATATACTGTATATATAATGTGAGGGGTGGAGTCACTTATGGGAGATACTGTATATATAATGTGAGGGGTGGAGTCACTTATGGGAGATACTGTATATAATGTGAGGGGTGGAGTCACTTATGGGATATACTGTATATAATGTGAGGGGTGGACTCACTTATGGGATATACTGTATATATAATGTGAGGGGTGGAGTCACTTATGGGATATACTGTATATATAATGTGAGGGGTGGAGTCACTTATGGGATATACTGTATATATAATGTGAGGGGTGGAGTCACTTATGGGATATACTGTATATATAATGTGAGGGGTGGAGTCACTTATGGGATATACTGTATATATAATGTGAGGGGTGGAGTCACTTATGGGAGATACTGTATATAATGTGAGGGGTGGAGTCACTTATGGGAGATACTGTATATATAATGTAAGGGGTGGAGTCACTTATGGATATATACTGTATATAATGTGAGGGGTGGACTTCACTTATGGGATATACTGTATATATGATGTGAGGGGTGGAGTCACTTATGGGATATACTGTATATATAATGTGAGGGGTGGAGTCACTTATGGGATATACTGTATATATAATGTGAGGGGTGGAGTCACTTATGGGATATACTGTATATATAATGTGAGGGGTGGAGTCACTTATGGGATATACTGTATATATAATGTGAGGGGTGGAGTCACTTATGGTATATACTGTATATATAATGTGAGGGGTGGAGTCACTTATTGGGATATACTGTATATATAATGTGAGGGGTGGACTCACTTATGGGAGATACTGTATATATATATATATATATATATAATGTGAGGGGTGGACTCACTTATGGGAGATACTGTATATAATGTGAGGGGTGGAGTCACTTATGGGAAGGGGGACCTATGACTGTATATAATGTGAGGGGTGGACTCACTTATGGGATATACTGTATATATAATGTGAGGGGAGGACTCACTTATGGGATATACTGTATATATAATGTGAAGGGGTGGAGTCACTTATGGGAGATACTGTATATAATGTGAGGGGTGGAGTCACTTATGGGAGATACTGTATATAATGTGAGGGGTGGAGTCACTATGGGAGATACTGTATATATAATGTGAGGGGTGGACTCACTTATGGGATATACTGTATATATAATGTGAGGGGTGGAGTCACTTATGGGATATACTGTATATATAATGTGAGGGGTGGAGTCACTTATGGGGATACTTACTGTATATATAATGTGAGGGGTGAGTCACTTATGGGATATACTGTATATATTAATGTGAGGGGTGGAGTCACTTATGGGTATATACTGTATATATAATGTGAGGGGTGGAGTCACTTATGGTATATAGCTGTATATATAATGTGAGGGGTGGAGTCACTTATGGGATATACTGTGGAGTCACTTATGGGATATACTGTATATATAATGTGAGGGGTGGAGTCACTTATGGGATATACTGTATATATAATGTGAGGGGTGGACTCACTTATGGGAGATACTGTATATATATATATATATATATATAATGTGAGGGGTGGAGTCACTTATGGGATATACTGTATATAATGTGAGGGGTGGAGTCACTTATGGGATATACTGTATATAATGTGAGGGGTGGACTCACTTATGGGATATACTGTATATATAATGTGAGGGGAGGACTCACTTATGGGATATACTGTATATATAATGTGAGGGGTGGAGTCACTTATGGGATATACTGTATATATAATGTGAGGGGTGGAGTCACTTATGGGAGATACTGTATATAATGTGAGGGGTGGAGTCACTTATGGGATATACTGTATATAATGTGAGGGGTGGACTCACTTATGGGATATACTGTATATATAATGTGAGGGGTGGAGTCACTTATGGGATATACTGTATATATAATGTGAGGGGTGGAGTCACTTATGGGATATACTGTATATATAATGTGAGGGGTGGACTCACTTATGGGATATACTGTATATATAATGTGAGGGGTGGACTCACTTATGGGATATACTGTATATATAATGTGAGGGGTGGACTCACTTATGGGATATACTGTATATATAATGTGAGGGGTGGACTCACTTATGGGAGATACTGTATATATAATGTGAGGGGGTGGAGTCACTTATGGGAGATACTGTATATATAATGTGAGGGGGTGGAGTCACTTATGGGAGATACTGTATATATAATGTGAGGGGGTGGAGTCACTTATGGGATATACTGTATATATGTGAGGGGGTGGAGTCACTTATGGGATATACTGTATATATAATGTGAGGGGGTGGAGTCACTTATGGGAGATACTGTATATATAATGTGAGGGGTGGAGTCACTTATGGGATATACTGTATATATAATGTGAGGGGTGGAGTCACTTATGGGAGATACTTTATACATAATGTGAGGGGTGGGGTCACTTATGGTATATACTGTATATATAATGTGAGGGGTGGGGTCACTTATGGTATATACTGTATATATAATGTGAGGGGTGGAGTCACTTATGGGATATACTGTATATATAATGTGAGGGGTGGAGTCACTTATGGGATATACTGTATATATATTGTGAGGGGTGGAGTCACTTAAGGGATATACTGTATATATAATGTGAGGGGTGGAGTCACTTATGGGATATACTGTATATATAATGTGAGGGGTGGAGTCACTTATGGGATATACTGTATATATAATGTGAGGGGTGGAGTCACTTATGGGATATACTGTATATATAATGTGAGGGGTGGAGTCACTTATGGGAGATACTGTATATATAATGTGAGGGGTGGAGTCACTTATGGGAGATACTGTATATATAATGTGAGGGGGTGGAGTCACTTATGGGAGATACTGTATATATAATGTGAGGGGGTGGAGTCACTTATGGGAGATACTGTATATATAATGTGAGGGGGTGGAGTCACTTATGGGATATACTGTATATATAATGTGAGGGGGGTGGAGTCACTTATGGGATATACTGTATATATAATGTGAGGGGGTGGAGTCACTTATGGGAGATACTGTATATATAATGTGAGGGGTGGAGTCACTTATGGGATATACTGTATATATAATGTGAGGGGGTGGAGTCACTTATGGGGAGATACTGTATACATAATGTGAGGGGTGGGGTCACTTATGGTATATACTGTATATATAATGTGAGGGGTGGAGTCACTTATGGTATATACTGTATATATAATGTGAGGGGTGGAGTCACTTATGGGATATACTGTATATATAATGTGAGGGGTGGAGTCACTTATGGGATATACTGTATATATATTGTGAGGGGTGGACTCACTTATGGGAGATACTGTATATATATTGTGAGGGGTGGAGTCACTTAAGGGATATACTGTATATATAATGTGAGGGGTGGAGTCACTTATGGGATATACTGTGTATATAATGTGAGGGGGTGGAGTCACTTATGGGATATACTGTATATATAATGTGAGGGGTGGAGTCACTTATGGGATATACTGTATATATAATGTGAGGGGTGGACTCACTTATGGGATATACTGTATATATATGTGAGGGGTGGAGTCACTTATGGGATATACTGTATATATAATGTGAGGGGTGGACTCACTTATGGGAGATACTGTATATATAATGTGAGGGGTGGAGTCACTTATGGGAGATACTGTATATATAATGTGAGGGGTGGACTCACTTATGGTATATACTGTATATATAATGTGAGGGGTGGAGTCACCTATGGGATATACTGTATATATAATGTGAGGGGTGGACTCACTTATGGTATATACTGTATATATAATGTGAGGGGTGGAGTCACTTATGGGATATACTGTATATATAATGTGAGGGGGTGGAGTCACTTATGGTATATACTGTATATATAATGTGAGGGGTGGACTCACTTATGGAGATACTGTATATATAATGTAAGGGGTGGAGTCACTTATGGGATATTCTGTATATATAATGTGAGGGGTGGACTCACTTATGGGATATACTGTATATATAATGTAAGGGGTGGAGTCACTTATGGGATATACTGTATATATAATGTGAGGGGTGGACTCACTTATGGGAGATACTGTATATATAATGTGAGGGGGTGGAGTCACTTATGGTATATACTGTATATATAATGTGAGGGGTGGAGTCACTTATGGGATATACTGTATATAATGTGAGGGGTGGAGTCACTTATGGGATATACTGTATATACTGTGAGGGGTGGAGTCACTTATGGGATATACTGTATATATAATGTGAGGGGTGGAGTCACTTATGGTATATACTGTATATATAATGTGAGGGGTGGAGTCACTTATGGGATATACTGTATATAATGTGAGGGGTGGACTCACTTATGGGATATACTGTATATAATGTGAGGGGTGGAGTCACTTATGGCATATACTGTATATATAATGTGAGGGGTGGAATCACTTATGGGATATACTGTATATAATGTGAGAGGTGGACTCACTTATGGGAGATACTGTATATATAATGTGAGGGGTGGAGTCACTTATGGGATATACTGTATATATAATGTGAGGGGTGGAGTCACTTATGGTATATACTGTATATAATGTGAGAGGTGGACTCACTTATGGGAGATACTGTATATATAATGTGAGGGGTGGAGTCAATTATGGGAGATACTGTATATATAATGTGAGGGGTGGACTCACTTATGGGATATACTGTATATATAATGTGAGGGGTGGAATCACTTATGGGATATACTGTATATATAATGTGAGGGGTGGAGTCACTTATGGGATATACTGTATATATAATGTGAGGAGTGGAGTCACTTATGGGATATACTGTATATATAATGTGAGGAGTGGAGTCACTTATGGGATATACTGTATATATAATGTGAGGGGTGGAGTCACTTATGGGATATACTGTATATATAATGTGTGGACTCACTTATGGGATATACTGTATATATAATGTGAGGGGTGGAGTCTCTTATGGGATATACTGTATATATAATGTGAGGGGTGGAGTCACTTATGGGATATACTGTATATATAATGTGAGGAGTGGAGTCACTTATGGGATATACTGTATATATAATGTAAGGGGTGGAGTCACTTATGGGATATACTGTATATATAATGTGAGGAGTGGAGTCACTTATGGGATATACTGTATATATAATGTGAGGGGTGGAGTCACTTATGGGATATACTATATATATTGTGTAGGCTGTCTAGGCATGCTGGGAGTTGTAGTTTGGCAACACCTGGAGGCACCCTGGTTGGGGAAACACTGCCCTCCACCAATGGTTACCAGCCTGTCACATGACCATGGCAGCCAATCAGAGAAGTGTTTGCCGTGGAGGTCATTTCTCTATGGGTCTGGAAGATGCGTTTGGTTTGGTCTCCAGGATTAGGCTGGGTCCACACTACGTTTTGTCCCATACGGGAGCGCATACGGCAGGGGGGAGCTAAAATCTCGCGCTCCCGTATGTCACCGTATGCGCTCCCGTATGTCATTAATTTCAATGAGCCGACCGGAGTGAAACGTTCGGTCCGGTCGGCTCATTTTTTGCGCCGTATGCGCTTTTACAACCGGACCTAAAACTGTGGTCAACCACAATTTTAGGTCCGGTTGTAAAAGCGCATACGGCGCAAAAATGAGCCGACCGGACCGAACGTTTCACTCCGGTCGGCTCATTGAAATTAATGACATACGGGAGCGCATACGGTGACATACGGGAGCGCGAGATTTTAGCTCCCCCCTGCCGTATGCGCTCCCGTATGGGAGAAAACGTAGTGTGAACTCAGCCTTATTATTGTATTATTCTCTCTGCCGGAGAGGTCAGTCAGTCAGTCAGTCAGTCAGTCAGAAGAGCAATGGGGGAGATTTATCAAAACCTGTCCAGAAAAAAAAAGTTGCTGAGTTGCCCATAGCAACCAATCAGATCACTGCTTTCATTTCTAACATGGCCTCTGCAAAATGAAAGCAGCGATCTGATTGGTTGCTATGGGCAACTGGGCATCTTTTCCTTGGCACAGGTTTTGTTAAATCTCCCCCAATGTGCACCGATACTCACCAAAAAACATGGGGATGTCCAGCTTCTCCTCCCGATCCACTTTCCTCTTTATCATGACAATGTAAACGGCGTACAGCATGGCACCGAGCAGTGACCACAGAGTACCTGGAGGGAGGGGTAATCGGTATTATTAGAGGGGCAGGCAACATTTTAGGGCCTAGAGCCCAGGATCGGCCCACTGCACATATTGCCCTCTGCTACATCCTCCCTGAAGGGTCAGAGGTAGAGCCGGAACCTGGGGCTTATTATTCTGATTGGTTCAGACTAAAGCGGAGAGACTTGCATTAAGGGGGTGGGGCGTAACGTCATGAGGGGCGGGGCCATGACATCACGAGCTCCCAGCGCTGGTTCTAAGTGTTCGGAACGTTTTGTTCCAAACGCTGAGCATCGGAGTACCCCTTTAAATATGTCCTGGTTAGTTAGTAGGGGCTGGAGGGTTCATACAAGTCACCTCCATTTAATATATCCCGAGATAAGATATTGCCCCGTCCTTTATATCATCTGGTCTAATAACATATTATATATATTAACGAACCATTGTTTTAAAATTAAACTATTCTCTGTAATGTAATTGTACCTACTAAGACAATCTTCGTATTGCTTCATTAATGTTCTACGTATATAATCCTCTCTCTTTAAGAACTTATATATGTTAATTACTAACATTAGCTGATTAGTATATATATTATATATATATATTATATATACACACACACACATACCTGTACATCTATATCCTGCATATATATATACACACACACACATACCTGTACATCTATATCCTGCATATATATATATATATATATATATATATATATATATATATATATATACACATACATACACACACACACACAGTACAGACCATAAGTTTGGACACCTTCTCATTCAGAGTTTTCTTTATTTCCATGATTATGAATATTGTAGATTCACACTGAAGGCATCAAAACTATGAATGATCACATGTGGGATTATAGACATAACAAAAAAGTGTGAAACAACTGGAAATCTGTCATATTCTGGGTTCTTCCTTTTGCTGTGATTCCCGCTTTGCACACTCTTGGATTCTCCTGATGATCTGTAGTCACCTGAAATGGTCTCCAACAGTCCTGAAGGAATTCCCAGAGAAAAAGTGTGAAACAACTGAAAATCTGTCATATTTTAGGTGGAAAGTGTCCCCAAGTGCAGTCACAAAAACCATCAAGAGCTACAAAGAAACTGTCTGCCATGTGGAGCCCCAGGAAAGGACGACCAAGAGTCACCTCTGCTGCGGAGGAGAAGTTCATCCGAGTCACCAGCAATCTCAGAAATCGCAGATAACAGCAGCTCAGATTAGAGAGCAGGTCAATGTCACACAGAGTTCTAGAGCAGAGACATCTCTAGAACAACAGAGGAGACTGTGTGAGGCCTTCATGGTAGAAGATCTGCTAGGAAACCACTGCTAAGGACCGGCAACAAGCAGAAGAGAGAACACAAGGAATGGACATTAGACCGGTGGAAATCTGAGCTTTGGTCTGAGGAGTCCAAATGTGAGATCTTTGGTTCCAACCACCGTGTCTTTGTGTGACGCAGAAAAGGTGAACGGATGGACTCTACATGCCTGGTTCCCACCGTGAAGCATGGAGGAGGAGGTGTGATGGTGTGGAGGAGGAGGTGTGATGGTGTGGGGGAGGAGGTGTGATGGTGTGGGGGAGGAGGTGTGATGGTGTGGGGGAGGAGGTGTGATGGTGTGGGGGAGGAGGTGTGATGGTGTGGGGGAGGAGGTGTGATGGTGTGGGGGAGGAGGTGTGATGGTGTGGGGGAGGAGGTGTGATGGTGTGGGGGAGGAGGTGTGATGGTGTGGGGGAGGAGGTGTGATGGTGTGGGGGAGGCGGTGTGATGGTGTGGTGGGGGGGCTTTGCTGGTGACACTGTAGGGGATTCATTCAAAATTGAAGGCATACTGACCCAGCATCTTGCAGCGGCTGCTATTCCATCCGGTTTGCGTTTAGTTGGACCATCATTTATTTTTCAACAGGACAATGACCCCAAACACCTCCAGGCTGTGTAAGGACTATGTGACCAAGAAGGAGAGTGATGGGTGCGGCCCCAGATGACCTGGCCTCCATAGTCACCAGACCTGATTCCAATGAAGGCAAAGGGGCCAAGTGCTAAGCATCAAGAGAATTCCTTCAGGACTGTTGGAGACCATTTCAGGTGACTACAGCTCATCAAGAGAATCCAAGAGTGTGCGAAGCGGGAATCAAAAGGAAGAACCCAGAATATGACAGATTCTCACACTTTTTTGTTATGTCTATAATCCCACATGTGATCATTCATAGTTTTGATGCCTTCAGTGAGAATCTACAATATTCATAGTCATGAAAATAAAGAAAACTCTGAATGAGAAGGTGTCCAAACTTTTGGTCTGTAATAAATAAATATAAAATAATAATTGATCGGTGAATCATATATGCATTTAATCATTGTTTTATATACTCATGCATGTTTATTAATCATGGCCAATAAATCTGCATATTTTAGAATACCTGTGTATTGTTTTATAATGTTGCGAAGGTACTGCCAAGCGCTAATCAATTCGCTAAACAATTCTGGGTAAATAGTCACATCCAGAGATATGAATTGCACGATTTATATTTTGGCAATTCATCAGGTCACTTATTTTGAATTTTTTGGTGACCATAGGTCAAGGGCCCCATATTGGCGTCATGATCTTGTGCCATTAGCAGCACGATTAAAGGGTTCCACATATTTGGAGGTCCCTTAGCTGCGCAATAAACGGGGAACATTAATGGCGGTCCCAAGCCATAATAATCCCAATAGGCTGAGCATCTACAATGGAGGAGGACAGGAATCTGCTGTAAATGATTTCTTCAATTTAAAGGGGTTATCCAGGAAAAAAAACGTTTTTTATATATCAACTGGCTCCAGAAAGTAAAACAGATTTGTAAATTATTTCTATTAAAAAAATCTTAATCCTTTCAGTACTTATGAGCTTCTGAAGTTGAGTTGTTCTTTTCAGTCTAAGTGCTCTCTGATGACACGTATCTCGGGAACCGCCCAGTTTAGAAGCAAATCCCCATAGCAAACCTCTTCTAAACTGGGCGTTTCCCGAGACACGTGTCATCAGAGAGCACTTAGACAGGAAAGAACAACCTTAACTTCAGAAGCTCATAAGTACTGAAAGGATTAAGATTTTTTAGAAGTAATAAAAATTAGTAAAAGTAATTTACAAATCTGTTTAACTTTCTGGAGCCAGTTGATATATAAAAAAAAAAAAAAAAAGTTTTTTTCCTGGAATACCCCTTTAAGAAATTACGCACACAACATAAATTGAATGTTTCTGTATAGGCTGTGCAACAAACCTATCCGTGCACACTAAACCAAGCCCCATAAAAGATCAAAAATACAAAAATGAAGTAGTGCGTAAAAAACTACCACCACACCGCCTTTTAAAGGGGTACTCCGCCCCTAGACATCTTATCCCCTATCCATAGGATAGGGGATAAGATGTCAGATCGCCGGGGTCCCGCTGCTGGGGACCCCGGGGATCCCCGCTGCGGCACCCCGCTATCATTACTGCGCAGAGCTAGATCGCTCTGCATGTAATGACAGGCAATAGAGGGGCGAGACCATCGTTGCGTCACGGCTCCGCCCCTCGTGACTTCACGACCCGCCCCCGTCAATACAAATCTATGGGAGGGGGCGTGGCGGTCATCATGCCCCCTGCCATAGACTTGCATTAAGGGGACGGGCCGTGATGTCATGAGGGGCGGAGCCATGACATCACGCTGCTCCGGCCCCTGAATCACCCGTCATTACGCACAGAGCAAACTCGCTTTGTGCAGTAATGATGGCGGGGTGCCGCAGTGGCGATCCCCGGGGTCCCCAGCAGCGGGACCGCGGCGATCTGACATCTTATCCCCTATCCTTTGGATAGGGGATAAGATGCCATGGGCGGAGTACCCCTTTAAGTTGGAAAACCACTAAACAAAAACAATGTTTGATGCTCCACTTTGTGTTCAGTTATACCAATGTTTTCCAACCAGGGTGCCTTCAGCTGTTGCAAAATCACAACACCCAACAAGCCGAAGGCTGTCCGGGCAAGCTGGGAGTTGTAGTTTTGCAACAGCTGGAGGCACTCTGGTTGGAAAACACGGAATTATACAAACAATATCACAGAGTAGGCCACACAGAGGATCTAGTATGGAGCAGAGGGATCTAGCTGTGCGCCATCCTGTATACAACCTATGTCCACTGTATGATCTTTATGTGTGTAGATATAAATAGAGATGAGCGAACTTACAGTAAATTCGATTCGTCACGAACTTCTCGGCTCGGCAGTTGATGACTTTTCCTGCGTAAATTAGTTCAGCCTTCAGGTGCTTCGGTGGGCTGGAAAAGGTGGATACAGTCCTAGGAAAGAGTCTCCTAGGACTGTATCCACCTTTTCCAGCCCACGGGAGCACCGGAAAGCTGAACTAATTTATGCAGGAAAAGTCATCAACTGCCGAGCCGAGAAGTTCGTGACGAATCGAACTTACTGTAAGTTCGCTCATCTCTAGATATAAAGATGGAGGGATCTACTATGGAGCAGACACGGATCTGCTGTTTGATGTACATCAGTGGTCTTCAACCTGCGGACCTCCAGATGTTGCAAAACTACAACTCCCAGCATGCCCGGACAGCCGTTGGCTGTCCGGGCATGCTGGGAGTTGTAGTTTTGCAACATCTGGAGGTCCGCAGGTTGAAGACCACTGATGTATATGGTCTCCGTGTATACATTCATACAGACAATTTAACAGGACAAATCAATTGTGCTATAGCGTCCAAATCCAGCAGATCTATGTCCCCCTAGAAACTAAAGAAACGGTCACCAATTCCCCCTCACTAAACCCAATACACCGGGTTATAGGGCGGGAGAACAGGAGACCAATGCAGGCTCTCTGACCAATAAACATACCTTTAGTCCGGCGCCCGGTCCCTCTAAAGATCGGCTTCTCTCTGCGCTGAATTGAGTGCTGGAGACGGGAAATTGAATATTCATGACAGGC